>NC_141891.1:39444513-39752525 GCF_030686135.1 Camelina sativa
TTTAGAAATGCAAAGAAAGAATGAACTGGAGGCAGCCGTCAAAACTTATCGTTACTGGAATAGATATCCACTCTGCTGGAAGTCCACAAATTGGACTACATAAAATGAGGTATGATTTTTTTTACGAAGTGGCTCTGTCTATTTACAAGAATTTTTTATGTTAATTTTTTATACTGCTTTAGACTTGCATTGTAGGTATGTCCAATTTTATTTTTACCGTTTGTAATGGATTAAGTTTGATATGAACTTATATAATAGATAAAAGAAAGAAAAACCAACAATAACAAATCAACATCTTTTAGAAAAATAATTAACCACGACTATAAATCAAATACTTAGTCCCCTCCACACCTAAATTTTTCAACAAATTAAATTACAAATTTTTTTCTCATTAAAACCACCTCAAAATATATATGATCATATTGATTAATTAATTAATTAGTGTTAATATAAAATAAAATACCATACTTATTAATGAATTCATACTCGTATTATCAAATCTTTTAGGACAAACAATAATCTATCTTTAAATAGTATAAGATACAAAACAATGAATGAATCAACAATTTTAGTACAACAATATCAACAAGAATTAATCACACTAAATCAATATTTTCAAATATATATATATATATACCATAAGTCAAGTAGCCTAAACCTCTCTCTAACCACATTTTTCTTCAGTTAGTACCAGCCTTTTTCATAGAAGTCACATATATTTTTAATATGATTCCAATTAAACTACACATGTTGTTAGTGGACTCGTATTCGTTTTACCAAATCTTTTAGTTAGGGAGTATTCATTGATATCAATAAATATTTACAATAAAAACATAGTTAATCTAATACTTTTTAAAAACTAATATTTTCGATTTTTCCCCTTTAAAAAGAAAAAAAAAACTAATATTATTAATTAATTAAGAATACTATGTGAAAAGGTTTGAAGTTGTGAGACGTACCTACCTACGCTGCACGGAATCGTCGGAGAGGTGTCGATTCTTCATCCAGAATCAGAAACGGGAGCGGAATCACCCGAAATCGGCTTGGAATCGCGATTCCTAAAAGGAACTTTTTAGAATGGTGGTGGAACCGTAAGGTTCCGAGTGGAAGCGTGGGAAAAGTAGTTAGGAAGCGTTGCTGGACTTGGTAATGATCAGAAAAAAACTTGGAAAAAGTGCAGAGAACGAAACGGCGCTTAGGGTTTTAGGGGAGGAAGAAGACTCTTCGATGAAATTACTAATTTGCCAAAAAAGTTTATTTTGTGTTTTGTAGGATTCGAACCGTAGACTTACACTACTTAAAATACTTACTTGCCACTACACTACTACAATAATTACTATATTAACCGATTACAACGTTATATAACGGCTAAGGTCTAGGTTTTAATATTTATTTTTCATGATTGTAATATATTTTTTTTTTTCAAAATCATGATTGCAATATAATCTTTTATAATAATGATGTTATGTTTGGTAATTTATGATATATATGTATATATATACACGTATACGCTTCCAACTCGTACCCGTTTCCTAAATTTTTAAAAAAACTCGCTCTCATGTTTCCAAATGCTTCCGCTTCCGCGTACTCGCTTCCAATTCCATGCAGCTTAGATACCTACACTATTAGTGGTGCTTCTGATTGTGGTTGACCCACTTTGATTAAATCTGGTATGTCATGTTTTTTATTCAAACTATTCATTTATATTATATCCGTTTAGAAGTGCAATTAACTCAGTTTAAGTATTTTGTTTCAATTAGTATAGGTATGTGTTTTTTTATCTTGTATCGTCTTGTTACAAAGAAAGAAGTAGATTACTAAATGCGAAAAAAAAAAGTTCCTATCAAGATGAAAAATAAATTATAGCAAAATAAAAATAATTGGTGACTATAACCCCTCTAAAGTTACTTCAATATATTGCACGAAATATATTTGAAGTTATTAAAATTTACTACGTTAAAAATTTTAAATATGTTAATTGGATTAAACTCGACTGACACATACGAGCTCTCGCAAATGCGTTTTTTTTGGTGAGTAGATATTATGAGTTTTTTGGAACATTTAATTGTCTGAAAACTCCAATTATGATTGACGAACTACATCTGAATATTTATTTTCTAGTGAACAATACTAGGGTTCACCCCTAGGGGTGAACCTCTCCATTCACCCCTTATAAAATAAGGAAATAAAATCTGTATACATTATTATAAAATTAAAAAATTTAAACCGCTCTTTAATAAACCCAAACCGACACATATAAAATCTAAACCCTAACCATCTCATTTGTGAACCCAAACCGATATATAATTTCGTTCTACTTGTAAAATCTCAACCATAACCATCTCATTTGTGAACCCAAACCGACATATAATTTTATTCTAATTGTGAAATCTAAACCCTAACATCTCTTTTGTGAACCCAAACCGACATATAATTTTGTTCTACTTGTAAAATCTAAACCCTAACCATCTCATTTGTGAACCCAAACCGACATATAATATCGTTCTAATTGTAAAATCTAAACTCTAACCACCTCATTTGTAAACCCAAATCGACATATAATTTCGTTTTAATTGTAAAATCTAAACCATAACCACTTCATTTGTAAACCCAAACCGACATATAATTTTATTTTAATTTTAAAAATCTAAACCAAGCCAATATTTAACTTTCCTTAATTATAAGTATACAGAATTTGTTTCCTTAATTTGGTTTGCTTTTTAATTTAATTTTGATTTATTTTTTAAATGAAATATTAGATGGAAGATTCTGATTGGCTGAAAGAAGAGGGGGTGAATGGAGAGGTTCACCCCTAGGGGTGAACCTAAGTATTTTTCATGAAATATTAGATGGAAGATTCTGATTGGCTGAAAGAAGAGGGGGTGAATGGAGAGGTGGGGTGAACCTAAGTATTTTTCTTTTCTATTCAAGATCCTGGATTACCAAAACATATGAATAAAACAAGAAATTTGTTATTTGGGAGCTTGAATCTTATAACTAGTTTTGCTATCCTCTGAAGTTGTGGTTCATTGGTTTACATCCAAAGCATTCTACATGTTTTGCAATTCGAGGATGTTTGGACCGCAAGTAATGACAAATCTTGGAGCAAGTTTACAGTTGAAGAGAATTTCTGTGACGGCTTGCTTTAAAAGGTCTTAGAGAAACAACGTCGTTCTACTTGGGACGTATAAGAACAGATATGACCGTAAAAGTGAAATATTTTGGGACAAGAAGAAGCTATGATAATTCACTTGTATCTTGGAGAGGATTGTTCACTTTAAAAAAATGTATATGATCATATCTCATCCATTTCTATTGGGGGAATATATGATTCTTCTACCAAGTTCAGACTGAAGAATATAATAGAGAAAACCAACGTTTTTCTTCCTGCATATTTTTCCAAATACAAAAAACAAACAGAACAAGAAAAATAAGAGCTTCTCTGTCTTTCTATGACTGTATTTGCTTCTGTATCCTGCAATGGACCAAAATCTCTCTTCCTCTCCTGTTTATGGATGTGCCTCCTTTTGTCTCAGTTTCTTTCTTCAGCCTTGAGATCATCAGACATAGCAGAAGGTATGCAGTGTGTGGTCAGAATATCTAAAGTTGCTTCCTTTGCTGTCTTAGTGCTCAGAACAACAATCTGTAATATCAACAAAGAATTTTAGAAGTTGTGTTACAAGTTTGCCTAAAAGTTAGGGAGATAGAAAATAAATATACCTGATTATAATCTAGATTAAACTTCATGTATTCATCCTCACATTTCTCCACCATCTCAGCTAAACCTTTCAAGTTTTTCACAGGTTTGCCATTAAAGGCGACAACCTACACAGCGGTTAAACATTTAGAGTGACAGACACATCAACAGCGTGACAAATGATAATGAAATTTCACAAACCTGGGTGTTGACAATCTCTTCGTAACCAATGTTAATGTCAGATACAAGAACCTGCAAGAAGGTATATGGGTGTTGAGGCTTCGACATAGGGAAGAATAGTTACAACGGTATAAAACAGGAGAAACTAACCTGCGAAACTACAACAAGCTGCTCGTCCACGGATTGAGCCATTGCATGAAGATGCTTCTCCAATAGCTTGACAGGTGCGTCGAATTCATATTCTTTTCCATACTGCAAAACATATTATTGGGACATAGTTATATAATAGATGCATGAGAGAAAGTGAGAAAGTAAGGAAGAGAGAGTAAAGGACCTCAGATCGAAGATATGGAACAGATACAGTTGTAAATACAAAGCCAGCAACGATGAAGTAAGAAGGAGGTTTGCCACTTATGTGTGCAGGGATTAGTCTCTTGTGGATTGCAAGTTTTATGTTGAACTCAAGTATTTCTTTGTTACGTAGAACCTTCACAAGAGCAGAATCTCCAGTGTACTTTTGAGATATAAGATAGCTAAAACCAATTCGTTCTCCATGCCTAAATGGAACTGAAAAAAAACAGAAACGTTATAGCCAGGGAATGTCTAGACTTAACCCGAAATAAGCTCGAATATGTAAACTATCTGTAAGAATTATTACCAGTTCCGTCATTAGCAATATTAACCCCATCAAAGCTAAGGATAATATCGGATGGCTTCAAAACCTGTGATTCTGGGGCGGTTGGCTCAATTCTTCTTATCCGCACTCCCTTTTGATGAGATTCCATACCCATTGACTTACGCAAATCAGGGTTTTCCATCTTTTGCCACTCAATTCCAAGAACAGGAAAACCTAAAACAGTACAAGTATGAGAAAAATAGCATATGTAGAGATAACAAAAAAAAAAAAAATCATTGGTGAGAGTTACCTGTGTATTTGTCATGCCTCTCATAATCTTGAATGAAATGTACAATAACTGGTGTGGGAATGACATAACCAATATTCTCGGCATCTTCATGTTTTAGAGATTGAAACGCAATGCCGACACATTTTCCTTTGTCATTAAATGCAGGGCCACCAGAATTCCCAGAATTTATAGCTGCGTCTATCTGAAAAAAAACAAACAAAAACAGAAAACACTATTTATAAGCGCCCAAAACTTCCACTGCAACTAAAAACAAAGACCTTTCGAATGTGGCGTCTAACCTGTAATCCCAAAAGCTCAGTCGATCCATGTACATAAGACAATATCTCCATACGTGAAACAACGCCACTTGTGACAGAGATTGTGTCACCACCAATTGGGTAACCAACAACAGTAACAGCATCTTGCAAAGCTGGTAAATCTCCAAACTCCACAGGAGATACTCCTTCCCAAAACTCATCATCCGTAACTGTCAACAAAGCTGTAATCCCAGTGTATCACATCATCAGCTTATAGACAATAACAGTCAATTTCATAATTCACACTTGTGATTAGTCAATGAAACTAATAAGGAGACAAAGAATAATCCATAGTCCAATGTATAGATGCATTAATTAGAGACTAGATGCATTAATTAGAGACTAGATGCATACCAATGTCGCATTCAGTTCCAATGGCCAATACTGTCGCCAAATACTTAGTATCAGAGCCACGCTTCTTGAGTTTAACTTGAGTATGATGCTCAACGGAATGTGCATTAGTCAAAACTCTTCTTCCACCAATAATGAAACCACTACTACCCGAACTATACTGTCGTTTCCTTTGCCATGGCAACGAGAAATTAGGCTCAGTGTGGACACAAAAAACTTTCACCACAGCATCCATTGAAGGCACAACTTTAACAACAGTTTCCCAACTCGGAGCAGAAGGAATCGAATCCGTAGTCGTTGAGACAACCATCCCATTGCTACAATCACCATTCTTCTGATCAGAGTGATGGTGACGAGCTCTACGCTCCGGAGACGACGTCCTCTGGCTATTGTCTTCTGATTGGTTGTTCAGTCTACGCTTTTTACCTCTCCCACGGCTGCGTCGCGACGGAGATGGGTTGTTGGCTTCGGAAGCTGAAATTGGCTCAGGGGATTGAGGTAACGATGCTTCTTCTTTAACTTCGCCGCCGGCGTTTTCCGCCGATGAAGCATCTTGTCTTTTGTGTTTGCGTTCCCTCTTCTGAGAAGGCTTCATCTTCTTCCCTCAACCCAGAAGGAAAAAAAGTGATCTTTTTCCTCTGGATTGTATCTTCTTCTCTCAACGAAATTGAAATTGAAATTGTCCAGAAGACGCGGCTAGGGTTTATTATCGGAGAGTGAGGTAATCGCACAGGATTCCAAGAAACGGCGATCATTGTTCCCGTCGTGCGTCTCTGAATATAAGATATATGGGCCTGAATTTAGGCCCATTATTTAAATTGGACCTTCTCGTTTTTAATAGTCCACTTGTACGCTCCACAGAGCTAATTAAAAGACAAAAAGGCATTTTCATGACCAACGGCCACAATGTATGGTAATCAACACAAGGTGTGCAGACTAAACTCAACGAACCAAGTCAAGATAACAAAAAAGGTATTTATTCTTTTGCAGTTTAGACAATAAAATCGTTTATTTTCTTACAACCTCAAACTGTAGAACATAACTCTGGTTTGTATGACCATAGTGGTGAGACTTTGCTTGGTCCAGAAGCGATTGCTATGCAATAACAAAGAAGTATTGGTAAATGACATATCAATCGCTTGTATCTGTGAATATCTCACTTGTATCTCCGTCAAGTCCATCAATCTATTTTGCTCGTTTAGCAACGCTTGAAGATTTTCAGTGTAAAAGCAAGATGTCATCGGTTTTTGCCCTAGGCAGGGCTAGCCCGATTGACATCCCTAGTATGTGTAAGAGGAGCCTCAAGCCGATGAACATAACTCTGATTTTTATGAACTGACTAGTGAGACTTCGCTTGGAACAGAAGCGATTGCTATGCAACAGAGAAGTATTGTCATTAAACAAGAGGTATAAACAAAAAAAAAAAAACACCGATTATATCTGCTTTTACACATGACAATCTTCAAGCGTTGCTAAACGAGCAAAATAGATTGATGGAATTGATGGAGATACAAGAGAGATATTCACAGATAAAACTTGTAAATGATTGAACGTTATCTTAAAAGTGCCAAGAAGTGGTAAAACATAAAACTGATATGTCTAAAAATATATTATTTGAGATTCCTTTGCTTTGCTTGTTCAAGTTTTCGCTCCAATTTAGCTTGGTCAATCTTGAGGCCAAGTACAAAGGCAATAGCCACCATAGAGACAGATACGAAAACACATCCTAAAATGGTTGTAACTACTTCAAGAATACTCTGTGAATCCACCTGTAAGAAATATTTCCAAGGAAAACTCACATTAATAATAAGATTTACTTAAAACATTCTTTGATAAATACAAAGAAATAAATAAACTTGATAACATTTTCTGGCCCAGTTTCAGATTCAGACATCCCTCCGGAGTTAGCAGGACAGATGGTGTTTCCAAGCAGCACTGTGACTTCTGTTTGCAGTTTCAACCCATGACCTTCAAATGTAACTGTGCAGATGCGACAAAGATTAGCGAGCAAGAGAAAGCATGTCTCTTTAGTGTCCTTTAGAAATCCAGCTGATGCACAAGGAAAAGCAATGAAAACATAATACCGTGAGCGGAGCCTTGGCTGATCGCTTTAGCTTGGCCAGATGCGACATTGACGGATAGGACATTTCTGTTTGATGTAACCCATTGACCAGATATTTGATGCTCCGTCCCTATACTTACAAGTGTATTTGATGTAACACATTGACCAAATCCATTTTGTTCTGTAGATTATATTTCACATTTTACCTGCTATGCTAAAATTTAACAAATTTCCAGTGTGAATGACCGGGTTTTGAGGAACGATATGGGCCTCTAATGAAACCTGACAGAACAAAGCACCTGTGATATATCCAATTGCAGATATCATAACAGATGTATGGGTACCTATACCACATCAAGTTATTGAGAATATCCTGTAAAAGTTGTAACCTGTAAGGGTACAGCATTGTTGAGAGTACTTTCAGAACCTTGCGGGAGAAGATCTGAGTGTTGGCTTATTACAGAATGATCAAGAGCAGAACCTGCAGTGCACTGCACTTTTTCACAAACCATAACCTGCCAGAGAGAGAAGAAGTTGTTGAACTTGCAAGTAGCAACAAATGGAAGGGGAGACAAAAAGGTTTTTAAAAGAGAGGAAATATATATTTAATCTCACCTCTTTTGAATCCTGATTGTTATTGATGTAAGTCAATGTGGCTCCCATAATGACATAGACTGGTGAATGAGGTTCAGCATACATGGCCTCACTGTAGAAAAACTCAGTTAAGAAAAAAAAAAGCAATCATTCCTAAAGCAAGCTCATCCTAATCACAATTTGTTTTAGGGTAAAGGTACCATTTGAAGCAGCCATCACTTCCTTGAATGCGATACTCAACAGGGTTCTTCGTCTTCGGAGATAATAGTATGTTAACACCGGTAATGTGTGGACCAGAACCCAACTGCGATGATATCTCTCCAGCTGATAGCAAGAGAAAGAAGAAGCAGAACGAGAAACGAACCATTCTTTGTTGTAATCGAAGAGAGGGGCTTATTTTTTTTGAATGTAATGTTAAATTATATTCAAAAAGAGATCTTTGGTACAACTAGTGCATCTGTTTTTTATGCGTTCAGAAAGAGTATACAAAAATCATATTCTAGAGCCTAGCCATATGAGTAAACCGTCCTCGTAACGCCGATCCCCCATGAGTGCTATCGCCAATAGTTGATCCCTGATCTGCTTGTCAATTTGTTGAATAAGTCGAGAGGGAGGGTTTGGTGGTTCGCCATGCTTCCTCCCATTTCTCTCATGCCAAAGGGTGTATACTGTCGCCTGAAGAACAGAACGGGCTAGATAGCAAATCTTTCGATCTGGCCAGTTACTACACGCTGCATCAACCACTGAGTTCCAGCTTGTGGAGAAACGGTTCTTATAAATATTCTTTGCAGAAACTTGCCATACCTCTGAGGAAAAATGGCATGAGAAAAACGAATGGTCTCGAGACTCTGCAGTATTGTTGCAGAAAACGCAATTCCCCGGGTCGACGCGAGACCATTGCGCTACTCGATCTCCTGTTGAGAGTTTATTTCGGGCCGCCAGCCAAGTACAGAAAGAGTGTTTTGGTGTGCAATGGCTGAACCAGACGCCCTTGTGCCAGTTCACCTCTGCAACCGGAGTACGAATCTGCTTCCAAGTCTCTTTAGTTGAAAAAGTTGGATGAAACTTTTCATTTTTCCCTCTCCAAAGGACAACATCCTCATTTGCGTTTCTGTGGGCTCGTGTTTATAAGCAGATATCCTCAAGATCATCACGGATCTGATGTCAAAATAGAAGATAGTGAAAAGGAGATGAAAGTACATCTCAGATCTATCGAACAAGCTGAGAAAGACAGAAGTAGGTCAACTAAAACGACAAAAGGGAAGTCTTTGTCTCAACAAACGGGCCAGCGCAATATTAAGCCCAACAAGGCTTTCAATATTGCCTACAGACCCAAAACCATGAACGAGCCCAATAATGCAACACAAGGTTTATCCTTCCAGAATCTTCCTGCACAAGAAGACAAGACTATGGTTAGATCAAAGGGAACATCTCAGAAAATGCCAGAAAAGGAAAAGCAAATGATTAGCTGTAACACTCCAATTCAGCTAGCCAATAGGTTTGCAATACTTGGCACTGAGTAGAAAACCCTAAGAACCCTAATGTCTCTTGTATATAAAGGCTCACAATTGTAATAACAAACTAAGAGAGAAATATGGAATAAAGAAGTAATGCTTATCTCCTTCATATCTTGAGTTTCTCATAATATCTTCATGGTATCAGAGCGATGGCAAATCAGTCCATGGAACTCTATTCTTTTCCGTTTCCTGCACTAAACATCTCAAACTGCGTCACTTTAAAACTAAACCAGAAAAACTACATCTCATGGAAATCTCAGTTCGAGTCTTTCTTATCTGGTCAAAATCTCCTTGGATTTGTGAACGGGTCCTTTTCGCCACCTGGTGCTGTCATTCAAGTTCCACACATCGGAGGCCAAGTTACCACGGTTCAGAATCCAGACTACGGCGAGTGGTTCAGGGCTGACCAGATTGTCAGAGCATGGCTTTTAGGCTCTCTGTCAGAAGATATCCTTGCGGAAGTCACTGGTACTACAACGGCTCAGGAACTATGGAATGCTCTGGCAAGACACTTCAACAAGGTATCCTCCTCACGCCTTTTCGAACTGCAAGGCAAGCTACAATCGTCAGAAAAGCTAGAAAGGCCCATGTCAGAGTATTTAAGAGACATAAGAAATGTCTGTGAACAGCTAGCATCTATAGGGAGTCCAGTACCGGAGAAAATGAAGATCTTTGCAGTGCTCAGAGGGTTAGACAGAGAGTACGAACCTATCAAAGTCTCTATTGAAGGAATGATAGATTTGGTGCCACCGCCTACCTTTGATGATGTCACCTCACGGCTCATAACCTACGCAGACAGATTATCCACTTACAGCACAGCTCCAGAGGCATCACCTCACACAGCCTTCTTCACCAATCAATCGGGTCGAGGAAGAGGCAGAAACGGTGGTTCTCGTGGAAGAGGGAACTTCTACTCGACTAAAGGCAGGGGCTTTCCACAACAGATATCCTCACACAACAATGGTACTGAAGCAAAGGTGGTATGCCAAATCTGCAATAAACAAGGTCATCCAGCTATCAAATGTTGGTATAGATTTGACAGCAGCTATCAGTATGAAGATGTACCTCAAGCGCTGGCTGCTCTGAGGATCACGGATGTCACGGACCATGGAGGAACTGAGTGGGTCACAGATTCAGGAGCCACTGTACACGTCACAAACTCCCCACACAATCTGCAGAGAGCTCAAGCTTACGCTGGATCAGACTCAGTCATGATTGGAGATGGTAATTTTCTCCCCATCACTCACACCGGATCAACTAGTCTTCAGACAACCTCTGGTAAGCTTCCTCTCAACGACGTATTGGTCTGTCCTGATATTGCAAAATCATTATTGTCAGTTTCTAAGGCCACAAATGATTATCCTTGCTCTTTTCAATTTGATGATGACGTGGTTCGTGTTAATGATAAGGAAACAAAGAGGCTGCTGATTCTAGGAAACTACAATAATGGTTTATACATACTGAAGGACTTACCTAAGAAAGTGTTCTATTCCACACGACAACACTCTGTAAGTGAAGATGTATGGCATAGAAGACTGGGGCACCCGAATGACCAAGTTCTTCAGCAACTATCTGCAATAAAAGCTATTCAAATCAATAAAGGTGTCAAGAAGATGTGTGAAGCATGTCAACTTGGCAAGAGTAGCAGACTACCTTTTTCTTCTTCTAGCTATGTTGCTTCTAGGCCCTTAGAAAGAATCCACTGTGATCTTTGGGGACCTGCTCCAATAAGTTCTTTTCAAGGCTTTCGCTATTATGTAATCTTCATTGACAATTTCTCGCGCTTCTGTTGGCTATATCCTTTAAAGTTGAAATCTGATTTCTTCTCAGTCTTCACTGTCTTTCAAGCAAGAGTCGAAAATCAGTTTCAGAACAAAATAGGAACTTTTCAGTGTGATGGTGGAGGTGAATTCATGAGTACAAAGTTTCTCAAACACTTACAACAATGTGGCGTTCAGCAGTTAGTCTCTTGTCCTCACACTCCCCAACAGAATGGCTTGGCTGAAAGAAAACATAGACACATTGTGGAACTGGGGTTATCTATGATGTTCCAAAGTCGAGTTCCACAAAAGTATTGGGTTGAAGCCTTTTACACAGCAAACTTTCTGATAAATCTGCTGCCTACCTCTACTCTGACCAACGGGTGCAGTCCATACGAAGCTCTTTTGGGAAGAACACCGGACTACTCAGCACTCAGGGTATTCGGTTGTGCTTGCTATCCCACACTCAGAGACTATGCTGCCACAAAATTTGACCCAAGATCACTTAAGTGTGTATTCTTGGGATACAATGAAAAGTATAAAGGGTACAGGTGCTTGGTACCTACCACAGGCAGAGTCTACATAAGCCGGCATGTGTTGTTTGATGAAGAGAATTACCCCTTTACGAACTCACATCAACACCAACAGCCTTCCAATCCAACACCATTAATGAAAGTGTGGCTACGTAGCCTGGAAGCGACCCCTGTGCAAGCACCTGCCTCAACAAATTCAGACACAGTCCAAGCAACAAGTCCATTATTCACAGAAGCTGACTTCCCCCCTTTACCACAGAGAAGTAGTGTAGCTGTAGTACCTTTGCATGAGGAAGAGAGTTCTGGGTGTACGACAGGCTCTGATCCTGCTTCTATAGGCAACAGCTCTCTTCCCTCATCCCCAAAGGTCTCAACAGCTCCATCTACACCATCTTGCTCATCACAACCTGTAGAACAAAGCAAACTCAGCACTCCACCAAGTACACCTGTGTCTCCACCATCCGCAACAAGCAGAATCAGTACACTACCTGAGTTAACACCTGTTCTGATATCAACACCTCCAGCTGAGATATCAACCCCTCCAGCAGAGACAAGCAATCCTCAACCTTCAGTGTCTCAGTCATCACCTAAAGCCACTGATGTGACACAGGATTCTCATGATGTTGAATCAGCAACAGATACTGCACCAAGCCAAGGTTCTGACATTGTAGAAGATCCTGCCCCGAGCCAACCTACACATAAGATGGTCACACGGTCAAAAGCAGGCATTCGCAAGCCAAACCCGAGATATGCACTTATGACTCACAAAGTGTCATATCCGGAGCCTAAAACAGTGACTGAAGCCTTGAAACACGAAGGGTGGACAAATGCAATGGGTGAAGAAATGAGCAACTGTAAAGAAGCGAATACCTGGTCTCTTACTCCTCCCACACCGGATATGCATGTTCTCGGATGTAAGTGGGTGTTCCGAACAAAGCTAAATGCTGATGGATCACTAGATAAACTCAAAGCCAGGTTGGTTGCAAAAGGCTTTGATCAAGAAGAGGGAATAGACTACCTTGAAACGTACAGTCCAGTGGTAAGAACTCCTACAGTGCGCTCTGTCCTCCATTTGGCCACCATCATGAACTGGGAAGTAAAACAGATGGATGTTAAAAACGCCTTTTTACATGGTGATTTAACTGAGACAGTATACATGAAACAACCTACAGGGTTTGTGGATCCAACAAAACCCGATCATGTCTGCCTCTTACACAAGTCTCTCTATGGTCTCAAGCAATCACCTCGGGCATGGTTCGACAAGTTCAGCAAGTTACTCCTTGACTTTGGGTTCTATTGCAGCCAATCAGATCCATCTCTGTTTGTCTACATCAAAGATGACGCCATGATTATCCTCCTTTTGTATGTTGACGACATGGCAATAACCGGTAATAGCTCTGCTGCCCTGTCAAAGTTGCTAGAGGAATTAAACAAGCAATTTCGAATGAAAGACTTGGGAAGAATGAGCTACTTCCTTGGCATTCAATGTCAATATCATTCAGGAGGAATGTTTTTGTCTCAACAAAAGTACGCAGAAGACTTACTTGTGGTAGCTCAGATGGAGCGTTGTAACCCGATGCCAACCCCATTGCCTCAGGACATCCATCGACGAATTGCTAACGATGCTCCCTTCCCGGATCCGACATACTTCCGGAGCTTAGCCGGTAAACTCCAGTATTTAACACTCACCAGACCTGACCTTCAATTCGCGGTGAACTTCGTATGTCAGAGGATGCACGCTCCTATGTACTCCGACTTTCACCTGCTCAAAAGGATTCTCCGTTACATCAAGGGGACCATAACAATGGGAATTTCTTTTCACAAAAATACTGACTGCACAGTTAGAGCTTACAGTGATAGCGACCATGCTGGCTGTGACCTCACTCGTCGCTCCACTGGTGGTTACTGCACATACCTGGGCAAGAACATCATCTCCTGGGCTGTTCAGAAACAGGACTCCGTCTCCAAAAGTTCCACTGAAGCGGAGTATCGGGCTCTCTCGGAAGCCGCCTCTGAGGTCACTTGGCTCTGCAAAATCCTCAAGGAGTTGCGGATCCCACTTCCTAAATCCCCAGAGCTCTTCTGTGACAATCTCTCCGCCGTGTACTTAACGGCGAATCCGGCCTACCACAAACGAAGCAAACACTTCGAAACCCACTATCATTACGTCCGTGAACGCGTCGCTCTTGGCACCCTGACTGTCACTCACATCCCAGGGGAATTTCAAATCGCCGACATCTTCACCAAATCGCTTCCGGTTGGTGCTTTTGAACGATTACGGACCAAACTCGGCGTGTGTTTCCCACCCACTCCGAGTTTGAGGGGGACTATAAGCAGATATCCTCAAGATCATCACGGATCTGATGTCAAAATAGAAGATAGTGAAAAGGAGATGAAAGTACATCTCAGATCTATCGAACAAGCTGAGAAAGACAGAAGTAGGTCAACTAAAACGACAAAAGGGAAGTCTTTGTCTCAACAAACGGGCCAGCGCAATATTAAGCCCAACAAGGCTTTCAATATTGCCTACAGACCCAAAACCATGAACGAGCCCAATAATGCAACACAAGGTTTATCCTTCCAGAATCTTCCTGCACAAGAAGACAAGACTATGGTTAGATCAAAGGGAACATCTCAGAAAATGCCAGAAAAGGAAAAGCAAATGATTAGCTGTAACACTCCAATTCAGCTAGCCAATAGGTTTGCAATACTTGGCACTGAGTAGAAAACCCTAAGAACCCTAATGTCTCTTGTATATAAAGGCTCACAATTGTAATAACAAACTAAGAGAGAAATATGCAATAAAGAAGTAATGCTTATCTCCTTCATATCTTGAGTTTCTCATAATATCTTCAGTGTTAAATCAAGTTCTGCTTCGATTTGAGTCAATATTTGGAGTCGGTGTCTTCGTCGACGCCGTGTACCCCAAGCATCTGCCACTGTCATATGAATACTTATCCCCAACTCAATAACACCTCTCTCCCCTGCCACATCCAGCAAACGACCCAGGCTCGACCAAGTATCAAACCAAAAAGACGTTCGGAGACCATTATTTACCTCTGTTTTACACAGACTTGCCGCCAGAGGCCTAAGTTTTAGTAACTTCCTCCACATCCAGGACCCAGCAGTAGTGGATTGGGGAAGTGACCAAAAATTTTTCCGCTTAAGAAGAGTGGTTGTTAGCCATTTGACCCACAACGAGTCCCCCCCTGACACAATACGCCAAATTAACTTCAAACAACCAACATTATTCATGTCTGTCAACGACCGTAACCCCAACCCCCCTTCAGTTCTCGGCCTGCAGACATCACTCCAAGCAACCTTTGTTTTATGATGATTTAAATCCGGACCAGACCACAGAAAAGCTGCGCATAACATATCTACCTCCTGGATACACTTCCGCGGTAGCCTGAAAGCAGATAACCAAAAATTACAGATGCTCCATAACACTGATTGTATCAAATTCAATCTACCAGCAAAAGACAGGAAACGAGCTGTCCAAGAACCAATTTTCTGCTTTATCTGGTCAATAAGGGGCGCGTAATCCGACTCAGTGAGACGTTTAGTGACCAAGGGCAAACCTAAATATCTCACCGGGAGCTGACCTACTGCAAAACTAAAGCTGTTCATTACTTCTTGGCGTTCAAACTCATTCAACCCTCCCAATATATTGTAGACTTCTCCATACTTATCCTCAAACCCGAAATCTTCGCAAACTTTTCAAAAACCGAGACAATACCTTCAATAGACCGCACCTGACCATCAGACAGCACCATGATGTCATCTGCAAAACTCAGGTGAGTAACGCCAAGATCTTTGCAGTGGGGATGGTATCCGAACGTAACTCCAGCCTCCTTATCCAACAACCGAGACAACACATCCATGACAATCACAAACAAATAAGGGGAGAGAGAGCAACCTTGTCTTAAACCCCTCGAGTTGTTAAAAAAACCTGCAAGTTCTCCATTGACTTGAACCGAGAACGAAGCTGTTGTAACACAAAGCATAATCCAGTGAACAAATTCTTGCGGGAGATCCAAAGCAGTGAGAACATTCCGAAGGGAAGGCCACTGCACAGAATCGAAAGCCTTAGATATATCTATTTTGATGGCACACCGGTGGGAAATGGTGTCTTTATGGTAGTCCTTTACAAGTTCAGTAGCTAAGAGAACGTTCTCAATCAGTAGACGATCTTTAACAAAAGCGGACTGGTTACCAGCTATTAAAGTAGGCAAGAGGAGCTTCAATCTGTTTGCCAATATCTTTGAGATCACTTTGTAGATTACATTACAACATGAAATGGGTCTATAGTCCTTCATTTCCCTTGCCTCCTCCTTCTTAGGAATAAGAGCAAGAATAGTAGCATTAGCACCCTTGGGGAGGAAACCTTTGATGAAGAAGGATTGGATTGCAATCACAAACTCCGCCTTGATTACATCCCAAGCAGCCTTAAAAAACTCCACAGTGAACCCATCCGGCCCCGGTGATTTATCCGATGGCATAGAGAATAGAGCTGACCGTATCTCCTCCGCAGAGACAGGCCGAGTGAGGTTGTTCTGTTCTGCCAAAGAACAGCGTAGCGGCATTAAGCCTTTCAGCTCTTCCACCGTAATGCTCTCATAGTCTGGGGGAGTATATTGTAGAAATTCCCTAAAGTGACGCTCAGCTTCACTCTTGATCCCCTCCACATCAGAGACAGTAGTACCATCAGGCCTCTGAACCTCCCGTATCATATTTTGTGCTTGGCGAGTTTGGACAGCTCGATGGAAAGTTTTGTTATTACGATCACCTACTCGCAACCAATGCAATTTAGACTTCTGCTTCAAGTATTTTTCCTCAAGTCCCGCAACAAAGCTCCAACGGTCATACGCCGCTTTCTCTACTTCCATTGCACTTTGAGATGGATGTGAAAGTGCTAATTCTTGCTTCTCACAAAGAGTGACATACGCCTCCTTTGTTTTCTCCACTAAGTGATCAACGGTACCGCGAGCCAGAGAACGCAGCTTCGGTTTGAGAGCTTTAAGCTTCTTTGTGAACCGAAACAGCGAGGAAGTAGACATGTGAATTGCCTCAGAACTTGACCAGTAAGTCTCCACCAACGGTTTGAAATCAGACAAGTGTGCCATTGCATTTACAAATTTAAAAGGCTTTCGACGGTGTGGAGCTCCCCCCGGAATAGTAATGTTAATGCGACAACGTGAATGATCCGAACACCCCCCTGCTTCAAAGACTGAATAAGAACTCGGATAAGCAGACAACCATGCTTCATTAACTAACACCCGATCCAACTTCTTTGAAATGAGATCGTTGTCCCGTTTATTACTCCAAGTAAACAGGGGACCATGAGAAGCCAGATCAGCTAAGGAACAAAAGTTCACCACTGATTGAAAATCTCGCATTCCCTCTGTTGTTCCTCGACTTTCAACTCCCCTCGAATGCTCCTCCACATCCAAGGTCTCATTAAAATCGCCAAAAATAAGCCATGGCTTATCCCTCATAGACGGTGAATTCTGGTGATCACGCAGATCATCCCACAGAACTCGCCTCTCCTCAACCAAATTAGACGCATATACAAACGAACAGAAAAACTCTGTCTCCTCCCCTTCGAGTTTAACCAAACAAGTAATAAGTTGACTACTTTTATAAACCGGAGTAAGTCTTACATTGTCCCGCCAAACCACCCAAAGACGACCTCGAGCATGGTACTCATAATTAGTCATAAGTGACCAGCCCCTAAATAACTTCGCACCCAACCATTGTGCCTTACGTTCCTTCACCCTTGTTTCAATTAGACAACCAAACTGAAATTTTTGATCCTGAACCCACTTCTTAATGACGGAATGTTTAGTAGATCGATTTAAACCGCGAACATTCCAGAAGAAACCTGACATTAACAACGTTTGGAGGGACCCTTTTTACTCTGATCCCTAGGTAGTAAACTAGGAGGCTGAGTAGAAGGGTTAGAAATTACTTTATGAGCTGTCTTTGAACCCCTTGGGAGGGAGGGACGCAACTGTGGGAGAGAGGACTCCAGTGCCTGCCCCTGAGTTGTGGCAATACCTCCTTTGTCAACTGCAGTATGCGGTAGATCACAATCTGCAGCGGGAGGGTCATCTTTTGCAACTTCCGGATCACTTAACGCAGAGAACGCATTGGATAAGAGAGAAACATTCTGTTGACTCTCCGTGTTATGTTGTTTCCCAGGACTACGGACCGTCTTAGGCGTTTGCCATTCCTCTTCCCCTGTGACTACCTTCGAGAGATCTTGAACTGGGGAAACCTGTCTAGTCGCGGTCACTGGAACAGATGAAACCCCTTCCTCAGCAACAGCTGTAGATTGAACTTTATCTTGTTCTGTAACATTTGCCGTATCGGCTGACTCATTCAAAGACGGAGTAAGTGGCTTTGCTAAACAGGTTTCCTTGAGATGGCCCCACTTTCCACACTCTACACATTTTGGCGGCAACCAAGGGTAAGAGTATTTGATGGTGGCTTCAAGTTCCCCCTCTTCCTCTCCCATAAACACAAAATCACGAGGCAGAGTCTTTGTCAAATCAGCTTCAACCTGAATCTTGGCAACATCAAAACTGGTACAAGCCTCTGTTGCAGGGTGTAATCGTAGAGGCTTCCCTACCGCACTAGCCAGAAATTGCAAACCCTTATGAGTAAACAGAGAGGGAGGCACATCTGTAAGAGTTACCCACAGTGGGATCGACTTCAAAGCAGGTTGTGCATCCTCCGCAGAAGGAGACCATTTTGAAACCACCATTGGTAGATCCATGATATTCCACATACCACGATTTAACACCCGCTGTCTCATACTTTCACCTCTAATCCGAAACTTCACTGTCGTTTCATTCACCTCATAAACATCAATCAGTGTTGAAGTATCACCTAAACGCCAGATTTTATTGACAATCATATGTATCTTCCCCACATGGGGAGCCTTAGAACTCAGAAACTTACCAAGGAGGAAATCCTCCCAAAGCGGCTTAGCTCCATCAAAAACCTCCTTCGGGACAACCACTCGCTTCATCCCATCAACTTCCACCACATCAAACTTTTGTTGAGTAAATACTGGATTACGAGTAACGTTGGCATAAGATCTCTTGGGTTTAGGAGCCTCCCCCATAACCCTCTTGGACGCTATTGCACCCTGATCAGAATTAATCGCCAAAACCTCTACTGCAGAATCCTGCTGCGAACCCCGTTCACCCCCTTGTGAATCCCCCAAGGCCTCCTGCTCCGAGGCCACCCCTCCGAGAACCGGAGACGCCGCCGCCGGCATCAAACGTGCACAAGAAGACAAAAACCCTAAATCACCTTTCCCGTCGCCCTCCACGTCAGCACAGTAAATCACCTTTTTTAATCCCTATATAATTTTCTTATTTGAAGAGAGGGGCTTAGAGCAAAGCAAACGCTCTTTTTGACTGAAAGGTGACCGTATACAATCGAAGAGAAATAGATTTTTGAAGAGATGATGAGACTGAAACAAAACCCTAAGAAGGGTCAGTCTGTTCCTCGTTCCACGGAAACAACAACAAGAATCTGTTCCAACAAATATTTCTGAGGTAACGTTTTAAACAATTTAAAACATTGGGGACCTTTTCATGTAAAACTGAAACATTTCGGGGTTAATTTTCAATTTAGATTTGGTTCGGTTAAATTTGGGTTAATTTTCAATTTAAATTCGGTTCGGTTTGAGTTTGGTTTGATTCGGTTAAAATGCACAAACCAAATCTGAAATTTTCATTTTCTTCTCTCACTTTCCCTTTTGAGTTACTTCCACCATCTTCCTTTGTTCGTATCTCCAGATTTTGGAGAGATCTCTCAGTCTCCGATCGTGATCCGTCAATCTCCGATCTTCGATTTCGCGACTCGGAATCAAATGTCAGAAGGCTACGCAATCGAGCTTTACTTCGACCCAGCACTCGAAAACCAAGTTCTGAAAGCTTGGAACGTCTTCGCTCGCCGTCAAATCAGCACCAAACTGATCAACACTGAGTCTCGTCCACACATAACACTCTTCTCCACCTCTTTCTTCGACTCAACTAGACTCGAATCCGTCATCAAAACTTTCGTATCTAAGCAAGAACCAATCTCGATCTCGTTCTCCACTATAGGCAGCTTCTCTAGCGACAACAACTTGCTCTTCCTGTCTCCGACGCCGTCTCTTTCGCTTCTTCAGCTTCAGTCTCAGATATGTGATACGTTGAAGAAAGAGTCTGTTGAGATTGGTGAAGATTACCGTGTTGATTCTTGGGTTCCGTGTTGTCCTGTAGCTCTCGATGTTCCTAAGTCGCGTATGGCTGAGGCTTTCTCTGTTTTGAGGGATTTGAAGCTTCCGGTGAATGGTTATGGTATGGAGATTGGTCTTGTTGAGTTTTCTCCTGTTCGTGAAGTCTTCTCGTTTCCACTTGGTAACACTTTGGAGTCTTAATATGTGTTGTGTTGTGGTTGGTTTGATGATTTTTAGCTTTACTGTTTTTTTTTATATGTAAGTTTGTTTCTCCATGTAAAGCATCGATCTTTACTGTTGAACTCGTAATTTCTTAAGGAAATAGTTGGAGAATTGCTATTTATCAATCTGAGCTGTCTCTTTCACTTTGAAGCTTTTAATCGATCTGAACGATGTTATGATTGCTAGAGTTAACTGATAGAAACACAATAGAAGCTTTGTGTTGTAGTCATGGTAGCTGAAGAAGTTTGCTGTTACTCAATGATCTGGTGAACTTTTCTATTAACTCCACTTTTTGATAAATTGCTTCGAGGATCTTTAGAAGTCAACTCAGAATTACAAAGGAGTAAGGAATAGTTGGAGAATTATCAATCTCACCTTTCTCAGTTCTCTAATTATATTGTCGATATGTGTTTTGATTTGAATGATATGTTATGATATCTAGAGTCAACTGTTAGGATACAATAGAAGCCTTCTGTTGTTGTCATGGTTGGTGGTCTGTTCTGTTCAAGGTGGTCTTTTAGATCGCAGTGATCTGTTAAAATTTTCCATTATGTCGATTTGATTCTATGTCATCTATTTTGAGTTTATGCACTTTGAGATTCTTTGGAAGATCCCGGGACATTTTTTTAATGTTTTATGTCTTCACATGAACAGTAAGAATGGTGGAAACTGTTATTCCTCTGCTCAATGTTTTTTGCAGGCTATGATCATGAATACATGAAACAATGCCAGGTATGTGCAGTTTTGTATATGTCCTGTAAATATGTGTCTTCTCTTTGTAACACATATAACTAAAGGTTGCTATGACAATTGACTCAAAGACATCACCTTATACATTATAAAAGTTCTTATCCTCTAGATTTACAAGAGTTGTCTAAGTAACGCCATGAGAACCTCGCTCCAGGCATCGATTGGTCCGGGCAAGCACCAGTGAGTACAGTCATTGAAACCTTTCATCCATTTATTTCCCCAGTAAGAATTCGGGTGCCCGTCTGGTCTCATTAGCATAACCCTAGTCACATCCAAAACCGCAAACTTCCTCTTTTTAAAGCTAACACGTTTAATCTCTTCAAGCTGCTCTATCTGAGATGTTCTGAGTTCCATATCGCTACTCTTCTGGTTGATTTCATTTACGCTTAAAGGGATCGACCTCCCGCAAGCTCCTCCAGTGTTCCAAGTCCCATTCTCAAAATGGGACGGCGAATACGTCCTGAGAACTGTCACTAAGTTGTCTTTGCAGTTATGACATCCATTGATGTGCTTAAAAGCAGCTGAGAAAACTAGCTTAAACCCTTCTTTCAAGCTAATCTGAGTCATGTTTGGTAAGTTACAGAAGATGCAACCTATTGTCTCATCTCCTCTATGTATGTATATTGGTCTGAAAAACCAATGACCAGCTGAAACAATGGCAATGTCTGTATTTGGCAGATCCTTCGCCCATTGCTCATCGATCTTGTCGACATCTATATCATAAATTCCTGTTCCTGTCTTGTTAGCGCGAGTCCTCTCGAATCCCGCCACTAGAAACTTAGTCCATGAGGTAGATAGAGTGAAGTCATGGTCTCTAAAGTACCATATCCTGTTTCTGTCTTCTGCATCCTTGTAGATATCTTTCGGAGTTTCTTCCTGCGCAACCAAAGCAAAGAAACTAGACTTCTTAAGTTATAATTGCTTAAGAAGTTTTGTCACAAGATCTTCAACAAACAGAGTCTTACCATTGACAAGAGGCAGAGAAGAGACTCCATGTGGTTTCTGGCCACAGAATCACCAATGAAATTCATCTTTTTGCCGCGAACGAGATCAAGAAAAGCTTTGGGATTGAATCTCGGAAGTTTACAGCCCTCAGGTTTCCATCTCCAGAACAAGAAATCTCTGTTTGGTCTCCCATGTTTTAAGCAGTTTTTCGAGTCGGGTATTGTAGGACAGGTAGAGTTTGAGTACAGCGACCCTCTTTCGTCTGGAATCCATTGTCCTTTAGACAAGTCACAGTCCTTAAAATCTAAACCGACGATAACAATGAATGACAAAAATTTTCAACAATTTGGTATTTGGCTCTTTGCATTTCGACAAAAAGAACATTTAAACTTACTTGGTTGAGGTTCGACGTAGAGAACGTTGTGATCATTGATGGAATTGAGAGAATTCTGAGGAAACAAGAAGAAAGTGATGGAGAATAGAGTAATACAAAGCAAGAGATATGGTGCCAATGCACTTAAGCTCGTCTTTTTCTTTGTTTTTCCCCGCAATATTGATAACGAATCCATCGTTGCATGTCGATAATTATCCAAAAAGTTACTACCATAATGTGAAGTATGGACACCAATTTATATTTTATTTTCAGTTATTAAGTAGAAAAAGATGAAATATAAGGGAAAAAAATCTAGAGATATACCCTAGTGTTTAGGAAATAGTATATTGACTCTCATAAGGATAAATGTACATAGAGATACATATTTATAGGGAATGAATTAACATAATTATCTAATTAATATAATCATATAAGATATACACAAATCTCCATAATATATTTATAATATATCTTCTTTGATTATAAGGATCTTCTAGATCATTCTATACGCCCCTCAAACTCAATGGGGGATGAAGTAAAGCGGAAATAACGGCTTGAGATTGAAAAGTCTAAGTGTTGAAAAGGAGATCCAGTTATTTATTGAGAAGATGAGTTGTTGTTGTTGAGCAAAATTTGCTAAAGACCCGACCCGATGATGAGTTGTGTGATGTTGAGATGGCCGACATCAACGATGGTTAGAGAAGGAAAAGTGAAGAGAATCTATATATATAAAGTTGGTTTTTTTTCTCTTCTCCTTCCTCCACCTCATCACTTTTTATTTTCAATTTTAACAAATTAATCCATATCATCAAAAGAACATAAAATCTAAAGTTAATACATCAATTAATTCACTCATTTTCTAATCTTTTTATTATTATTAAAAACAATAATTTAAACTAAAATATAATTAAAAAATGAAAAAAATACAACCAAAAACAAATATCAAAGTAAAATATGAATAGAGATACATAAATATAAAATTAGATATTTCTATCATAGCATATAATAATTGTGTAAATATTTAATGGAACAATAATTACTTTCAATAGTTACAATTATTAGGATAAAGTAAATAAGATTTTTTTTTCTTAACAAACACACAAATTTAAAGGTATTCTAAATCAAGAGGTTATTCAATTCTTTGTCTTAAATTGTAAATTCATGTTATCATTTAAAAATTGGTGTATATTATTATTTTCAGTTATAGTATAATACTATAATGTAATTAATATATATATATATATATATGTGTGTGTATTTAAAACTTGAGACTATTTTTTGTTAAAGTGTTAAATTAGAAATTCATGTTACCAATTAAAACCAGAAGGATTTGGTGCATATTATTATTACTTCTAAATAAAATAAATAATTAAAATAGTTTGAGTGATCTATATTATTTATCGTTTTCAAAATTGAAAAATGGTGAAATTTGTTAAACAAAAGTATATCCAAAAAAAAAGAGAAAATATTAATCAAGTGCTCAAAAATTAAATAATGTATATATTTAAGAGACATGTGTAAGGTTAATTGCAATAAAACATATTAAACAAAACTTATTCTGAATATCTCACACACCAAGAAAAAAAAAAGTGGAAAATACTAAGAAGAATTTTTGTAGTTATATAGTTTGAGATAGCTATTTGTATACTAGTGGTAGATTGTAAAATTTTAATTAAAATTTAAAAGAATTCTATTTGTGGATAAATACACATATTTAAAAGCTACAGTAATCTTATGTGTTTGTAGATTTAGGGAATCAAACTAAAGAACACTATATAGAAACGTAGTAGACTATACATACATATTTGTTGTTCCAAAAAAAAAAAGAAGTAAACTATACATATTTAAGTATAAAATTATATATGTGAACAGAATTTTTCTTTTATCAAACAGTTAGATAAAATGTAATGTTTGATGTAACAATATGATGTTTATGGATAGCAATGAGTCCAATTATGAGATTCATTACTAGGAAGCAAAAATTATATGTAGAACTTCACGATTAAGGGTAAGTATATTCTCTAAGATTTTTAATGTCTATGTTAGTACTAGAAAATAAAAAAGATGAAATATAGTTATGATATATTTTTATAATCAATATATTATAACTGAGATAATAGAATGTGAAACAAGAGTATATGCAAGAGATGATGAGTGTATACCGGAAAATAAATAAAGAATTAATTGTAAAAAACTATTAAAAGAAATAGATAATTTATATATCGCTTAATAAAATAAATTTGACATCTATGCTCATTTCTATTTTTGTATTAAATAATAATTATTATGTTCAACGAATGGCATTAATAATAATAATGGAATGGTTTTTCAAATTGGTTTTTAGCTTTTGGTTTTCTGATTTTAGTTTTTGGTTTTTATTTATTTGGTTTTTGGTTTCTGTTAAAAATATTAAAAAAATTAAGAAATGAAAATAAAAATTGAAAAATGAAATAAAAAAGAATTACGTAGAGAAGAAAATGAGAAACTAATATAACAGAGTTTTTGGTTTTTCTTTGAAAATGAATTAAATCTTTCAAAAACTAGATTCCCCAATTTTTAGGGAATCCAATTTTGTAAAATCTTGAAAGGCTGTAAAACTGGTTTTTAGAAAAACAAAAACCAAAATCTAGCCAAAAACTATTAAACATTCAGGGCCTAAATAGAAAGAAGCATTATATAGCTTGAGAAAACGATAATAGCAGTTTTTAAAAAAAATATATATTCAAAAGAAATTCAATTTAGTTTCAAAGGCTTATGATATATAAGCTTGAATGATAAGCACTTTTGGCTTGAAAATAAAAATTATAAAAGAAGAAGCATTTGGCTTAGATTCAGAGGTGTAAGATGGTAGACTTGAATAAAAAAGAAGCTTGATGGCTTAGATTATGATGAACTTGAATGTAGATATGTGACAACCCGTCCGTGGATCCCACTAGCCTCACTGCTGTGGGAAGGTTGTTAAAGGGTGAGGGACCAGGGTTCGAGGAACGCCTGATGCACCAATAACCTACTGGTGGATTATGTGAGTTAGTCCACAGTGATGGGTTATGATCGATGCCCTGCATGGCCAGCCTATGGGGACAACTAGCAGTGAGGCTAGTGGGGTCCACGGACAGGTTGTCACAAGATATATTTGGCTTGAAAACAAAAATAAACAAAAGAATCACATAGCTTAGAAACAGGAACATAACCTATCATTAGATCATTATGGCTCTCATACCATGTAAGAAGGTTGAAGATATTGGTCTCCATATTCTGTGCGTATCATATATATATATATATATATATATATATATATATATATATATATATATATATATATATATATATATATATATATATATATTTCTCCTAATGAATAATACAAGACACGGAGTTTACCTAATTTACAGTATGTGGTATAAAACTAACTAATATTAGTTTACAATATAATAAAAAAATGAATGCACTTTGTGAAAAATGGCAAGCAATATGTATAGATTAAAAAATCTATTAGATTCTGAAATATGTGTCTAAGTAATCTAGATTTTGATATACACTAATTTCCCATTTATAGTACAAGAAAATGCAAAAGTAAAATCTTTTTATTTTACCGCACATTATTTCTTATTCTTTTTATGAATATACATATCTATATTAACATTTTTGAAGTACATTTTGTGTTATGTCCTTTTAGTTGTAGTTATTTAAAAAATTATTTACAATCTTAACCCCTAGAAAATTTCTTAAAATAACAATTACATCAGATTTTGTTTCCTAAATATTTTACATTTCATTTCTACTAGAAATGTAACAAACTACAATCAATATTTTATGGAAACAGAAGCTATACTATATTAATGACACCTTCTATTGTTTTTTGAAGATATTCTATCTCTAAATTCTTTGCAAACAAAGAAAACAACAATTTAATTCCTATTTTATTTTTCAAAACATGTTCGTTTCGATTCTGAATGTAGATAAAAATGTTAATATATATAAAAACTTTGATTTTCATTTTTTTAAATCATATTTTTGATATATATATAAAACTTAATAAAAACTTTAAAATATTATAAATAAAAGCTTATAAAAAGTTTAAAATACTATACAATGTTGTTATATAGTAGGACGTATTATAAAGAAGACATGTTGGAATTAATAAAATATCATTAAATTTGTGCATAAACACGAGTTAAATTCTTATTTTATTATTTATCAACACTACTAATATTAGAATATTTAACATATCAAATCAACTTACTTTAACTAAGATTTTGTAAAATAAGTAAATCATTATGAAAATATGACTTAATCACAGCTTATAAATTACTTATTATGTATTTAAATCCTTTATTTTTTGTTCTAATAACTAAAAAACTAAATAGAATCTCAAACACTAAATAAAACAAACTAAACAAAAAATAGTCACACAGTGTACCGCAGGTTAAAAATTAATATTAACATTTTAGCCGTTTGAACTTTGAACGGCTGAAAATTTTAATTATTCCTTAAGCGGTTGAAAATTTTAGTTATTCTTTTATTTACGAAACAACCACAACTTAACAAGCAAGCAATTATAAAATAATAATAAAAAATATAGACCCGTGATGTCCACGGGTTAAAATCTAGTGTAGTTAATAATAATATGTTGGATGAGTAAAAATAGTGTACGGTCACAAAAAAGAAATGCAAAGAAAATATGTTAAACATCCATTCAGGTAGTCACTGCTTAAAAAGTTAAAATGTTACTAAAATGCTTTGGATTAATAAAAAAAACTTGCATCCACTCCAATCAAATCTTGTAACACCTGCATAAGATTGTCCCTTCCCCATTAATAGTATAGATTATTAAGCAGTACATGAATTTCTCCTTCATCTCTCCTCCTTTGTATAGATTATATCATATGATTAAACAAAAGATCACTCCAATATGGGAAGTCTGAGCGGATCTGTTGTGGTCGAAAATAGTGGAAAACATTCACAGTTTTCAAATCAAGTTATAATGACTAACCCTTACCATGTTCAATGGCTATAATTATCCAGAAGACTACGGTTGGATAATTGAAAAGTACGTAATACTAGTCCAAGTGTCCAACTGTAATCAGAGTAGAAATAACGAGACAACAAAATTTATGAATTGGTCATTGTCTGACCCGGTTGGTATCGGTCCTGGTCGAATTAAAAATGTGGTGGTCAATACTTACAAGTCTTACATGTTGAAAGACTCAAAATTTCCAAGTCAAGCAAGGTGACGTAACTCATTATCTTCATTATATATGATTGTTAGAATTAGACTGCAAAATTGACCAAATCATACATACCAATTTCTTCTTCATATCTCCTTCCTATATACTTTTGGTTTGAAATCTTCCTTTCATATGATGAAATCGCATCTGGCCGTTTTCTTCATCACTTGTTTCTTCTGTTGCATCGTTGTAACCAGCGATTCAGTTTGCACTCTACCATTTCCTATCCCTCGAGACCAAGTTGACATTCTCTTGGCTTTAAAGAATGAGTTTCCATCCTTCAGCTGCGACCTCACTTGGAAACTCGATTACTTTGGTCGAATGGACACCAGAGCAAATATAAGCTCATGGACCAAAGACTCTGACTCCTTTAGTGGTGTTTCCTTTGATAGCGAGACCGGATTGGTGAAGGAGCTATCTCTTCGTCGTCAATGTCTCACTAGTCTCAAAGCTAATAGTAGCCTCTTCAGATTCCAACACCTCAGGTACCTCGACCTCTCTGAAAACCATTTTGACTCTTCCCCTATCCCCTCAGGATTTGGCAGATTCACCTACCTTGAATCCTTGGATCTTAGCAAAAATGGTTTTATAGGAGAAGTCCCATACTCAATAAGTAACCTAAACCGGTTGACCAACTTAGACCTTTCATATAACAAGCTCACCGGTCGTATTCCCAATTTACATAATTTAACCCTTCTTGAAAGTATAGACCTATCATATAATAATTTTTCTGGAACCATTCCTTCTTATCTATTCACCATGCCTTTCCTAGTTTCTCTTGACCTTCGCCAAAACCATCTTAGTGACCCTCTTGAAAATATAAATTATTCTGCAACCTCTAAGCTTTTAAAATTAGACATGGCCTATAACCTTATGAGTCATCGAATCCTAGAACCTCTCTCAAAATTAGCCAACCTCATGCGTCTTGACTTATCTTTTCAGAAGACACCCTACACATTCAACTTCGATTTCTTGCTCTTCAAGTCTCTAGAGCGTTTGGATCTTTCCGGAAATAGTGTGTCAGTGGTTGGTACCGGTTCTGAAAATTTGACACATCTACACCTGTCCAGCTGCAACATCACTGAGTTCCCCATGTATATCAAGGACCTACAAAGGTTATGGTGGTTGGACATTTCAAATAACAGAATCAAAGGAAAAGTGCCTGAGTTGTTATGGAATTTGCCTTCTATGGCCTATGTAAATATCTCTCACAACTCCTTCGATTCCTTGGAAGGTACGCCAAAAGTAATCCTTAATTCGTCGATTTCGGACTTAGATTTGAGTTCAAATGCCTTTAAAGGATCGTTTCCTATTATTCCACCTTACGTCCACATCATGGCTGCATCATATAATTATTTCACTGGAGGCATACCTCTTACATTCTGCAAAAGATATAAACTGAGTCTCCTTGATCTATCAAACAACAACTTCAGTGGCTCAATTCCAAGATGCTTGACAAATGTATCACTAGGACTACAAGCGTTGAAACTCAGTAACAACAACCTCACTGGGAGACTTCCGGACATAGAAGATCGCTTAGTACTACTTGATGTTGGCCACAACCAAATAAGTGGGAAGCTTCCAAGGTCACTTGTAAACTGCACAAGTCTAAAGTTTCTAAATGTGGAAGGAAACCGCATCGACGACACTTTCCCTTTCTGGTTGAAGGCTTTGCCGCGTCTTGAATTAATTGTTCTGAGATCAAACAGATTCCATGGTCCCATATCTTCTCCTGATGAGATCTCTCTTTCATTTAGTGCACTGCGGATCATTGACATATCACGTAACAGCTTCAACGGGAGCCTGCCACAAAATTACTTTTCGAATTGGAGTGTACCTTTGGTTAATACTCCACAAGGCTATCGTTGGCCACAGTACACAGGAGATGAACACTCTAAATACGAGACCCCACTTTGGTCTTACCCTTCCATTCATTTGAGAATCAAAGGACGAAGCATGGAGTTGGAGAAGATCCCAGACACATACACAGCCATTGATTTCTCAAGGAATAGTTTTGAAGGACAGATTCCAGAATCAATAGGTTTCTTGAAATCATTGATCGTTTTGGACTTATCTAACAACTCTTTCACAGGTCATATTCCATCTTCTTTGGCCAAACTCAAACAACTCGAGTCACTGGATCTATCTCAAAACCGAATCGCTGGAAGTATTCCTCAAGAGCTAAGGGACCTCACGTTCTTGGGATATGTTAACATGTCACATAACAGACTCACCGGCCAAATACCACAGAGTACACAGATTGGAGGGCAACCTAAATCTTCCTTTGAAGGGAATATCAATCTTTGTGGTCTTCCTCTTCAAGAGAGATGTTTCAAGGGAAATGGAGCACCATCAACACCACAGACACAAGAGACAGAACTGCCAAAAGAAGAAAACGTGTTGAACTGGAAAGCAGCTGCAATAGGCTCTGGACCCGGAGTGTTGTTTGGATTGGCGATCGGACAAGCCCTTGCTCGATACAAACCGGTCTTGTTCCATAAGTTGTTTCGCCTTTCAGATGAATTGTTTTTTTTTTTTGTGTGGTGTTTTCATATGTAAAATAAACAGTTTCCTACTCTTTGCTTTTTGGGATTTGATAAACTGTTACTAACAACAAAACTTTGATTTTCTCAGTTAATCTGTTTCGTATTAGATATACTTTGTAAACTTGAAATGTTATTTGAAAAACAGATCATTTTTGCTTTCATTACTCACATAGTCACATTCAATTGTCAAATTCATAAAGCTTAAAAAAAAAAAATGCTCTGACGCATATGTAGTTTTTCTTCAATTTCAAAAGTAATGTAGAAAAAAATTAAAACCATTTAAAATCATTTTCTAAACTACTATTATTTTATAATCAATGAAGTAAATGCTTATTTTTTACATTGCCAATTTGATTTGAAAATGTTCTTAAAAAGCATCCACCTCAAATTTTGACTTATTAAAATGCAAAAGTCATCTATAATTTAATGCTTTTCAAACTACAAAAAAAAAATCATGCAATAAAAATCATTAGAAGAAAATAATATAGATGATTTTGATTTACAAAATACTTTGCTAAGATATAAAAATCTTCTATCTTCTATATATGACAAAAAAAAACAAAAAAAAATATTGTGAGTATTTTGGTTGCTTAAATATTTTACGGGATATAGTTTTTTTTTTTGTAATTTTAATCAGAAAAGTTACTACATAATAAAAGGGCGAATTTGCCTGATAGCCAAAACAAAAAAAGTAACAAAGAAAATAGCCAAATAATGAACTAAATTAAGTGAGTAACCATTGGTTGAGGTAAAAAGACAAGGGAAGGGTAGGGTGAGGTACACGCGCAATCATCAAGGAGTGTTAGTGTAGAAAATATTTATTTATTTATTTATTTGGATAAATAGATGATACCCCTTTACATTTTATTTTAATATATCTTTTCAATAAAATTATTTAAAATTTTGAAATTTATCATAAAAAGTTACATTTTTTTTTCTGCATTCGACATAACTTGAACTTTTAAAATCGAATGTTGAAAATTTTACATGATAAATAGTGTTTATAATAAGAATTATACTAGAACTATAAAATGGTATAGAACATTATACAACCCAAATCGTGAATTAAATTCATAACAAAGAAAAACGTTATACCCTAAAGGATACAACATAAGCAATTCAAGCAACCGTGTTAAATACTAACTGTAAAAGATAAAAATAGACAACTCAAACGACCAAATTAAACACATAAAAAAAAACATTATACCGTAAGAGATACAACATATGCAACCCACATAGATAGCTCAAACCGAATTAAACACACAATAAAGAAAAAACATTATACCCTAAGGGACAAAATAGGCAACCCAAACAATTGTATTAAACACTAACCGTATATACCATAAGAGATACAACATATGCAACCCACATAGATAGCTCAAACCGAATTAAACGCACAATAAAGAAAAAACACTATACCCTAAGGGACAAAATAGGCAACCCAAACAGTTGTATTAAACACTAACCGTATATACCGTAAGAGATACAACATATGCAACCCACATAGATAGCTCAAACCGAATTAAACGCACAATAAAGAAAAAACACTATACCCTAAGGGACAAAATAGGCAATCTAAACAATTGTATTAAACACTAACCGTATATACCGTAAGAGATACAATATATGCAACCCACATAGATAGTTCAAACCGAATTAAACGCACAATAAAGAAAAAACACTATACCCTAAGGGATAAAATAGACAACCCAAACAACTGTATTAAACATTAACCGTATATGCCCTACATATTAACCGAGTTAAATGCTGACAATGAAACAATATAATATATAAATTGTTTATGTATTTCTAATTATAGTTTGAATTAATGTATGTATGCAATGTAAATAATTTGAAACTTGAGAAATATACTTTTAAAAATGGAATAGAGTGTTGTTGTATTTATATATTACAAATATTTTTGTTATTATAGTTAGTGTATAAATTATATTTTCTCATCTTAATATCTTTAAATCATAATAAACATTAAAAAAACTATAGTTTAATTGAGTTTGTGAAATTAAAATAGTTTGTTCAAAAGAAAATTTATTACAAAATATGAAAAAGTCAAGAAAAAAGAAAAAAAAATTGTTGCCAAATGAAAGATGGCAGAAATATGTAAGCATATATAGAAAGAAGAAGACATACGTAGACAAAAGAGTAGGGGCGAGTGGCAACAGTTAATCACTAGTGGAGCTATAATTGTCATCAATATGTATTATATAGAGTACAGTAGAACCTATATAAATTAATACTCGTTAAATTAATAATCCTTATAAATTAATAAATTTCTCCGGTCCCAACTTGGGACTAGTGTAATTTTAGATACTATTCGATAATATAATAAGATAATAATTTTTTTGAAAATCCTTTGTAAATATATGGTCCCATCAATAATATAAATTAATAATTATACAAAATTATCTAAATATATGTATAAATATACACATTAATTTTTATTAGAGTTTATTTTTAATATTTTTACTATATAAAAATCTTTAAGTGTTATCTTTAAAACATGATAATTGTTATTTTCCTTCTAATTGATTTCATAAAAATATTAGTTATAACGATTATTTTTTTTTAAAAAATATATTTTTTACCAAATTAGGAAAGTCTCTCTATAAATTAATAATTATTAATTTATCGATAAATTAAAACCTCTATAAATTAATAGATTTTCTTGGTCCCGACATTATTAATTTATAGAGGTTTTACTGTATATGATCTTTTCATGGTTAGAATGGCTAGACAGTGAATTATAATTTTTTTGTTGGTCATTCCTGCCAATTTCCTAAAAATGCATTAGAAGAAAATAATGCATTAGAAGAAAATAATATAGATGATTTTGATTTACAAAATACTTTGCTAAGATATAAAAATCTTCTATCCTCTATATATGACCAAAAAAAAAAAAAAAAAAAAAAAAAAAAAAAAAAAAAATGTGAGTATTTTGGTTGCTTAAATATTTTACGGGATATATTTTTTTTTTTTTTTTGTAATTTTAATCAGAAAAGTTACTACATAATAAAATGCATTATCCCTAAAAAAATACTATAGCTGAGTCGAAATTAGCCATTATGGTTTTGGGTTAAAGTTGACGTCTGTCTTCTAAACCAGGGTCAAGTGTCGACTTTGGGAATTGGGATACTTTCAAAAGATATGCCCAATTGAAAAAGAAGCCATAACAGCAAATTACAATGGTCTCTTCGGTTTTATCCATCCCTCCACAAACTTGGCTACTTTCACGATTACCCATCTCTGCTGATTCTTCTGTCAATTGCAAATCGATACTCGTGTACTGTCGCCCCACAAGTGTCCGAGGAGTCTCCGTCAAGAGACAATCCACGGCCAGAAGAAGTCGTAGTTTCACTGACACAAATCGTCGAACACCTTCCGTGCAATCCAAACATGAATTCTGGGAAGACCCAGATGATGGTAGCGACAGTGAAAACGAAGAAGATGAAGAAGACGAAGATGATATTGGAAACGATTTAGATTACGAGAGTGATTGGGAAGATGACTCGAGATCACATAAGCTTAATGCTACTGACAACTACGAGGAAGAGCTTGCAAGAGGTTCTTCTTCTTCTTCTTTCAATCATAACTCTCTTAGAATCTCTCAATTTACTCTTTTTTCTCCAAATTGCAAGTAAAAATTCAATCTTTATGTTTGTACAATCTTAGTATACTTGTATGTGTGTATGTGTATTGTGTATCGTGGTTTACATGGGTTTGAGTTTTTTGCAGAGGTTGAACAACTTCTTGAACCTGAAGAAAGAGCAATTCTTCAGCAAAATGATAAACCAAATCTCAAGATGATTTCAACTGTAAGATATCAATCTAATGACCATTTGCTTCGGTTTAGATTCACATGGTTTATATGCTTATCCATGTTAAATATGGAATTTTGCAGAAGAGTTGGAAGCCACTTCAGACACTTGCTCTGTCAATGCAGATTCCGTTAATGGATAACCTCATTGCAAATGGACTAGACATTGATGATGTTGACAAGGTTTGCTTTTGAGACAATCTGGTTTCTATTCTTTATCATGTCACTGAATGATTGAATCTATTAAAACAGGACAACCAAACCGCTCTTCATAAAGCAATCCTTGGTAAAAAAGAAGCAGTGATTAGTCATCTTTTGAGAAAAGGAGCTAATCCGCATCTTCAAGATCGGGTGAGAGAACTTATTTGGTTCCGTTTACTTATTATATACCCATTTGGAAAAGGTTTTAAGGATTTCATAATCTGAATCTTTAAACATTCAGGACGGTGCAGCTCCGCTTCATTACGCAGTTCAAGTTGGAGCCTTGCAGACTGTGAAACTACTAATCATCAAGTACAATGTAGACGTCAATGTTGCAGATAATGTCAGTAGCCACAAAAGAAGCATATCTCAAGCCATATAATTTTTTTTTTTTTATTTTGATGCATTTCTTTGAATATTTGATGAAACATCATTCTTTGATTTGACAGGAAGGATGGACTCCTTTACATATCGCTGTACAAAGCCGGAATCGAGACATTACAAAGATCTTGTTGAGCAATGGTGCTGATAAAACAAGAAGAACAAAGGTGCTAATAGTGAAAATATATAGAAAAATAGGAGCTGAGAATATATGCATATTTGTTTAACTTTAATCACCAATCAAATTTGGTTTCTTCTTGCTTTTATTTTTCAGGATGGGAAATTAGCTTTGGACTTGGCTCTCTGCTTTGGAAGAGATTTCAAGTCATATGATCTGGTCAAGCTATTGAAGATAATGCCCACTGGAGATATATAGAAAGAGTAATGGAAAATCCAGTTTAGTAATCTCAACCTGACCATTCAGAGTCTCACCAACTGTACTTGGATTGTAATCTAAACCAGACCATTTAAGTGGTTAAGGTAGAAGAAACCCGATTAAGTGTGTAACTAGTACTTATATGTATTTATGAAGCATTGGAAAGATTTGTTGTGGAGGGGTTTCAGGTGGAGGACAAAACTCAATGTCATGAAAATACTCATCACTAACCACAAAATCACCCCTATCAGTCACAAGCTTCTCCAACAGGCTGCAAACTACTGTCCAAGTTCGGCGTTCGTTACTCCCCCCGCCAACTTGAGGGGGTGGGGTAATGGACCCCCGTGAAGTATCTCCTATCTATTAGGCCTTATCATGTGTAAACCGTCAATTCTAACATCTCTATGTATAAATATTATCATTATGTGAATGAATAAAGTAACACTTTACAAAAGATTTCAACATGTTTACATAAAGATGAGTTTAATGTCAGGCTTGTGTGTTTCTTGGCCATAAATCACTCTGATCAACATAAACAGATTACTTTGTCTTGTTAGTATGTCTTTGGAATGGTGTGCGTATCACAATGAACATAATAAAGATTCATATTATAAAGTCATATTGAATAACGATTATCTATCTTCTTAATGTTAGAGTTTTTAATTTATAATCATGTATTCATGTTCTATTTACTTTATATTGTACAATAAAAATTCGTGTTACATGATAATGCATTGAAAACATTATGTGACATGGGAATGGGACCATAACTCTAAAAAGTTCACAACCGGGTCTTAAGCTATCATCACTTCTTACCTTTTTCTATGCTATATTCAAATGTAACTGTAATAAGACAGCAACATACTGTACCATATACTGTTTCTGTCGATGAGTTTGGATCGATTTGAATCGTAGATAACCGGAACACAATCAGCCGGTTTACCATAACATACACAATAAACCGGGCTTATATAAGAAAATAACCGGATTCTCTTTCCCGTGATTGGTGGTGGTACTGTATACCAAACAAGCGCGTGTGCTCTTCACTCTCTCACTCTTCTTCCTACTTCCATTAAAATCTCACCGCCTCTCTCTCACTCTCACTCTCTCAAGCTCAGAGAGTTCTCAATCTCCTTCAACAATGGTGAAACAATCTCAACTTAAGTATCTCACCATCATCATCCTCCTCTGCTTATCCTCCGCCGCCGAATCTCATCTCACCGTTGATTTCTACTCCAAATCATGCCCTAAGTTCCTCGACATAGTCCGCGAAACCATCACCAACAAACAGATCTCAACTCCAACGACCGCCGCCGCAGCTCTCCGCCTCTTCTTCCACGACTGTTTCCCCAACGGCTGCGACGCCTCCGTCCTCGTTTCCTCCACCGCTTTCAACACCGCCGAGCGCGATTCGTCGATCAATCTCTCCCTCCCCGGCGACGGCTTCGACGTCGTGATCCGCGCTAAAACAGCTCTCGAGCTCGCTTGTCCCAACACAGTCTCCTGCTCCGATATCATCGCCGTCGCCGTCCGCGATCTCCTCGTCACCGTCGGTGGACCTTACTACGAAATCTCCCTCGGCCGCCGCGATTCGCGAACGTCGAAATCGTCACTCGTCTCCGATCTCCTCCCGCTTCCGTCGATGCAGATCTCGAAGCTCATCGATCAGTTCAGCTCCAAAGGCTTCTCCGTTCAAGAGATGGTCGCTTTGAGCGGTGCTCACACCATCGGATTCTCACATTGCAAAGAGTTCACGAACCGGGTCAACCCGAATAACAGTACCGGGTATAACCCGAGATTCGCTGATGCTTTAAGAAAAGCTTGTTCGAATTACAAAAACGACCCTACGCTCTCCGTCTTCAACGACGTCATGACTCCGAACAAGTTCGACAATATGTATTTCCAGAATATTCCGAAAGGTCTCGGGCTACTCGAGTCGGATCACGGGCTATTCTCTGACCCGAGAACCCGACCGTTCGTTGAGTTATACGCGAGAGACCAGGATCGATTCTTTAAAGACTTTGCCGGAGCTATGCAGAAGCTGAGTCTTTACGGTGTTTTGACCGGACGGCAAGGAGAGATCCGGCGAAGGTGTGATGCGATCAATTAAGATTTGTTTTTTACGATTTTGTGAGAGATTTTGTATTTTTGTTTTGTTTATTTATTTAATTGTTTGGTGCGTTTAGATGAAAAGTTTGAGATTCTGGCTAAAATTGATCTAAGCTCATGTGTTAATAGTACTATGATTAAAATTCAAATAATTACTTGTTTTGTCATCATTACTTCAGTAATTGTGTATTACTAGTACTAAGAGCATATGCATTGGTGTCCCTCAGATTTTGGTCCCTCAAATATAATAAGATTAATTTTAGAGTTTCTTAATTTTGGTACTAGCATTGGTGTCCCTCAGATTTTGGTCCTTCTAACTCTTCTTCACAAGCTACATACAAACCTCTCTTTCAAAACAGAGCTTCAAAATCATATATCAAGAAAGACCATCTTCTAGACAAGCTTGTGATAGTCTTCTCCATGTCTACAACAACAGAACAGCCGGTTATAAGAAGCTGTAAAAAAACTGATACCAGCAAATGATTTTGGAGACTTAAAAACTGTGAATTTTAACATTTTCATTCTGAAATTCTGTTTCTGCTTTGTATAGTGTCATAACTCAGTACAAAGATTGTTTCAAACTTGAACCATCTGTTAAGCAAACACATACTCTCATACAGCTTGAACCAAATTTTAAACAAAGCGATTCTGAAATTCTGTATTCCCATAAAAAAAAAAAAAGATAAAAGGACTGCATCAAATTCAATCCAGACACTCGTTCAATCCACCAAAACACAACACAAATATGACAAACTGAGGACAACACAATCGAACTGAGAACTGCAGCAAATATCAAATATGAAAACTCATTCAATCCACCAAAACAAGAAATGTAATACAGCAAATTTTGCTCAAATTGTCTAACTTTCACAGTTATAGCCTAACAAAAATGGATATGCAACAAGCTAGGCTACACAAAATATTCTTCACTCAGTTGAAAAACTTCTAAAAGATTAGACCTTTGAGAAAAACAAGAACACCACAAAGTTCACAACAAACAAAATGATGTAGCCTAAAGTTTCTATTGCCAACGATTTTCATAAAATCAACACAAATTAATCTGATAGAGTGAATATGAGAAGCGAAGATACCAAAGTAACGACGCTCATTAGCAGCTCTAGCCTTAGCGAGCATCACATCGAGATCTTCCTTAAGCTTCACATCCCATTTGATGGTAAGTTAGCCATTGGATTCCAAGTTTTCTATAAATCGAACAAAGCAAGATCCCACGATTTTACAAGCTCAACAGCCTTAAACTGTTTCCAGATCAAGAATCTGCAGAGAATCACAACAAACAAATTCTTATTCCTTAAAACTGAAGCTTGTAATTCAAATAACTCAAGCTCAAAAATTCCAAAAACACGAAGTTCAAACAAAATTCACAGGACAATTGCGAAGTTATACACTAGCTTGTTTCGTTTCTATCATCGACAAAAATCAAAATCTACAGAAGTGTATACCAACTGAAATCTACACATGTAAAAGCCCAAAGTAGACATTAAGAACTCAAATGGCAAAAATCACGAAATCGAGCAGAGAATTTAGGGCAAGGAAACAGAAATCAGAAGAAGAAGGATGAACAATTACAATACCTTCTTAATCTGAGAGATGATTCGAGAAATCAGGAAGAAGAAGCTGCTGCAGATTCGTAGACGAAATTTTGACTCGCATTGAATCGTAGACAAAAAAAAACTCGAACAATTGAATTTTTCCGTCTTACCCTACAGAAACAACAACAACGACCCACACGTTGCCACGTGTTCAGAGGGACGATGCAAATTACGTCCCAATTGTAGGAACGGTTCTACAATATTAATTTGTTTTTGATTTAAATCAAACCTTTTATTAGCGTGGGACGGGTGAAAAATCAACCGATGCACATGCTCTAACTAGATTTGGACCCGTGCTACAGCACAGATTGAATACATTTTATTATTTTTAAAATATTATATATGTAATTGTATATAATATTATTTGGATGCAACTCATGCAAATAATTTTTATTGTAAATATTATTCATGAAATGTAAATGTATTATGTAAGTCTTATATTGTTAATTTTAACCTGTGTTAGAGTATATAAAATTATTAATCCGTGCTAGAGTGTGTCCAGCAGCTTCCGTGCTAGAGTATATAAAAATTTAACTTGTGCTTGAGTTTGTAAGTCTTAAAATTATAATATAAAAACAAAATTCAATCTGTGCTCTAGCATGGTCCTAATTTTTATTGAACGTTATGGTTTATTAATAAAATCTGTGGAAAGTAAATTTCTAATATTGTATTTAAAGATCTTTGGAAACAACTTGATATATAACTAAAATCTTCTGAAAATACAGTTTGAAAGATCCATGATTTTATTTATTACCATTAATATATCAATTATCAATTTGGAATATCTCCAATTAAAGTTGCACCCAATATTTAGGTGTAACCATTAATATATGAATTAATCTATAACCTATCTATAACCTATTTGTAATCATTTATAATCAATTAAAAATATAAAGTCTACAAAAACTATGTTGTGTACTTCTTTTTATTAAAAAGGAGATCATTTGAAATAACTCCGCGATTATAATTTTAAATTAAATAATATAATTTAATCACTATAATATAAACTATATTGTGTACTTCTCTTTATTTTATATTATAATATAAATAATATAAACTATGTTATGTACTTTTCTTTTATTAAAAAGAAGATCATTTGAAATAACTATGTTGTGATATTCATGATATTTTTGCTCCACGATTTATGGATTTATTATTTATTATCTATATACTCTACGATTTATGGATTTATTATTTATTATCTATATATAAAGAGTTATCTTATGAAGAGTATATGATTAATGTATATCTTATATATAACCTATTAGTATGCATTTGTAACCATTTATATTTTTTATAAAATCTATAAAACTTAAGTTGTGTACTTTCCTTTTATTAAAAGGGAGATTACAGTAGTTCCATATCGTTTAGTGTTTACAAAACTGCCTGTTCTTTTATGGTATTGACAAAACTGTCCCATATTTTTGATATTTGCGAAACAGCAACAGGACTTATGGTATTTATAAACTACCTCAAAACTGTTGGTATTTATAATAATTCCTCATATCTTTACATATATATACAAATTGTCCCATATCTTTACTATTTTATCAACTGCCCATAATGTTTGATATTTACATAGCTGCACAAAACAAAAATAAATGTAGTGAAAACAGACTGAAATTTATCTGACCAATAATTTTTTTTTTTGAACAAAGAAAACAGTAAAATCTGACCAATAAAAAATTAAGCAATTAGAAAAAGAGGAAATTGAGACTTATATAATTGTTTTTGGTAAGCAATTGGAATGAGTACCAATTAAATTAACTTGGCATTGAAACAAAAGATATTATAGAAGAAATTCATAATTTAGTAATTTTCATTGAAATATATATTAAAATGAATGGAATGTTAAAATCAAATTTATCCATATATATAATCTGGATGATTCCCCTCCAGATTTAAACTACAGTAAATGTAATGCAAATAATTAGATAGATCAAACTCAACTGAAGATTGATATTATTTTTTAGTGGGAGAATCAGTTCCCATCTCTTAAGGAATTAAAAAGTCCTCCCTTAACCCTTTACAACTTTTTTTCATTGTTCCTTTTACTAAAAAAAAAAATCAAAAGCAAAAGATAATAAGGAAAGAAAAAATGGGATTAATGAAAAAAGAAATCCACCCAAATTGCGAGAAAATACAAAGAATCCACCGAGTCATAAATAAAAATTTCACAAAAGAAAAATCTCATCTCCAAGACTCCAACTAATTACAACCCCAAACCCTATTATTTAGAATTTTTCTTAAAAAAGAAATCCACAATTAATTCTTGTTTTTAGAAAAGCAAATAAATAACGAGTTAAAAAAAAGACACGTCAAAACTCGGCCGAGTTAACACACGATTTCTCACCACCGAGTCGATACCGGCTCCGACTAACATCATCGGAATTAAGCAACTCTTCCCAATCAACCTCCTCATTCTCCGGCGAATCATCATCTTCCATTTTAGCTCTCAACACTTCCAAAACTCTTCTCGCCTTCTGCTTAGCTCTCTCTCTCCCACTCCTCTCCACTTTCACCAACTCCTCCACCGCATTCGCCGCCATAGCCAACCCCTTAAACCTCAAACCACCGTCGTGACTCAGCCCATACAAAACCGCAACACAGCTCTCCCTAGTCGACTCGTGAACCTCTCTAGCCCCTCTTAAAACCCCAACCATACATTCAACACCTCCCGAGTCAAGCAAAGCTGGTCTACTCACCGGACACGAAGCCATGTTACAAAGAATCAACAAAACACGACCGATCATCTGTCCTAAATTCACCATGTTCAAAAGCATCTGAACAGCTCCGAGCTTAACAAGCTTCCCTCTGTTGCTCTGCACTAGAGAGAGATGATACAGAGCCAACGCCGAGTCATGCCGAGTCAACTCAGTACCAACTCGGATCAGATGAAGCAGCGGCTCCAAAGCTCCGAGAACACCAATCGCCGTCTTGTTCTCGTCTTCCAAAGCTAAACTGAAAACAACTCCGGCGGAATGCTCCTGCGCTTCGACGGAGCCGCATTTCAAAACGTCGATCAACGGCGGAACGATTCCTGACCGCACGATCTTAACTTTGTTAGATCTCTCCAGAGACAGGTTCACAAGAACCGCCGTGACGTTCACCTGAACCGTCGCGTACCTCGAAACGATCAGTGACTTAAGTGCAGAGATGAGTCTCGTCGTACATAAACTGATTCTTGAACCTTCGTCGATTCTCGTAACGCGTCGAATCGAAACCAAAGCTTCTTCAATCTCTGAGATTCGATTACTCTTTAGCTTTATGAGTAAAGCTTCTTCTTCTGGAGTTAGGTTTGGTTCTAACGAATCGATTTCTCCGGACGAAGGTGAAGAGAAGCAACTAGGTTTAGTTGTTAACTGTAGTGTACGGCTCGATGAAGCTACTGACTCGTCGGAGCTTGAATTGAAGTAATTAGGTCTCCGATCAAGCTCCGTCGCGGCGTGGTTAAGTCTGACTGATGGTTTGTCTCTAATCGCTTGGATAAGCTCTTTCTCCGAAACAGAGACTTTTCTTCTTTGTGGCTTTTTCTCCATTAAAGTGAGTATAAGCTTCTCCGCGGCGGCGGAATCAAGTGGCTTCGGCGGTGGGAAACACCGGCGTTCACACCAGCTGAGAATAGCGGATTTCAAGGCGAGGTTTGGTATCACGGTGGAGAAATCTGGAGGTGGGGTTGGAGTAAAGCCTAGGTTTTTAGAAGCGATGACGCAAGCTCTTTCGTAGGAGTGACCGGAAGAGACTATGATTGGGTCAGCCATTAAAGAGCCTGAGATCGGACAGAGAAACTCAGATGGGATCTCTGGTTTGGTCGGAGAGTTGTTGTTTGATGAAGAAGATGAAGAGGAACGGGATAGTGAGATTCTCCATTTGGATTTGCCGGCGAGAGATTCTCGTCGGGAAAGGGTGTCGCTTTTGTCGTGTTGAGAGTGAAGAACCATGAGGTTGATGACTGGTCGTTCAATCTCCATTTAATGGTTTGATTTTTCAGAGTGGAAGTAGCTAAAGTTGAAGCTTTGTTGAAGATGTTGAAGAAGAAGAAGACCCATATGGATGTTCTTGAAACCTGAAAAGATGAGAGATTTTTGTGGGATTGAGAGAGAGAGAGAGATTTGAGGAAACTGTAAAAGAGAGATTTTTGGGAGGGAGATTTTATTGTTTAGAAGTTACAACTATGGATGGACTTGGTCATGCTCTGTTTGTAGTTTCATCATTATTGATTTAGTTTGTGTTATGATGTAAAAATTAAAGTCAAGGTTTATTTTTGGTTTTTGGTTGGTAAAGTGAAGATACGTCCTTTGTGAGAGAGTTATTGATTGATTGGAGAATTTGTCTTTGGGTTGGGATTTTGTGAATTCACATGTATGCTTGACTGCTTTCAACTGTTTTTGTATATTGAGCATTGATGATGTTCCCTTTTTTTTTTCTTTCAACATTTGTTATTCTGAATTTCTTTAACAAAATCTCATCTTTAAGGTTTTACCCAAATTAGATATTGATAACAATTAGATTTTTTTACCTATAATTTATAAATAACTAGATAAGGACCGCGTTATTACGCGGATAAAAATTAAAAAAATATATTGAAAATAATTAAATAGTAATATAAATATTTTTAAATTTTATCTGGTAACATTTTAATAATTTATAAAATTATATAAGAGTTTTAAAGCTTTTTTGCTCTATTTTATAATAATTTCTCAAATTTCTATGTACAATTTTTATTAATATAACAATTTATAACTATTTAAACTATGTAGTTTCCTATTAGTTGAAGTTTTATAAATGACAGAATATTTATTGTTCATTAATCTATGTGTTTTTACCCAAAAACTCTTATAGGATATGAGTACCATTTATATATATCATCATCATAATAAACCATATTTTAAGTTTAATTATACATTTCATCTTAATGCATAGAACTAAATATTTTATATCAAACACAATTTATACATCATATCAAATCTCTATCTTAGTAATAATTGAAAATACAAATAAAAATTAACAAAGTATAATTCGCAAAAAACTGAATCAACATTATTTAAAATTTATTTGTTATGTTGTTATCTCATAAGTACTAATTTTACCTCATGTCGTAATCAATTTTAAATGAGTGAAACTTATAAAATAAAAACATATATAAAGATATAGAGACATTCTCATCAAATAACTGAAGATTCATTCCTATAAATTATAATCTATTTCGAATTATCTTATGTTTTAACATATGCATTACAAAAATACATGTGTTGAAATTATAAAAACAAACATAAAAAATATTACTAATATTCTTAAATGATTTTTTAAATGATACATATTAATATTTGAATTTTTTTTAATCTAGAATAAATTTCATCGTTAGACATTCAGTTTAGTAATCACATTTAACTATCTATTTTATCGTAAAACCATAATTCACTTCTTCATGGATTAGAGTTAAAATTTTAATAAAAAAATAATATGAGCATCATATGAGATTATATGTATATTGGTTAGTATTTTAAATTTAACAATAAAAATAATCAGTAAAAAAATCAGTTAACATCCACAAAAATTTTGGAAATCCAAAAATATCCTAAATACTATTCTTCTATATGTCATAATTTCATAAGTAATACTTTTGTCAATTCTCATCAATTAACCAAAAATTCATTCCTACAAATTTTTTTTTTCAGCTTTCTCATATTACTACATACATTAAAATCTTTAAAATAAAACATGTACAACTATACTAATACACATCATGTATTGAATTTTTCTTTCTTTTTAAGTTCATTATTCTTTCAAGATTTTGTGTGCTTACTTACAATAAAAATTTATATTACAAAGATAAATACAATTTATATCCGACTAAAATTATGTTAAATAACTTATGGTATTCTTTCTAACTTTGTTATTCATTATTCATTGATTAATATACATGCTTAATTAATTTTGTTTTTGCTTACACATGTCAAATTTTATTGGGAACACACATATAATATAATTAGCATACAATGGAAAATATATTGATTTTATTAGTTTTTCTTTTTGATTTAGATTTTTAAAATATAAACATGTGAAATTCTATAAATATAATTAGCTGTCCTACTACGTTTATTAAAAAATATTGACATGTGTCAACATCTAATCAATATATTTGACACGTGTCACGATCTCGTTAATGAGTAATTTTGACATGAGAATTTGTTAAAAATGCCCCTTTTGATATACCCCTTTTCAAAAATACCCTCTTTTCTGGCCATTTTTATTTATGCCCTCTTTTAATTTTTAATGACCATTTTACCCTTATATGAAAATTATTTTATTCAATAAAAAGAAAAAAAAAATTTTCCCGCCAAAAATTTTCCGACATATTTTTCCGCCAAAAACTTTTCGAAAAAATTTTCCCGCCAAAAATTTTTTTGTCAAAAAAATTTTGATAAAAAATTTCGAAAAAAAAAAATTTCCCGCCAAAATTTTTCCCGCCAAAAAAAATTTACAAGGTTTTTAAAAGGTTTTATAAGGTTTCTACCTTATAAAAGCCTTATAAACACCTTGTAAAGGCTTTTACAATATTTTTTAAAGAGTTTTAAAAGGTTTTTAAACACCTTGTAAATGCTTTAAAAGGTTTTTAAACAATTTTAAAAACTTTTTAAAAGCATTTACAAGCTTTTTAAAAGTATTTACAAAACCTTGCAAACGCTTTTAAAAGTTTTTAAAAGCATTTACAAAGTTTTTAAAAGGTATAAATTTCAATATTTTTGGCGGGAAAATTTTTCGATTTTGGCAGGAAATTTTTTTTTTTGGCGGGAAAAAATAATTTTTCGGGAAAAAATTTCGATTTTGGCGGGAAAAAAATTTTCGCGGGAAATTTTTTTGGCGGGAAAATATTTTCGATTTTGATGACTGTACATTCTTGCTGTCACTTAAAAAAGGGTAATTTGGTCATTTTGTATGTAAAGAGGGGTAGTTTTAAAAATGGTCAACATGAAGGGGTATTTTTAAAAAGATATATGGAAAAAGGGACATTTTTGAGAATGCCCCTTTTGACATCAAGCTTTATATAATAAGATATTTCAATACAGATCGTTAATAATATACATATATATAGACAGCATATATTTTAATAAATCTTATTTAATTTCATATGAATTAAAATTTAAGAGATATTTTGATATGACCCATATAAAAACAAATTTCTTTAATGAGATATAAGTTGTACTCTTCCTCTCCATAGAAATACTATAACAAAGTATCATCCAAATTTGTGACAAAAAAAAAAGTATCATCCAAACAAAAACTGAAGTGTTGTAAAGATAAATTAACCTCTAGTCTCTCAATTAGTGAGAAGTTAAATCATATATTCGTATGGTGATAGAAGATTAGTGATATGAAGCTAGTGATTCTTGGTCAAACTTTTCGTTAATCTTAAAGGTCGATGATATATGTCATTATGCATAATAGATGAGCATGCTCAAAAGAAAAGCTTAATTAATACAGTATTTCATGTTTGATGCAATTATTATGTGTGTTTGCTTTATGCAGAAACAAAGTTTGTAAATAACCAAGAACAATATACTGTCGTTTTCAGCTTTATGAATGTTCAAAAAGTTTCTACTTTTTGCTTTATGTTTTTTGCCCTTTGTTTCTGGGAATTCAATTTGTATTCTTTCTTCAATGACTTTGGACATTTTCTCCAATTTTTAGTATCATTGACCCAATGATAGAAATGTCTACTTATTGTGATATTGAAATGTTTTTTTTTTTGGGTAAGTAAATTAAATTGGTCTTTTAAATTGCTAGTAAATTAAAATATGATCTTTATATAAAAACATAAGTGATTCACTTACTTTTTTTAGATGACTATGTTGGTCTGAAATATGAGAGGCCTTTGACCAAGCAAGCTCAGATGTTAGATAGCTTTCTGACAATCTAAATTGAATCCCATATCTAGTTCCAAGTTATCTACAATAGGCTCAAAGCTGAACACTTTTATAACTGGAAATTTATCTTTTTGTATTTTTATTGCATGGGAATAAAGTAACGAAATGATAACATAAGGAGAGTGAGTAAAACAAGCTAACATTAATAATTGTATTCTTAGTTGCTAAGACTACAGATAGGTCTATGCATTGTAGGTGGTGTACGTATGTATTTTGTATTGTATGTATATGTGTTTCTTTTTTTTTGTTCAGAAAAAAAAAGAAAGTATATATGTGCTTCTGTAGTGAATGATGAGAAAGACACAATCTTTTAGACTTTGAAGAGTGGTTATAGGCTGTTTATTTCAATTGTTTGGTTACCTTTTCTTTTTGCCTTTTCCCAAAGTTAGATTCTTTGTGACCCATTCGGTTCACACTTCACCGTTTACAAACAATAATGTGTCGAAAACTGAAAAATATGAGGTTATATGTACATTTTCAGAATGATAGTTTATAGAGTTAAAGTAGTGATCAAATGTTGCATTTTGTAATGTATTTATTTTGTTTCCTCTCAAAGTTTGTTTTTGTTTTTTGACTTAAAAAAAAAAATGGACTAAGAGTGTGAGAGATTAATGAGAGTGTATTCAACTTGACATTTTAAGTGATTTGTGTAAAAGTTACAAACCCTATGTTATTCAATCATGGATTTTAAAAAGTCTATCAAAAAATACAAAAATTCAAATTTTATGTTTTTAGGTGGGAATTGAAAGAATTTTACTATAAATCATATTAACTTACCTAAAATCTATCAAAATAAATTTTCTAAATCTCATCAAATCCTCCAAAATCATTGTTTGAATACACCATCCTAATAGTAACAATAATAGTTAACCAAATGTCAAGTTTTTCAAACAGTATACGTAAATAAGTTACTTAATCCGTATATTATGTCAATAAATGCACGAAGACTAACAATAATGGTTAACCAAATGAAATCTGTATCAGATAATTTTGGTGGTAAACTTCAAAAGTCTTAAAGCAAGCTAAACAAACAATCACTTGAACGTGAACAGAAACAGAAACGAACCCAAAGCTACAAAGAAAAAGCTTGACCGGAAATAACCGAATGAATTTTGGTATTATCTAATCCGGTTTAACAAAATTAGGATTTGGTTCGAATTCGGTTTTGGCTTTGAAATCTAATCATGCCGTTTACTCTCTGTTTCATCTTCTCCTCGTCTCAAATCTCAAAGCACTCGCTAAAATTTCTCCTTCTGGCCATCGTCTCCAATCTCTCCGTTTCCGACGTGGCTGATATGATCTTAAATGAGCTGTGTCTGGTACAATCTCCCGCCACTGTTTCATCGGAGTCTAGGAATTCGATTTCCGGCGGTAATGCCGGAATTCGATGAACGTCTAATTCGATGAAGGTTCGTGGAATTGGATGTAATGGTTGAATTGGATGAACGGCTTAATTGGATAAACCCTAAATCCGATTTCCAATTAGAAGGTATCTATGAATTGGGTCAAGATTAGAGTGGCGAGTTTGATTGCTTTCCTTGTTTCTTTTTTCTACTCTTTTGAGTCTTAATTGGAAATTTGGATTTAGGGTTTAGGTACATTCTAATACAGCCTTGTGAACAGTTAGAGATGGTTACAATAAGACTGATTCATATGTATAGCAAAAATAGGAAGAAAGATATGTGTTGATAAATGCGTAGTGAGAAATCAGAAATAGATAAGATTGGCTTTTAGTTATACTGTGTAGGCTTGTAGCTATGGATGGTAGATAAAACAACAACAAGCAGATACTTTCCTCTAACAAATGCTTCTGTTTTTTTTCTTTTTCTTTCAGTCTTACTCAAATATAGAGACCAATGCTGGATTCAAGACGTAGATAACAGCTTCACTCTCTTTGTCACTGATACTTTACCATTGACTCTGAGTCTCTGAACAAGGTAATTGCTTTCAACTCTCTCTTTTCTTTTCCATTCTTGGTAGTTTGCTTGTTAGCAGCAAAAACTCGACATGTCAGAAAAATAGATGTTAGGAATGGTTGAAAAAGAGATGGTTGAGTAGATATGTGTCTGAAGTAGAGTGCTCTTATGAAAAGTTAATAACATAGCTTGAACACATATCTGATATAAATCTTGAGAGAAGCTAGTGTTACTAATATCTTGTGTTAAAGAACTTCTTGTGTTACATTTCGGTTATAAACACCTCTTCGAGGTCCTTCAGGCAGATCTTGCTAGACATGGGTATCATATTGGTGAAAAATCTCTTCGTAAAGATATTTTACAAACTCATAAACCTAGCTGTTCCCACGGGATCAAATTGAAAATAACAATTATAAAGAGTGGCATGTAGGAATGACTAGAAATGTGAGCAACATAGGAACTTGGGCAGACGACTCTTTGTTGATTGGTGATCGTGTTCATAACTCGGCATCTCAGTTTCTTGGAAGCTGGCAATCTGCGGCCGTGATGGTACCTAAAAAAGAAGGAAGGTTATGTAGAGACTTAATAAACCATAGTAGAGAGAATGAGAGATGGGTCAAGACTAGAATATTCATTCACCTCTTTGTTTAGTCTCCCTTTAAAATGTTCTAAAGCATCAGCGTCAAGAGAATCACAACCCTCTGCATCGAGAAACTGAAGGCTCAATGGAAGTTCTTCCAGTGATTTGAGTTTCTTGCAGTTATTGAGGCAGATAGTTACCAATGAGGTAAGATCTCTGATGCTTGATGGCAATGTCTCAAAATCATGGCTGCTCAGATCTAAAAATGTCAACTTGGTGAAATGACTAAGCTGATCTGACAATGACTTCACATTCTTGCAGTTGTCAAGGCAAAGCTCAAGCAAACAATATATGCTCGGATCCTGAATTGTATCAGAGGGTTTCACCAATGATCTGAGGTTCCTACAGTTGGAAAGTGTGAGAGACTGCACCTGAGTTAGCGCTGGCAATTCCTTGAGTTTGGTGCAGTTTCGAAGACAGAGAGTTTTCAGCCGGGAAAGTCTACTCATATCTTCTGGTAACCTCTCAAAATCATTGCCGCTGAAGTCCAGTTTTTCTAAGAATTCAAAGTGACCAATCGCATCTGACAGCTTTTGGATGTTTAAGTTGACTAGTTTTAGCTCTTCCAGGCCAGGTATATATGGAAAACTGTGAAAGGTGGTGACAGGTTGCCTGTTCTCTTTGTAGCTGAACCTCCTGATATTGAGCGAAGTAGATTTGTTGAATACGGATGTGAGTCGAGGAGCTTGGTGGACACTTACTGTCTGTGTACCATGGATCTTTTGCTCAGAACTAAAGCAGAAGTATTCAGCGTATCCTTCACAATCTGCAAAAACACGAAATTTTATGTCTCCCGTGATCGACATATTCATAAGTTCCAAGTCCAGTTTTGCAGTTGGGAACTCCAATGTAATACACTGTGTCTCAGACACTTTCCGTATAACGACACCCATTGGAGTCTTAGGCCCACCGTAGTACGATAGACTAAGCCTGCCTAAGGTAGACCTTTTTCCAATGGACTTGGGGATTCCTGTCAGTCTCATGCATTGTTCTAGAATCAACTCGTCAAGATTCTGGATATACGAAAGAACTGGAAGTTGTTTGAGATTCTTAGATCCCGTCACATCTAGTTTCTTCAAATTCCTGAAAACCTGTGGAAGTACAACAATGAATAGTTGGAATTCGCACATTGCTTGCTATATCGAAAACATTTTTCTCAGTCAAAATGTTACCTGTGTTCCACTCCACAGCGTTTCTAGATTGCTGTGACGCAGATTGAGTTCAACAAGAAAATAAGCCTCTTGTATGAGAGGCAAGGTGCTTAATGGAAATGCATCCCAGTGAAGTAACCTTAGGGCATAAGGTATGTTATGGTGGCCATCGTCTAGAATGACTTGCAGCCTTGATTCTCTGTCACAAACATGCTTGTAGACCATGAAAAACTTAAGACCGCGCATATGGTTGAAAACACTAGTCTTCATCGAAAATGCACAGGTCATCTCACATGTGTGTAGGGAGAAGCATTCAGTTTGTCCCGTTCCCTGGTGATAGAACTATTTAAGGACACAGCAGGAAAAGGTGCACGATAACAAGACGGATATATCAAAAGATTAAGTAGATACTTACTTCTTGGTAATCCAGTGCACCTTGAATTTTCTCAGGATCCCCGAGGAATTTTCCACTGTCAAGCATAACTTTCCTTCCCATTTGTTCAACCAAGTTATGCAGGATTACATATCCATTAGTTATATTGATGAGAGATTTTTCTGCTAAAACTCTTATCCCCAGGTTCCTCTCAGGTCTGGAACCATCAAGTAGTGAAGCTACACGCTGGAATGTGTCACCATTAAAGAGACATGCAACATGAATGTGTCACCAGTTTAAGCTCTTGTAGCTAATTTTCAAGATTTCCATTATATCCTCGTCAGGAGTACTTTCAAGTCCACATACTGCTTCTTCCCATTCCTCATGAGTATTGTTCCTCCCACGGAGAAATAAAGCATAGGCTTGGAGGGCAGAAGGAAGCCCGTGAGCAAGCTGAGCTGCTCGGATTGATAGTTGTTCAAAATCAACAGAAGGAGGACTTCCCCCTTCAAAAGCAATTTGTTTAAACATCAACAGGGAATCCTTATCGTCCAAACACTTAACCTCATAAATGGCTTTTACTCCACAACTATTCAGCAAGCCCCTGTCTCGGGTGGTTATGATGATACGGCTCCCACGTCCAAACCACCTTGTCTCTTTTGCCAGAGCATGGATTTGGACCATTTTATCCACACCATCGATCACAAGAAGAACTTTTTTGCCCTCAAGTCTAGCCTTAACTTCGACCCTTCCAGCTTCCACGCTCCACGGCTTAATATTCTCACCGAGGGTACTGTAGAGAAGTTCCTTTTGTAGCTGCAGTAGATCAAGGTCTTTATTAATACCCTTGATGTCTCCTGTGAAATTACTAGCTTCAAATTGAAATTTGAGGTGGGCATAGAGGCACTTGGCAATGGCTGTTTTGCCAATGCCTCCCATTCCCCAGATTCCAATCATACGAACCTCATCATTATTGGAGTCCATATCCAAGAGAGACTTGAGATCTTGCAAGTGAGTATCTACCCCAACAATATTTCTGAAGTCTATCTTTTGCATCATCGCCTTGCGCCTTGAAATATCGTCGACAATTTTCCCAACCAGAGTTGCCTCATCAATGCTAAAATTATAAACGGACAAAAATATAATCAAATTTCTCCAGAGCTGATCTACTAATTTTGTTTTAGGTAAGAAGAAAAGAAGCTTACCAGAGTCCAGATTCTACACCTGAAAGATCAGCGATCAGTTTAAGAGCTTCTCTCCACTTCGGAACCTTATCCGCGTCTTCTGGACGTTGATACCTCTTTAGATCGAAACTTCCTAGCTGATGCCTCACGGTAGAGGGTTCTACACCATTGAAGACAGGAAAGACACCAAGTCTTCCCTTCATCTGAAGCTCCATTATCAGTTGGAGCTCCATCAAGCACCACCTGGAAGTAGCGTAGTTCTCAGAAAGCACAACGACAGCAAAATCTGAACCTTCAATGGCTCTGTAGAGTTCGACAGAAATGTGATCGCCTATCTCAAGCTTTTTGTCGTCTTTGAAGGTAATGATTCCTCTGCTAACAAGTGCTGCGTACAAATGGCTGACAATAGAATAGCGAGTGTCTTCCCCACGAAAACTGAGAAAGACATCATACATGAAGTTCGTTACACGAGATGCAGCTTGGGAAGCCATTTAAGAAAAATTGCTGAAACAGTTGACGACCAACTGTAAGAGGAAGAAATACATATCTTATCTCATTTTATGTGGCCAAGGAAAAGTCATTGGTGGTGACTTACAAAATGAAGAAAAATATTTTTCATCTATCCGTCCTGCCGCAATACAAACCTGAAGCATTTTGACATTGTTGGAACTTGTAACCAAACCAATGTCTTCTTCTTCGTTGTTGTCTGGAAGGGAGGTGGATGTCTTCCTGAGTTTCTGCTGCGAGACTAGCCATGAATATTTTCAAGAGATTTTGTTTCAATATGGCATTAAAACTTTTCAATCCAACAGATCCAGGGAGACAAGATACAGACCAATTGATCAACGGACACTCAAGGCTTTGAAAGAGTCGAAAGTCGCGGTTGTGATGATGTCTGAGACAAAACCTTGTTTCGTTGGGTTCCTTGAAGAGCTCATCGTAATACTTGAATTTCACGAGAAAGGTTTACTCAAGGTCATACCCATCTTTCTCAATGCCCACTCTTTTAGTGCGGAAGAAATCTGCCAACACTATCCGGACAAGGCGCCAAGTTGGAGAACCGCACTTGCCAAATTTACCAACATTGTCGCCGAATATCCATTTGGCTCAAGCAAATTGCTCATGACATTTTCCTTCACTTGCTCTGTTTCACATCAAACAATTTGAATGACCTTGTTGCAATGGATCGTCACATGAAAGTGGTTTGTGGCCTGTTGGCTTCAGAAGATAACAAAGAGGTTCGTACCATTGGCATTTGGGGTAGTGCAGGTGCTGGGAAGACAACACTTGCAAGGTACATCTATGCAGAGATCTCAGTTAATTTTCAGACACATGTTTTCCTAGAAAATGTCGAAAACATGAAAGACAAGATTCTAAAGTTTGAAGGGGAAGAAGATGCAACGGTAATAATAAGTTCAGATCACGATGAGCATGAAATTACCGAAGCAAGGCGTAAACACCGGAAAGTTCTCCTTATCGCTGATGATGTGAATAGCATAGAACAACGGAAGTGGATCATTGAATACGCTAAGTGGTTTGCTCCAGGAAGCAGAGTCATTCTTATTAGCCAGAACAAGAATTTGCTTGTTGACGTCGGAGTGAAGCATGTGTACGAAGTCAGATCTCTAAGATATGATGAAGCTCTTCAACTCTTCTCCCGTTTTGCTTTCAAGCAGCCTTATCCACCTTCTGATTTCGAACAGCTTGCAGTTCGTGCTGTACATCTTGCAGGCTTTCTTCCTTTGGGCCTTAGACTGCTAGGGTCGTTTTTAACTGGTAAAGGTAGAGGGGAGTGGGCAGCTACACTGCTCAAACTCAAGGCAAAGAAAGGTGGAAATATAATGCAAGTCTGGAAACTTATGGAACCATCAGGAGATAAAGGTCAAGAGGACTGGGAAGCTGCTGCAGACATAATGGAGGGGAAGGAATCATCAAAAGATAAAGGTAAACAAGAGAGGGAAGTTGCTGCAGACATTATGGAAGGAAAGGAATCATCACAAGATAAAGTTCAAGAGGAGAGGGAAGTTGCTGCAAACACTATGCAAGGAAAGGAATCATCACAAGACAAACAATAATAGCAGTGTGAAGATTCACCTGAACCATTTCCCCTTTCAGATAATTCGAGTGTGGAGCTTGACTTGTTGTAATGTTTCCTGAAACTGTAATGCTTATGTTGTTCCATTCAATAAACATGCGATGATTTTTTTTGTTCTTTCAGGGTTGAAAAAAGAGAATGTTACATACCTGTGATGAGAAATGACAAGACAAAGCCACTTTGGAGGAATCATAGCTTAGCGACGATAACCTAGCATGATCAAAGCCTAGTTACTGATCTGACTTGACTTCCTCAACGATGTCCTTATCTGTCTAAAACAAATCAACTCAGGGTGCCAACGTTTCACATTTATTAATGTACTTGTTATAAGAAGCCGAGAAAGCTCTGTTCTGACCCCAAAAAAAAAAGAGCCAACCAACAGTTTACGAGAGAGCTTTTTGGCAAATGTTGCAAACTAAGCAATATGGTGTATACAGCCTCTGCGTCAATCTTGATACAATAAGGAGCATCGGTAACCTCTATGGAAAGTGTGCTGCTACATACTAACTAATAACCATAAAAAAAAGTTGGAGACATTTCAACTTATTATAACATATAACTGGTGTTTTCCAAAAGGACCACATATGCTTAGTTTCTAACACACACAGAGAGAATGTTTATTGACGCCACATAGAGCTACTTCTTACCTCTCTTACATGGAAAATTCCAAAAGCCCTGTCCAACCTCAGCAGCTTTATAATAATAATAAAAAAAAAAAACAAGGATCAGACTTTGGGTTGACAAAAACATTTTGAAATGCTATTAAAAACAACAAGAGCCCGGAAGCAAAGATCACCTGCTGCAAGGGGAATGCATATTGGATCTTTATGAGAAAAGCCACTTCATAAGTTAAGCACTATATCTCTCACGACTCACATGCATCATGCATTGACCAATTCACTCAACTTCTTCTTCTGCAGACTCATTATCACCAAATAAAAAGACTCAATTTTCACCAAAATAGTTGACGATTTTTACCCAGAAAAATTGAAACTTTAAACGAAGCCCACCATCGATTTAAAGAGAAACCCATCAATGTAATACCTTCATCAACCAACACAGAAGAAGGTCCCTGAGCAACGAGCATGTTGCCGGATAATTTACTCCGGTGGTTCTCGGAAACCCAGTCTCTCAATCACTTAAAACAGAAACGAACCCGAAGCTACAAAGAAAAAGCTTGACCGGAAATAACCGAATCTAATCCGGTTTAATAAAATTAGGATTTGGTTTTGGATTCGGTTTTTGGGTTTAAACTTGTAATCGTGCCGTTTACTCTCAGTCTCAACTCTCAAATCTCAAAGCACTCGCTAAAATTTCTCCTTGTGGCCATCGTCTCCAAGCTCTCCGTTTCCGAAGTGGCTGCTATGATCTTAACTGAGCTGTGTCTGGTACAATCTCCCGCCACTGTTTCATCGGAGTCTAGGAATTCGATTTCCGGCGGTTATGGTGGAATTGGATGAACGTCTAATCCGATGAAGGTTCGCAGAATTGGAATTGGATGTAATGATGGAACTGGACAGACATGTAATGGTGGAGTTGGATGAAGGTTCGGGGTTTCCCGTTTTCTTTTTTTTCTCCGATCAAAAATTGGGGGTTTTTGGCTGTATCCTTAAAGAGAATTGGAGAAGCAAAATAATGGGTTGCTATTAGAAGGTTTATATGAATTGGGTCAAGATTAGAGAGGCGAGTTTGATTGCTTTCCTTTTTTTATTTTTTTACTCTTTTGAGTCTTAATTGGAAATGTGGATTTAGGGTTTAGGTACATTCTAATACTACAGCCTTGTGAACAGTTAGAGATGGTTACAATAAGACTGATTCATATGTATAGCAAAAAATAAGAAGAAGGATATGTGCGTATTTGTGTTGATAAATGCGTAGTGAGAAATCAGAAACAGATAAGATTGGCTTTTAGTTATTTTGTGTAGGCTTGTTGTAGCTATGGATGATGTTTGAATTTTGAGTCTATTATTTGATTATAGTAGATAAAACAACAACAAGCAGATACTTTCCTCTAACAAATGCATCTGTTTTTTTTTTTTTTTCAGTTGTACTCAAATATAGAGACCAATGCTGGAATCAAGACGTAGATAACAGCTTCACTCTCTTTGTCACTGATACTTTACCATTGACTCTGAGTCTCTGTACAAGGTAATTGCTTTCAACTCTCTCTTTTCTTTTCCATTCTTGGTAGTTAGCAGAAAAATCTCGACATGTCAGAAAAAATAGATGTTAGGACTTAGGAATGGTTGAAAAAGAGATGGTTGAGTAGATATATCTGCAGTAGAGTGATCTTATGAAAACTTAATAAAATAGCTTGAACACATATCTGATATAAATCTTGAGAGAAGCTAGTGTTACTAATATCTTGTGTTAAAGAACTTCTTGTGTTACATTGCGGTTATAAACACCTCTACGAGGTCCTTCAGGCAGATCTTGCTAGACATGGGTATCATATTGGTGAAAAATCTCTTCAGAAAGATATTTTACAAACTCATAAACCTAGCTGTTCCCACGGGATCAAATTGAAAATAACAATTATAAAGAGTGGCATGTAGGAATGACTAGAAATGTGAGCAACATAGGAACTTGGGCAGACGACTCTTTGTTGATTGGTGATCGTGTTCATAACTCGGCATCTCAGTTTCTTGGAAGCTGGCAATCTGCGGCCGTGATGGTACCTAGAAAAGAAGGAAGGTTATGTAGAGACTAAATAAACCATAGTAGAGAGAATGAGAGATGGGTCAAGACTAGAATATTCATTCACCTCTTTGTTCAGTCTCCCTTTAAAATGTTCTAAAGCATCAGCATCAAGAGAATCACAACCCTCTGCATCGAGAAACTGAAGGCTCGGTGGAAGTTCTTCCAGTGATTTGAGTTTCTTGCAGTTGTTGAGGCAGATGGTTACTAATGAGGTGAGATCTCTGATGCTTGCTGGCAGAGTCTTAAAGTCATGGCTGCTGAGATCTAAATATGTCAACTTGATGAAATGACTTAGCTGGTCTGATAATGACATCACGTTCTTGCAATTGTCAAGGCAAAGTTCAAGCAAACAGTAATTTCTCGGATCTTGACTTGCATCCGAGGGTTTCACCAATGATTTGAGGCTCCTACAGTTGGTAAGAGTGAGTGACTGCACCTGAGTTAGCTCTGGCAATTCCTTAAGTTTGCTGCAGTTTCGAAGACACAGAGTTTTCAACCGGGAAAGGCTATTCATATCTTCTGGTAACCTGTCAAAATCATTTCCGCTGAAGTCCAATATTTCTAAGAATTCAAAGTGACCAATCGCATCCGAGAGCTTTTGGATATTTAGATTGACTAGTTTTAGCTCTTTCAGGCCAGGTATAGGTGGAAAACTCTGAAAGGTGGTGACAGGTTGCCTGTTCTCTTTGTAGCTGAACCTCCTGATATTGAGTGAAGTAGATTTGTTGAACTCGGAGATGAGCCGAGGAACTTGGTGGACACTTACTGTCTTTGCACCATGGATCTTCTGCTCAGAACTAAAGCAGAAGTATTCAGCGTATCCTTCACAATCTGCAAAAACACGAAATTTTATGTCACCCGTGATCGATATATTCACAAGTTGCATTTCCACTCTTGCAGTTGGGAACTCCACTGTAATACGTTGCGTCTGAGACACATTCCCTATAACAACACCCAAGGGACTCTTTGGCCCACCGTAGTATGATAGAGTAAGCGTGCCTAGGGTAGACTTTTCTCCAATTGACTCTGGAATTCCTTTTAGTCGCTTGCATTGTTTTAGCATCAACTCGTCAAGCTTCTGGCACATTGAAAGATCTGGAAGTTCTTTGAGATTCTTAGATCCCGTCACATCCAGTTTCTTCAAATTACTGAACTTCTGAGGAACGTACAACAGAGAATAGTTGGATTTTGCAAGTCGAAATCATAACACATGGTCGAAATCATAGGCAAGGTTACCTGTACTCCACTCCAGAGTGTTTCTAGGTTGCTGTAACGCAGACTGAGTTCCACAAGACCATATGTATTAAACCTGAGAGGCAATGTGCTCAATGGAAATGCATCCCAGTGGAGTAAGGTACAGTTCATGGAAGGGTAACGATCTTCAGGAATCACCTGCAGCCTCGATTCTCTATCATCAATATGCTTGTAGACCTTGACAAACCTAAGTTTATACATTTTGTCAAAAACACCGGCCTCCATCGAAAATGCACAGGTCATTTCACATGTGTGTAGGGAGATGCTTTCAGTTTGGCACATTCCCTGATGATAGAAACTATTTAATTCAGCTGGCGTAAACAGAAATATAAACACAATAGCAGGATAAGTTGCAGGATGACAAGATGCATATCAAAGATTAACTGTAGATACTTACTTCACGGTAATCGAGTGTGTCATGAATTTTCTCTGGATCCCCGATGAATTTTCCACAATCAAGCATAATTTCCCTTCCCATCTGTTCAACCAACTTATGCAGGATTACATATCCGTTACTTGTTATATCAATGAGAGATTTCTCTGCTAAAACTCTCATCCACAAGTTACTTTCAAGTGTGCTAATAGCAAGTAGTGAAGTGACTCGCCTGAAAGTGTCTCCATTAAAGAGACATGCAACATGAAGAAAAGCATTCTGATGTGCTTTTGCTAAGCCTTCGTAGCTAATTTTCAAGATTTCCGTTATATTCTCGTCAGGAGTACATTCAAGTCCACATACTGCTTCTTCCCATTCCTCAGGAGAGTTGGCCCTTCCACGGAGAAATAAGGCATACGCTTGAATTGCGGAAGGAAGCCCGTGAGCAAGCCGAGCTGCTCGGATTGAGAGATGCTCAAAGTCAACAGAAGAAGGACTACCTCCTTCAAAAGCAATCTGTTTAAACATCTGCAGGGAATCCATATCGTCCAGACACTTAACCTCATAAATGGCTTTTACTCCACAACTATTGAGCAAGCCCCTGTCTCGGGTGGTTATGATGATTCGGCTCCCATGACCAAACCATCGTGTCTCTTTTGCCAGAGCATGGATCTGCACCAAATTATCCACACCATCTAGCACAAGAAGAACCTTGTGGTTCCCCAGTCTTGCCGCTATGACCTCGCGACCAGCTTCCACGCTCCACGGCGTAATATCATCACCAAGGGTATTGTAGAGAAGTTTGTTTTGCAAATGCAGTAGATCAAGGTCTTTATAGATACCCTTGATGTCTTCTGTAAAATACCTGGTTGTAAAATGAGATGAGAGCTGGTCATAGAGACACTTGGCGATGGTGGTTTTGCCAATGCCTCCCATTCCCCATATTCCAATCATACGAACCTCATCATTATTGGAGTCCATATCCAAGAGAGACTTGAGTTCTTGCAAGTGAGTATCTACCCTAACAATATTTCTGAAGTCTATCTTTTGCATCATCGCCTTGCGCTTTGAAATATCTTCGACAATTTTTCGAACCATAGTTGCCTCATCAATGCTGAAATCGAAAAAGAACACAAGTATAATTAACTTTCTCCGTAGCTGGTTATGCATACTATAAAATTCAGGTTTCTTTGAGGAAACATACATACCACTGTCCAGATGCCACGCCTGAAAGATCGGCTATCATTTTAAGAGCTTCTCTCCACTTGGGAACCTTATCTACCATTTGTGGATCACGTTCGTACCCTTCTAGATCGAAACTTCCTTGCTGGTGCCTCACGTCAGAGGGGTCTACTCTATAGAAGACGGGAAAGACACCAATTCTTCCTTCCACCTGAAGCTTCATTATCATTTGGAGCTCCATTAAGCACCACCTGGAAGTAGGGTAGTTCTCTGAGAGAACCACGACAACGAAATCCGAACCTTCAATTGCTCTGTGGAGTTCTTCAGAAATGTGGTCGCCTAGCTCAAGCCTTTTGTCGTCTTTGAAGGTAGCAATTCCTCTGCTAGCAAGAGCTGCGTACAAATGGCTGACGATAGAATGTCGAGTGTCTTCCCCTCGGAAACTGAGGAAGACATCATAGTTGGATGCACGAGATGCGGATGAGGAAGCCATGGTCGGAAAAACTTGGTTTAGAAGAGGCTCAAAATCTTTTCTTTAAGTTTCGATGCTCTGATTCAGCACATCAAAGGGATTTCAAACGAAAAGAAAAAAGCAAGACTTGTTTAAACACATATTTAGTTTCAGAGTGTTTAGAAAAAAAGATTATAGTTCTCTCTCTTACCGTTCGAGTCTGGACGAAGGTAGGTGATGGAGATGGCTACAGTAGAATTAGGACCCTTGAACTCACTTTACTTATTGGATTGCAGAGCACTTGATGGGAAGATACAGAAGAAGAAGCTGCGATGAAGTCTCTTTCCATTATCCTTGCTTTTGATTTCCCTTTGGCCAGGTCTTCACTTTCAGGTAATTTAGAATTTTTTATCTATCAAGCTAGTGGATCGTGTCTTGGAGCGGTGAGTCTTTGTTTTTGTTATGTCTTTTTATCCCGGAGTTTGTATCAGTTCGGCCATAAAAATAGATATATATATAAAAAGAACCAAATGCCACTTTTTATGCTGTCATTTTGATAGAAAATTATTTAAAACTTTGGAAACAATCACTGTTTTGTTTTATTTGAATATTTCTAAGTAAAGTTTTTGTCTTTCTTTGACTTGTTTGTTTCGCACTAGTAGTGTTTAGTGTTTTATTAAGCGGTCTGTTTGGTTGTAAAGTTGTTTCACACGTGGGTTTTGAGTTCGGGGGTTAGTATTCATTTCAGCAGCATTAGTTTTTCTTCTTTGTTGTTGGAACTTGGAACCAAACCAAATGTCTTCTTCTTCATCTTCTACTTCCTTTTTGTTGCTTGGAAGGGAGGTTGATGTCTTCCTAAGTTTTTGCTGCGAGACTAGGCATGGATATTTTCAAAACAATTTGATTAAACATGGCATTAAAACATTTTTATCCTACAGATGCTTGGAGACGAGATTCGGACGAATAAGTGAACGGACAGTCAAGGCTTTGGAAGAGGCAAAAGTCGCGGTCTTTATGACGTCTGAGACGAAACCTTTTTCCATCGGGTTCCTAGAAGAGCTCATAGTAATACTCGAATTCCAACAAAGAGGTTCACTCATGGTCATACCCATTTTTCTTACGGGTTCCTCTGTTAATGCTGATGAGATCTGCCGACAGTATCCGGACATGGCCCCAAGTTGGATAACTGCACTTACCAAATTGACCAACATTGCAGCCGAGTATCCGTTTTCTCAAAATCCTGCAGGTATGGACCTGTTTGAGTGGTTCAACAAAATTGCTCATGACATATCTCTTGTCTCTCTCTACTCCACACCTAACGGTTTAGTTGGCCTTGTTGCAATGGATCGTCACATGAAAGTGGTTTATGACTTGTTGGATTTAGAAGTTGACAAAGAGGTTCGTACCATTAGCATTTGGGGTAGTGGTGGTGTTGGAAAGACAACACTTGCAAGGTACATTTATGCCGAGATCTTTGTCAAATTTCAGACATGTGTTTTCCTAGATAATGTTGAAAACATTGAAGACAAGGTTCTTAACTTCGAAGGGGAAGAAGATCCAACGGTAGTAACGTGTTCAGATCACGACTGGCTTGAAATTGCCAAAGCAAGGCGTAAACACCGGAAAGTTCTCCTTATCGCTGATGATGTGAACGGCATCGAACAAGGGAAATGGATCATTGAATACGCTAACTGGTTTGCTCCAGGAAGCAGAGTCATTCTTATTAGCCAAAACAAGGATTTGCTTGTTGACGCGGGAGTAAAGCATGTGTATGAAGTCAGATCTTTAAGATATGATGAAGCTCTTCAACTCTTCTCTCAATTTGCTTTCAAGCAGTCTTATCCACCTTCTGATTTCGAACAGCTTGCCGTTCGTGCTGTCCATCTCGCAGGCTTTCTTCCTTTGGCCCTTCGACTGCTAGGGTCTTTTTTAGCTGGTAAAGGTCGAGAAAACTGGGTAGCTGCACTGTTCAAACTCAAGGCAAAGCTAGGTGGAAATATAATGGAAGTGTGGAAACTTATGGAGCCATCAGGAGATAGAGGTCAAGAGGAGTGGGAACCTGCTGCAGACATAATGGAAGGGAACGAATCATCCGAAGACGAGACATAATAGCAGTATGAAGAGTCACTTGTACCGGTTCCCTTTCATCTGTTTTGTTTCTTTGATGATAATATGAGTGTGAAGCTTGCAAACAATGGTATTCAGTATCTCGTACGTTGATTATTAATTTTCAGCACAGAGAATCACTGAAACAGAGTTGATTATTAATTGGTGTATGAATTTCTCTGCTTCCACTGAGTTGTACGAAGTTAGTGACAGACATAATCCTCAGCTTTAAGTTCAACTTAATGATAATACCATATGCATGCTCACAAGGGATTCCTCTGATCTCCCACTTCCTAAAACTACAAGTTCTATAATTCAAACTCGCACGGTAAGAACAACCATAGCTAGAAACCATAGCTCGAAATATCTTATTTTTGCTTATGTGAACCTTAAACCTCTGCAGCATCTTAAAGTTCATTTGCAATATATTCTTCCACATATGATCTTCACACACCCTTGTGATCATGAGATTTAGCATTTTTTTTTGGCAATGCGTACCACTGCAAGCAGAGCAATCATTTCTAACATAGTACCAATGGCTTCTCTCTTGCTTTGACTATTCCAATATGGCTAAATGACAGATTTGTATCATCCATCATATAATGTAAAAGCTGTTACTACCATCAATAAACTAAGATTGAAAAAAATTACAAGAATACTCTCAACGAAGATAAGAGAATAGAGATAAAATAAATAATCATGTTGGCCTCGTCCTTTTTGCAGAGTACTCCTCCTTATCATTACATCTCGACTTGTTTTGGTCACATGGACGTAAGTCAAACTTGCTTCGTAGTTGTTTCCTCCTCTTATAAACTCTTAAAGAGACTTGTGGATTTGCACTAAACTAGGAGTATAAAGAAAGCACACCTGATGATAGTTATTGGTGCTAGGGTGAAGAGGATGTACGGGGAGATCCACTTGTCTAAAGAATCCATCCTCTCCGAAGATGCTAAGTTTTCCTTTACTATCCAAAACCATAGCGACTTTCTTCTCCTCGTCAATGAAGAAACCTATAGGAAACAGTTCCCAAAAGAGCTCGGGGACCCCTGGTCTCCTATCCAGTATCAAGAACTTGCTCCAGGACACCTGACTGGGGTCAATGACAGTCGTAACCCATATCTCATCCACGGTAGGTTGATGAAACTTCAACAGAAGGGCAAGCTTGTCTCCTCTAAGACGAGATAGAACCGCATACTTTACAAGAAGATCATCCTCGTCCGGAGGAAGAGGGAGAACGGGACCAAATCTCTCGTTTGTAAAATCAAAACAGACTAGGCCATCATATTGACAGTATGAGTTCCTATGTAGTGTAGCAAGCCAGTAAGTGTTCCCCTTGAGAGGAACGCAATCCTTATGATTCGTTATACTCCAGTGTGGAGTACCCACATCTAGAGTCTTCCATGAATTAGAGTCGAAACCGTAGATTTCGTATATTTCGTAGCAAAACAGGTGTCCAGTTCGGAGCCACATTTTTACTTCCATAAACCTTAAGATCTTGTGTGAGTTCTTATTATAATCGTATCCCAGAGCGTACCTGTAGCAGTCATATACATAGCGGTCGCTTAAGCAGGGAAAAGAAAAACTAGGTGGTTCGATCCACCTGGTTTGCCTCAAAAACGGATTCAAAACAAGCAGCCTAAAACTGTCTTTCAAGGCGCATAACAGTAACCCGTCGCAGTGACAGACTTTCATTATATTCTCTTGTTGTCGTTGTTGTTGATCATCTAGGCAACTAAGTTTTCCTTTAATCTCTGTAGATGGGTGATCTACGTCGTCCACCACCACGCTAATTAGATGAAGATTCCAATCTATCAACGCTATCACCCGAGACTCCCCTTCTTCCCTTGCTGCTTCTTCGTTACACATGTGCATCTTCCTAAACCTCTCACTTTTCCATAAAGTGTCCCACGTTTTGCAAGTTAACCGCACTGCTCTCATATCTTTCTGTGTAACTCTACACACAATCTCCCTTTGCAGATCCTCTGGAAGATCAGAGATCGTCATCGCCATCGTTTTCAAGTCTACGCAGCTAGTAGAAGAAATCATAAGGTTTTTAAACATCCACTCAAAATTAACTATCTCATTAATTAATAATTATAAAATTGATTAATTTTCAATATTGATATACTTTTTTTTTTTTTTTTTTTTTGCCAGCCACATAACAGAATTAGCTCAAACGAGCCGATTAGACGGAAAATTATTCACATAGGTAATTGGAAGCGACTCCACTCTAGCTCTACGCGCCAGCTTGTGCGCTCTACCATTTTGTGATCTGGGTATCTGCACTACAGCGAATGAGATAAATTCCTCCTTATCCTCTTCAATCGCATCCAGATATATCTTGAAAGCAGGCCACTCGGAGGGTGAAGACACCATCTTCACCAAATTAGAACAGTCTGTGAGAAAAACAACTTTCTCCTTTTCCGCACCTATCATACATCTCATTGCCCAGATAAGGGCTTCCACTTCTGCATGGAGAGGTGACAAGCTACGGCGGGAATTGGATGCACCCATAGTGGGAGATTCTCCATCAGGAGAAATGCAATACCATCCTCTGCCCATAAACTGGTCAGTTACCTTCCATGAGCCATCCACAAAGCATCGATGACTAGATCCATACTCGCGAACCACGTTACTGGTAGGAACCCTAGATCTGGATAGAGATCGAGGATCGCTCTGAGGGAAAGTTCCTGGGGGTTCTTCCTGAGCCGAGCTCCAGAGCTTTGATTCCTCTTCCGCTATCTGTAAAATTGCGACCGGATTGGAATCCAAATTGCTAAATAATTTATCATTGCGGGCCTTCCAAATATACCATAGGATCCACGGGAAAACATCAATCGAAGGAATGTCCTGAAATCTCCAGAATAATGAATCCATATTATCATAGACAGAATTCGAGGGGAAGCAACCCGAAGAAGTAGGGAAATGGGACAAACCCCAAACCTGCCTAGCCGGGGGGCATAAGAAGAGAGCGTGGTTAATTGTCTCCTCCTCACCTCCACAGATTGCACATTCAATGTCACAACCAAGTCCACGGCGTCGCAGATTAGCTGTTGTCGCCATACAGCCCGTAACTGCTTGCCACAAAAAGTGTCTGAGTTTCGGTGGGCACCGAATCTGCCAGACGTGTGCCTATAAGGGGATAATATTAGGGCCGGAAACAGGTAAAACACTCCCTGATTTCTGGCGCAGAGCCTGATATCCTGATTTAACCGTATAAACACCAGTTTTTGTCAAATGCCAACCCAAGCTATCGGGGGTAGAAAGATTACCAAGGGGTATGGCAGAAATAAGGGCTACATCCTCCGGCTCGAAAGAAGCCGAAAGCAACGCCAAATCCCAGGACTGAGAAGCCCTGTCAATGAAAGTTTCAACTCTAAGCGTTGGATCGATTGGCGATCCTGAACGCAATGCTGGTCTCGGGGATTGGGCAGGAATCCAGGGGTCAGTCCATACCAGGATGGAAGCCCCAGATCCGACCCGTTTAATGAGTCCTTTGTTCACCAGAGAGCGAGCAGAAATCATACTTCGCCATCCGTAAGACGGAGAGTAAGATTTAATCGGATCCAAAGGATCCAACTGTCTATAATATCTTCCTTTCAAGACCTTTGCAAATAAAGAATCTGGGGCTGAAATCAATCGCCATAGTTGCTTAGCCAGCAGAGCAGTATTGAAATCATCCAGGCACCTAAAACCCAAACCTCCCTCCCTTTTATCGGTACACAGCTTGTCCCACGCTATCCAATGTAGACCCCGTGTTTCCCCTGTAGAGCTCCACCAGAAATTGGAGATTGCACTAGTAAGTTTCCGTGTGACTGTTTTCGGGATTCGAAAACAGGACATAACAAAGGTGGGAACAGCGGTCGCAACTGATTTGATCATGACCTCTTTCCCTCCCCGAGACAGCAACCTGGCTGGCCATCCACCAGCTCGTTTCTGTAATCGATCCTGGACAAAGGAAAATATCTTAGTTTTTGATCCGCCCAGACTTTCCGGGATACCCAAGTATGAGTTCATCCCTCCTAGAGTGGTAATACCCAGAATGCCTTTTAAATCCTCTCGCACATCTATAGCTACTGTATGCCCAAATTGAACCGAAGATTTCTGAAAATTTATCCGCTGTCCAGAAACCCGTTCATATTGGCGGAGAATCCCCAAGATAACCTCACATTGTTCCTTCGTAGCCCGACAGAAGAACAGACTGTCGTCCGCAAACAATAAGTGAGAAATCGCTGGGCAAGCAGTGGAAACCTTAATACCCGTAATAAGTTTAGACCTTTCCGCTTATTGTAGATTTGCAATCAGAACCTCAGTACACAAGATAAAAAGATAAGGTGACAATGGATCTCCCTGTCGGAGCCCTCTAGATGGAATTATGGATCCCTTGGATTGACCATTTAAGAGAACACTATATTCCACTGATGTGACGCACCACATGATCCATGAAATCCATTTGTCACAAAAACCGAATTTCCGCATTAAATGTTCGAGAAAGGGCCATTCAACTCGATCGTAGGCCTTACTCATATCCATTTTGATGGCCATGAACTTACCCTTGCATGAAGGGTTGGTGCGGAGTCCATGAAACATCTCCTGGGCGATCAAAATATTATCTGAAATCAGACGTCCTTCTACAAACGCCGATTGTGTCTCAGAAACCAATGCTGGCAGGAATTTACGTAGTCGCTGGCACAAGATCTTCGAGATAATCTTGTACCCAACATTACATAAACTAATTGGGCGCCATTCCGACATCCGAGTTGGCTTTTCCACTTTTGGAATAAGGCAGATATTTGTCCTATTTAAGCGTTTGTCAAAACTTCCACCCTGAAAGAAGGAGTCTACTGAAAGTTTTAAATCAGCCTTAACCGTGTCCCAAGCCCGCTGATAAAAGAGGGCTGTCATACCATCTGGTCCCGGGGCTTTATCAGGATGCATCATAAACAGAGCCTCTTTAATTTCCTGTTCTGTGACTGATCGAATCAGTGACTCATTAATCTCACCCGTAATAGACATATTTATTTCTCCCAAAGAGTCCTCGATGTCTGAGGGATCTGTAGACGTGAACATCTCCTGAAAATAAGAGATTGCAATATCCTGCACCTGAGTTTCCTCCGTGGTCCAAAGCCCGGACTCATCATGCATCCCAACAATCCGATTTTTAGCTCTCCTTATCTTTGTCTGAGCATGAAAATAACTTGTATTTTGATCCCCGAAACGCATCCATCTGCTCCGACTCTTCTGATACCAGTAAATCTCTTCATCTCGATAGGCTTCCCGCAGCTTCCAAGTCAATTCCGAAATAACCTCCACAGAAACTGAGTCATCCGATTGAGCCGCTGCTAAGTGGGATTTGAGGTCCTCAATCGTTTCCCGACCAACCGGGGCCTGCGCCTTCCGCCATCGAGAGATTGCTTGGCGACACTTTATTATTTTGTCCATTAAATTCCCGTCTACCCCTGTCTCCCCAGAGGCCCAACCCTCTGAGATGGCACCAAAGAAACCCTCTTTCTCAAGCCATCGTCGATCAAACCGGAATACACTCCTCCCTCGCCGGACCTTATCCTCTAGAGAAGCTAAAACCGGTTTATGGTCCGCGGCTATCATCGGTAAATATTCTGTAACCGCATCCCGGAACAAGTCATGGAGCTTCTCATTGGCTAAGGCTCTGTCAAGCCGACAGCGAATGGGCTTCTTATCTCGCCAACCGCGCCAAGACAAACTATCCCCAATCGCGGGAAACTCTAGTAATCCACAATGCCGAATCATCGTGTTAAAATTCACAAATGAAGATGCATGACGAAGTTTACCACCTCGTTTTTCGTGGTTTCCTTTTAACTCATTAAAATCACCTATAAGAAACCAAGGAGAATCCCGAGATAAACCAATCCGTGTTAACCGTTCCCACACAAAGTCCCGGTTCTTTGGGACCGGGTCACCATAAATGAAGGTAAAATAAATAACATGACCTTTATAAATGAGTTCCAGATCAATCAAACGATTGGATTCAAATAAAATAGAAACATCATAGGTATTATTATAAAATAAGGCTAAACCGCCACTACAACCGATAGGATCAACCGTTGTTAAATTTGAATAACCAAAATGACCAACAAAAGGTTCTAAAATAGATAAAGGCTGTCTTGTTTCAGACAAAAATAAAAAATCAGGTCTATGTTTTCCCCATAAATCCCTGAGATACCCGATAGTCGCTTTATTCCCGAGCCCCTGACAATTCCAGCTCAAAATCTTCATTTATCCATGGTTGGTTTGGGTGGTTTTGCACCACCTGCTGGGCCCTTCTCCTGATCCTGGTTCCTCGGGTTTGCACCTTCCCCAGCTTCTTTAGGGAGAGGGCGTTTCCTTGGTGTTGTACGCAAGTACACATTCAACTTTCTGGAAGCAGCGCCTTTATTAGCCAAAGGAGGCTTCACCTTGTTAACCTTCTCCACCTGAGGAGCCACAGCAGGAGCGATACCTGAGTTAATTAGCGTAGCCGTAGGACCAGACTCTGAAACCGTTGCCTCACCACCAGAAGTCGCAGTGACTATGGTGGGTTCCGATGTTGGCTCTTCGACCCGTTCATCCATGTGTCCATCAGCCTGTTGCTCAGGATCACTAACCGTTACGTCTTCAGCCTCTGCCTCAGCTTCTTCCATCATCTGATCAATGTTCTTGTCCAAAGTTATCCCTGCTGCTGCCGAGACCTGCGGACGCAGTATCGAACCTGTCTCATCCGCTGGGACCGAATGATCCTCATGGGCTGCTTCGGTTGAAGCCAATGGCACAGCATCGGGATCCGTGGTCTGTGAGGCCAAACCAGTATCCACAGCTGGTGACTCTGCACCTACAAGAGTTGCATCATCAACAAGACTAGAGTGTGAAGCTATCTCTGGTTCCTGAAAAAGGGGTCTCCGGACCCGCTTCAATGGTGGAACCCCGAAAGTTGCATTCTGGACCGCCACTTGCTCAACCTGATCCGGGATTTGTCCCTGTTCCAGCTCCTCCACCTGAGTCACACCCACTTGCGGATCAACCGTGTTTGTAGTTTTAGCTCTGGATCGGTGATCATTGGGCTGCACCGAGTTGTTGGACCTGCGGGGTTTGGCTGAAGTTTCACCCGTTTCCCTTGTAGACCGATTCCTTACCCCTCCATCCTGTTTCCCTCTAGGTGGACGCTGACCATGCTGCGATGAACCTCGCCTTTCCACCTCCTTACCCTTACCATTGTTTCTGTCATTCAAGACAGCCCCTTTGTAGCTCTGTAAAGGGCGAGCTGAGTCATCCTCCACTGGATCATGCAAAGCCGGAGTAATCTTGGTTGTAGCCCAAAGCGGACAATGATCCACTCCATGGCAAAGACTAGAGCACTTCTTACAGCAGCCATGGAGACGCTCATAACGAAGGTTGACAATAGTCTCTTGTCCATTGTAAAACTCGATCACCGTAACAAAACACAAAGGCTTGAAGCCATTGACCGTTACTTTCACTCTCCCACCATCGATATCCACCGCCTCTACGCGGCCAAGCTCTGAACCAATGCTTCGAAAGGTTGGTTCAGCCCAGAACTGAAATGGGACATCCAAAACCCTGACCCAAAAGGTTAAGTCTGAAGGGTAGGCAGGATCCACCGTTGGGCTCCACCACACCAGAGATACCATCCAGCCATCGAAATGGAACGGACCCATCTGGAGAACCTCCAAGATATCTGCTTCATTGTCGAAATCAAACTGAAACTTCCCAAGGCCTAGGTCAGCTGCCACAACTCTTCCTTCCACATGCCAAAACTTGGGAAGCATGATCAGCAAAGACTTCATGTCTTGAGCCTTGGGATTCATACAACGCCCCACCATTGTTTTCGAATATCCCGCAATCAAAGCAGAATTATCAAAATATGGGATTTTGATTCTGCGCTTAGGAGCCAAACCCTCATCATCCTTGTTCTCCACATTCTTCCCCAAAAGAGCACTCTGAGACATAGTTAAACTTGTTTCCCAAACTCGAAAACCCCACCCAGGTGAACAAAAAGAACTCTCGGAACAAAAAGAGAGGAACCGGAAAACTGAGACAAGGGAGAAAAGAAAGTTGTGATGAGTGCTAATGACTGCAAAACAACCCTTTATATAGTCCCAAGCAACCCGAATCAAACACACCAATAAATGTATCGATATGAGTAATTGACCACCGATACTCTCTTGATATACCAGGACCAGAATATTATCCAATATCTCCTTGAAACCACTCAAAAAGGAAGATGGAATCAGTGAAAAAATCCCAAAAGAATCAACCCGTAATCTGATGCAATGGCGAACGGATCCTCTCTCCCATATGAAAAGGCATGAGACGCAGATATCACTAATGTGCGAGAGTAAATGACGACTGATTTCCTCTTGATCCTCATATCCATTAATATTTGAAAGTATCAACAACTTAATCAACCAATCTAATCGGATCAGTAACAAATAACAATGTCTATACTTCTGTCTCCAACTAAATGAATAGAGAAGCCAAAATCTTAGAGTAGCAAAACATAAATGACTGGGAATATCCTCTTGTTCTGTCTGGCCGAGCCAGACTGAGCCATTGAAGCAGCCGAATCGAAACCAAAAACACTGCCACTGCAATCCCTGTTGTATACAATTAATGCGATGAAGATCCTCAGCCCCATTCCAATATTGCAATCCACAGACACCGTTGATAGAGGGACGAAAATCTCGATCAACATCCAAAAGTAATGAGAAAAGAGATATACGGGATATGACCACATCCCTCGATATCATACCTATTCCCGATTTCTTCTGTCGAAACCAACGGAAACCAAATCCCGAAGATGCCAAAAAAGGATGACATAAGGCAACCTTTTGATCCCCCAAGATCGTTGCCAGACCCCTCAGAGTCAAAGACCAAATTCTTAGCAACCCCCATCGCGAGACTCTCGGCCTAGATACGATCCGATTCGCCAATCCTCTATCACCGGCGATAGATACCCGCAATAACCTCTTGAATCGCAGACTGAATAAAATCCGGAGTATCTCAACCTCAAATCCCACAGAAATCAGACACAAACCATAGATCTCAGACCATTTATGGCATAAGATTCGCCTTACTGTAAGAAAACCACATCTCCCATCTGCGATCCATTCGATCACGCAGAAACCATTAAAACCAAATCTTCCTTGCCAATCGAGACAGGGGATCAAGGAGAATCCAACAAACCATGAAACCCAATAACACTTTAACGCAAGATTACGATCACTCATCTAAAAATCTAGATCCGCCGTCGCCATTTCTCTCTTTTCTTAATATTGATATACTTCTAAATAAAAATATATGGAAGCAAGAGATATATATGAAAGAAAAAGAAACATTTTGCTGGCAAAAAAAAAAAAAAAAAAAAAAAGAAGAAAAAGAAACATTTTTTATTTTAACTGAAAAGATTTTAACAATATTTGTAAATTTTATTTTTATTAACATTTATGGAATACATTTAAGACATAAACTTTTGTTTTATAAAATACTAGGTGATACCCCGTGCTACATCACATAATTATATATTTTGTTAGTTACTTTTTTTTTGTAATTTGTATTTTTGTAATGTAGTTTTTTATTTTGACTTATCTTCTTTGTTTATATAGTGTTTATACAGTAAATTGGAAATCCTAATAGAGTAAAGTAGTTTGTAGACTGTAGCTTTTCACGGAAACAGACACACCACAATATTGGATAGTAGTTTTGTAAGAGAATAGACACTCCATAATATCGGATAGTAGTCTTGTAAGAGGATAGACACACCGCAATATCGGATAATAGTTTTGTAAGAGGATAGACACACCGCAATATCGGATAATAGTTTTGTAAAAGGATGGGTTTTTCTTTATTTTGGTTTGTCATAAAAAAAGGAGAAGTTGCTTGTTAAATTTTAGTGTGAGATATTTCAATGGTTAGGAAACTATTGTATTTATAGTGAGATTAGGTATATTTAGGTTATCATTTAGAAGTTAATATTTGATATATCAAATCTCAGCAAAATTGTAAAAAACCAATTTAATTTATAGTTTGATAAAAAAAAACCTGTTTTAACAGGTTTAACTCAAACTTTTTTATATTTTAAAAATTTTAAGAGTAAAAATATTAATATTACTTAAATATAGAAATTATAGCCGTTGGTTTCTATGTGTGACCTTCAAATATAGAAAGAGTCATTGAGTTTAAATTTTGGTCAAACCAAATTATAATTATGTTGGCTATTCTAGATCCCTAGCTATGTATTTTGATGTTACGTAAGATTATTACGATATTATTTGCGTTGATGTATTATGTACTGGGTTAAAGTTTGCTTAAACTTGAACGGCGAGCCAAATCATTTTGTTAAATAATGAACTAGTTTGATTTGATCAGTTATACATTACTTGTATTCAATAGCTAAGATAGTCAATTAGCATGGCATTCAATCATGGATTAAACAAAAAAAAAAAAAAAAAAAAAAAAAAAAAAAAAATCATGGATTAAACTGTTTTTTTTTCCAACCAAACACTAACTAGAAAAAAACTTCAAGATTAGTAGCCCAAACCGGAGGAGAAAAATTTACAAAGGAAATTGCATAAATTAAAGAACGAGACGACCGAACGAGATAATCAGCCTTCAAATTTGTCGTGCAAGGAATCTTGGACAAGGAGAAGAGCGGAAAACTGGCCCGTAGCCTAAGGAAGTCGTCTAGAATATTAGAAAAAGCCGGCCAGTCGTCATGAGCTTGAATCATCGTTATTAGTTCTGCGCAGTCCGTCTCGAAACGCTGGCAAACCACACCATTGGCAAGGAGACACTCCATGGCCCAAAGTAGAGCCTCTACACTATTGGAAAGGAGATTAAACTGGTTTTTTTCGGCCGGTAATATGTATTTTTGAGATAAAACCATATATATATATATATAATTCATGCTTTTTGATCTATACTAGATTGATCTGGTCCAGCTTGAACTGGGTTCTTGACTTAGTTGTATCAACAATTAGTAGTGTCATCCTAGAGTTTCTGGAAGTCTAAAACTAAATTAAAAGTGACATAATTTATATAGAATTGTAACAAAATTAATATCATCAACAACAAAAAAAATATTCGGGCAAATAATTTCATTGATATCAAATCAAAAAAAATTATAAAATCAATATGTAGAACATTTGAAAACAATTTATTACATAAGTAGAGATATAAATCTGACGTTGAAGTGAGAAAATACATAATAGAGAAGTAAACCTGACGTTGCTTTCCGAAGATAAATCTTACAAATGATAAATTTTATTATAAAAATAATATAGAAAGACCGAATATAAAATATTTCTTTCCTCATGCGATACGCGTCTTCATAATGTTTCATTGGATTTTCTCAAAATTTATTTCTTAATATTTGCAAGTTGTTGAATTGGCTACATTGTTTAGAAAAAAATATTTTACAATAGATGCATATTTCTATTCTGCATGAAGTTGATGATATCTTTCCATCCTCCTAATTTATGAAATAATTTACATAATAAAATAGGATTAAAACCAATTGATTAATATTTTAAACAGTAATTCTTCATTTATTTTATTTTTAACTAAGAATTAACTTTATTTTATTTTTAACAAAAGATTTTAAACACAAGATTTTGTAATAAAATAAAATATGATTACATGCTTTTGTCTCTGTAAAAAAATTAAATATTACAGAAAACAATTAAAAAAAAATAAGTTGACAGTTGACACTAGAGATTAACACTTTGCATTTTCATATTATATATAAATTTATGCATAATAAATAGTGTGGTTATAATTAGGTGATATATAGGCCCGCAGATTCAAAAATTAATAAAAAAATAATTTAAATTATACAATTATTATATACAAGTTTTAAAGTCTAATATTAAATCTTATAATGCATATATTTAATTTTAATAAAAAAGAAATTTCACAATTGTAAACTAAATAGAGAGAAAATTGTATGTGTGATTGGTTTGAGTTCACCCTCAAAATTAATTCGACCAATAATACATAGAAAGCAAATCTTACCCCAATATATTGTACACAAATTATATGAAATATATCTCTAATACATATTTGAATTAAATATTATCTTTGAACATATAATTAAATCTAGACCTTTTAATATATAATTCCAGCCACTCTAATGGTAATATCTAACTTTTCCCATTCTTCCCATTTATGATACAATGTATTTTTTTTTTTTTATAATTGGCCATCATATCACCCTTTTCCCCTATAAATACTGATTAACTTGTGCATTGAGAAAACCAAAAATTGTTAGTAAACACAAATATTTTTTTGTTTTGAGAAGAAGAAAATGGAGAATGATGGTAGTGGGAGCTCATGCAATGAACAATATGCTTCGGAAGACTCCAAGCAAAACGGGAAGAGGACCGGTCATCGCCATACCCCTCAACAGATCCAAGGACTTGAAGCGTAAAACCTTTCTTATTTATTTATATATTTTCGATAAAAACTTATGATTTTTTAATATTACAATCATTAATTTTGATTTCTTGAAATTGTATCAAGTTTTTTTATGGAATGTCCTCATCCAGACGAAGCACAGCGACAACAGTTGTGTGAAGAGTTGAAACTCGGGCCTGACCAAGTCAAGTTTTGGTTTCAGAACAAAAGGACTCAATGCAAAGTATTCATCTTGAAAAATCTTTTTTAAAATACTCTTCAATCATTTCTCAATATATATTAATCAATTGATATTTAATAATAAATAATCTTTTTTTTTCATATGCTACAGGCCCAAGAGGAAAGAGCCGATAACTTATCACTTCGTGGAGAAAACGAAATTCTCGAAAATGAGAACGAAGCTATGCTCGGGGCATTAATTAGTGTACTGTGTCCGGATTGTGGAGGTCCTCCTTTTGGCATAGAGGAACGCAAACTCAATTTCCAAAAGTTGCTTTTGGAAAACGCTCGTCTGAAAGACCAGGTATTCATATAATAAATAAATATATATATATATATATATATATATATATATATATATATATATATATATTTTGGATGTTTTATTAATTTGACTAATCATCATATTTTTCATTTAAATTTATAAACAAAATTATATTAATCCTTTTTCAAAACGCTTTTTGAAAAACAAATTAAAAGTTATATATATTGCTTGTGAATCTATATACATGTACACATACGCCACTATATAATTAATCATCATACTTTTTCATTTAAATTTACAAACAAAATTGTACTAATCTTTTTATTCAAAACGCTATTTAGAAAACATAATAAAATTATATATATTGCTTGTGAATCTATATACAGGTACACATACGCTACTATATAATTAATCATCATATTTTTCATTTAAATTTACAAACAAAATTGTACTAATCTTTTTTTCAAAACCCTATTTGAAAAACATAATAAAAATATTTGGAAAACATAAGAAAAATTATATATATTGCTTGTGAATTTATATACATGTACACATACGCCACTATATAATTATTTACTTTTGTGTGAAGCGTGATGATGGAACTAATGATGATGATGAATAAAATTAATTAAATATGAAAATGTTACTTGTTTATTGTAGGAGAAATGGAAAGAGCTTTTTCCAACGATGGTGAACAAGGCCAAGACGCTATATGTGCTCGGGTCGGAGCTTCCCATTAGAGAAAACTGCAATATTTTGCGAGTGGTGAGAATTATTTTTATATTGGAACCATTATTTACGTAACCAACTTACAGTTTTCATTACCGTTCATTGAAATTAGGGATTGTTTTGTTTAAAGACGCACAATCATGCACGTAGAAATCTAATATGGGAAAACCATTTTGTATGATAACATGTATATATACTCATCATTTGATGTTTCAAACGTGATTGAAATTTGATAGATGTGGGAGAAACTACACATTCTGTCGCCGCTAGTGCCACCAAGGGAGTTCATGATCGTGAGGTGCTGCCAAGAGATCAGTAAGGGTGTCTGGATTATTGCTGACGTGTCACATAACGACTTTGACTTTGACTTTGTCAATGCTTCTTGTTACAAACGTCCTTCTGGTTGTCTCATCCAGTCGATGCCCAATGCTCAGTCGAAGGTATATCTCTCTGATCTCCATGGTCTCTTGGTCGAACTCATAAATGACATTTTATATATTGCATTTGACTGATGCTATCTAATATTACAGGTAATGTGGATTGAGCATGTGGAAGTGGCCCATAAACTGGATACACATAAAATCTATAGAGAGCTTTTAAGCGGCGGGTCAGGCTACGGAGCTAAGCGTTGGATTGCCACACTTGAGAGAATGTGTGAGAGGATGGCTCTCACCTCCAACCTAACCCTTCCTGCAAGTGACTGGAGCGAAGGTACGTATCATCTTTACGACTAACTAAAATGATGACTTCAAATTGTGAAAGTGAATTAAAATATGTTACTTTATCACGTGATTTGAGTGGTATGATTGTATCATTTTGATTATAATTGAATTTACCGACATGTTTTTTTTTTTTTTTTAAACTTTAGTCAATATTTTTTTCGATTTCTATAAAAAAAATTAAAAAACATTTTGCGAGTCAAAATTTGGATGACGAATATGCAGAAGTTTTTAATCTTCAAATGGATGAATATACTGACTCATAAAAGCATATAAAGAAAGAATATTTTTCTGTGTATATCTAAATTTATTTTTCGATAACTGAGTTTTCTAATTTTTAATTAAAAAAACGAAAAACATTACTTTTGTGATATTTTTTATTATTTTTATAAAAGCATGACATATTTACAAATATTGTTACAAATTTTTATTTTATTTTATTTGCTTCGTCTAATCTTGATTTTAATTTTTGAAGTTTGAAATCTTTTGTAAAAATAAATGGATTAAGGAAGGTCATAGGTCATGTATAATAAATACATATCATCTATTATGCTAGTGCAACCAGCTAAAAAATGTCAAGCGCTGGTCGGATAATTTTTATATCACGTATCTCTAGGTTCAAACCGAAAGACATGCAACTTTACGTTATTACATTAGTTATTGTTTATTTACGTATATAGTTTCTACAATAATGTGGCGTTTGATCAAGTTATTATATTGTGGCAGTCATAAGGACAGGAGAAGAAAGGAGGAGAGTTCTGAAATTAGGTGAGAGAATGATAATGAATTTCAACGAAATGTTGACCATGTCCGGAAAAGTTGACTTTCCGCAGCAGTCGAAATGTGGAGTGAGAGTCTCGATGCGGATGAACCTCGAGGCCGGTCAACCACCCGGTTTAATTGTCAGTGCTGCTTCGTCTCTAAGAATCCCTCTCCCTCCTGTGCAAGTCTTCGACATCCTCCGGAAACTCGACACTCGTCAGCAGGTTCCTTTCTTTTCTCTATCTCTTAATCTGTATGATCACGATCATGTTTTGTGAACCTTGATACGTGAAACTAGTACTAGTTAGTCCGGATTTTGGTTAGGGTTTTTGATTCAAGTATGCTTTAGTCCAACTCGTTAGATAGATTACACCGGTTACACTAGCCCGAGTTCATGCATAGCACTGCCGATGATGATGGATGGAAAAAGGTGTAAAGCCTCATGTTAAAAACATGAATAATTTTTTTTTAAATTTCTCTTACTGTTGCATGTCTTAAAGAACGTACTAACACACACATAAAAAAACGTTTAATTACGTGTAACAGTGGGATGTTCTTGCCTATGGGACCGTAGTCACTGAGATCGCGCGCATTGCCACCGGATCAAGTGAAACCAACTGCTTAAGCATCCTCCGGGTACATGTATATATCTCTTCTAAACGACTTTTTATATAATTAAGCGTTTACTGGCATATTATATTACTCTAATAATCTTTAATCGTCGTGCGTGTGTATATAATATACATTTCAGCCAACGCAAGAAGAGAATAATGGCAAGATGATGGCACAAGACTCAGACAAGGGCGACATATTGATGCTGCAAGATTGCTAATGGACGCCTTAGGAGGCATGCTAGTGTACGCTCCTATGGACATGGCTACAATGGATACCACTCTCTCCGGCGCGGACGTCAAAATTTCCGATATTCCAATCCTTCCTTCTGGTTTCATCATCTCAAGCGACGGCCGGCGATCCACAGTGGAGGACGGCGGAACCTTACTCACGCTGGCCTTCCAGATCCTTGTCTCTGGCAAGACCAGTAGGTCGAGAGAGGTGAATGAGAGGTCGGTGGATAGAGTGAGTGCTTTGATCAGCTCAACTGTTCAAAGGATCAAAGGTTTGCTCAACTGTCCTGATCAGTTTTGAGTGAGAGAATATGCTGTGGAAGATTCCTTTCTGCTTTCATTCTTATTTTGTTTAAGACAATTATTTTTGGGGGTTTTTTATGACTTTGGGTATAATAATGATTTTAAGGACATGATTTAAGATATTTGATTATTTTTGGTCAGTATTATTACAAACCGTATAATAATAACAATCTGAAAAAATGCCAACAACAGTTACAATTTTTTGTCGTACATTTTCGTAAAATATATATATATATATATATATATATATATATATATATATTTTGGCAGAAAATTTCAACGGTTGCATCTCTCTAAAAAGTTGTGACTGTTAAATGTAGAGTTATGTAACAAACAGTTGTGTCTATTCAAATGTTAACATCTTTATAAATTTATATTTAAGTGACTTCTCATCATTGTATTCAATTTTCTTTATTTTGTATTTTGACAGAAATTTTTTGCAGTTGCGTATCTCTAAAAAGTTGCGTTGTTGAATACAGAGTTTTGTCTTTTACAAACAGTTGTGTCTATTCAAATGTTCGCATCTTTAGAAATTTATATATAAATAACTTCTCATCGTTATATTCAAATATAATAATGTAACGCCCGCGAACCAATTTGTGTATTTTTGGTGTGGGTGTCGATCGACACCCTTGGTGGCATCGATCGACACCATGTTTTTCCGGTTGGTCGGGTTTGATTTTAATTGCGGATTGGTTCGGTTTTGGTTCAATTAAATCCCTAATCGAGTTATAAGCGTCTAAGGACGAGTTTGAGGGGTTTAGAAAGTCTTTGGTCGCCGTTTTGTGAGAAAGAAAGAGAGAAGAAGAGAGAAAAACGTTTCTGAGTTTTCTGGGCTTGTTCTTGGAGATTTTGGAGAGATCTGAGGCTGTAGGAGGGTTATCTGTTGCTGGAAACAAAGGGGGAGCTTCTGGAGGTGTTGTTTTCCATGTTTCTCAATCCAATCTTCCTGTTCTTGAGGTGAGTGCTTGACCATGGTTGATCTTAGCATGAGATCTCCTTTGTTATGTGTGATTCCTTGTTGTATGTGGTGTTTGCTTGCTTGGGTACATTGTATTTGTGATTTCTAGTGATTTCCGAGATGGTTAGACGTGTTTGGAGTCGGATTTGCGTTGATTGGAATCAGAGTTCGACGTTCGGATTCGCGCAGATCGTGTCTGCAGAAGAGGCATCGATCGACACTCAAGGAGCATCGGTCGACACCATTTCGAGAGGCATCGGTCGACACTGTTTAGCATCGGTCGACACCAATGTTTGTAGCATCGATCGACACCATTAGGCATCGGTCGACACTGGTCTCAACCGAGACTTGTTTTCCTGGTTTGATGTATTGCTTGTGTTTGTTTGCTTGCTTGACTTGGGAGTCTCATATGCTTGTGTGTATAACCCGGTAGATGGGAGGACGGCCTCACTAAGTATTTATGATAATACTTACGCATCTCAATTGTTGTTTATGGTGTGCAGGTAAAGGAAAAGTGTGATCGTGGAATCAAGGGCTATGAGGAGGAGGATGTTCTAGAGACTTGGTTGATTGTGGTCTAGCTATTGTTAGGTTGCTAGTATTGAGTTGATAGAGCATTGTAGGATGTTGGAACTTTGCTATTTTTGTTATTGGTTATTGGATTATTGTTGTTGGAATCCTTTTGGTTTAATGGAATTTGTTTTATTTGGATATTCCGCGGTTATTGATTGTCGTTAGGATGTTAGTGGGTATGGGACCACTAGTAAATTAAGGTATTAAAAAAAAAAAAAATGGGAAGGGTTGTTTCAAATAATAACAATCTGAAGAAATGCCAAAAACAGTTACGATTTTTCGTAGTACCTTTTCATATATATATATATATATTTTTTTGACAGAAAATTTCAACAGTTACATCTCTTTAAAAAGTTACGTCTATTAAATGTAGAGTTGTGTCTCTTATAAACTGTTATGTCTTTTCAAATATTCACATCTTTATAAATTTATATATAAGTGACTTCTCATCATTTTTTTCAAATTTTTTTTTTTTTTTTTTTTTTTTAATATTTTTGACAGAAATTTTTTACAGTTGTGTATGTTGAATATAGAGTTATGTCTTTTACAAACAGTTGTGTCTATTCAAATGTTCGCTTATTTCGAAATCTATATATAAATCACTTTTCATCATTGTATTTAAATATAATAATAACAATCTGAAAAAATGCCAACAACAGTTGCGATTTTTCGTAGTACCTTTTCGTAATATATATATATATATTCTTTTTTTTTTGACAGAAAATTTTAATGGTTGCATCTTCTCTAAAAAGTTGCATCTGTTAAATGTAGAGTTGTGTCTCTTACAAACAGCTGTGTCTATCCAAATGTTCACAACTTTATAAACTTATATATAAGTGACTTCTCATCATTTTTTTCAAATTTTCTTTATTATTTTTTTGACAGAAATTTTTTACATTTGCGTCTCTCTAAAAAGTTGCGTCTGTTGAATATAGAGTTGTGTCTTTTACGAACAGTTGTGTCTATTCAAATGTTCACATTTTTAGAAATCTATATATAAATAACTTCTTATCATTGTATTCAAATTTTCTTTATATTTGTATTAGTTAAATAAAGAATTTGTTAGAAATGATGTCTCATTACTGTGATGTTTAGGATTCCATGCTACAATTGATTGTGTGATTGGCAATTGTGTGTGGCATGAAGTCCTAGAACATCCTCTTCGAGCCTGATTGTGATTCCACGGTAAGTTGTGTTTTTTTTTTGTGTATTAGAATTATTGTTTGCTTAGCCTTCTGTTCTTGGATGATACAGATGGTTAGAGGTGAGGATGCTGTTGGTCGCGGTCGTGGTCGTGGTCGTGGGCGTGGTCGTGGTCGTGGTCGGGGACGAGGTCAGGTTCCTGAGGCCAGTGTGAGTGTGACCCAGAGCATGGCCAGTGAGGAGGTGGCGGAGTCACAGGTTCATCCTAGTGTGTCTGGAGACCAGGCTGGTTTGGGTGACGGCAGGGTGGATGGGCCCGGTGTCGGTCACGGTGTTGCCCCGGGTGTGAGGGTTGCAGCTGCGGGTGCTCCGGGCAGGGAGGATGTCTTGATGGACTTGCTAGCTCAGGTTTTGCAGCGACTTCCAGCAGTTGTGCCGCCAGTGGTTGGTGGGCAGGATCCAGTTGTGCCGCCAGTGGTTGGTGGGCAGGATCCAGTAGTGCCGCCAGTGGTTGGTGGGCAGGATCCAGTAGTGCCGCCAGGGGATGGTGGGCAGGTTCCAGTGGTGCAGCCTGTGGCGGGTTTGCAGGCAGGTGTGCAGCCGGGGGCCGAGGTAGTGGATGCTCAGTATGTGCGGATGATGGAGCAGCTGCGGCATGTGGGAGCAGGGTATTTCTCAGGGAGTACCGATCCGAGTGTAGCGGATGAGTGGAGAGAGCGGATGGAGGATATTTTCCTTTCGCTTAGGTGTCCCGACCAGTATAGGGTGGATCTGGCAGTGTTTTACTTGTCAGGAGATGCACGTGTGTGGTGGAGGTCGGTGACGGCACGGAGGGTGCAGCGGGGTATGTCTTGGGGAGATTTTGTGAGGGAGTTTAACTCCAAGTATTTTCCTCAGGAGGCTCTTGATCGTATGGAGGCACGGTTCTTGGGGTTGACTCAGGGGGACCGTACAGTGCGGGAGCTGGATGCAGAGTTCAGTCGGCTTGTGGGGTATGCAGGCAGGGCATGGGAGCCAGAGGCGGCTCAGGTGCGGAGGTTTTTGTTGGCTCTGCGGGATGATTTGAGGACGCGGTGCAGAGTGAGGAGCTATGCTACGAGAGCGGAGTTGGTTGAGGTTGCAGCTGGGATAGAGGATGACTTGAGGTCACAGGTGGTTGTGGTCGGTTCTTCAGTACAGCCACAGCAGTCTCAGCCGCTTTCTGTTCCTAGCAAGGGTGGCAAGCCTGCGCAGGGGCAGAAACGGAAGTTTGATGTTATGCAGAGGTCGAGGCACGGGGGTGCGAGATGCTTTGGGTGTGGTAGCAGAGACCACAAGGTGACTAGCTGTCCACAGAGGGGTGAGCAGCGGGCAGTGACAAAGCAGCGGGCGGTGACGGAGCCGCGGACAGATACTCGGGTGTGTTACTACTGCAGAGAGACGGGGCATATCAAGCCTCGTTGTCCCAAGTTGCAGTAGAGGGCAGTAGCAGTGTTGCAGGCTGGAGCTCAGCCAGGGGTGCAGCAGGGTGTGCAGCACGGTGTGCAGCCGGTGGGTTGGATTGAGCCGACGACTCAGGTGTACTCTACCCAGGAGCCCGGTGGCACTAGTGCAGGAGCGATCACAGGTATAACTTCTGAGATTCGAACTTAGTCAATTCAATAGTTCAGATTATATTTGTTTTTGCTTGTGGTCAAGTGTTAGGTTCTCAACACATGAGATTTGTGTAGGGACCTTGTTGGTGGGCGGGTTTAAGTCCCATGTTATGTTTGATTCTGGAGCTTCTCATAGCTTCATTACTCCGGAGTGTGCCGAGAGTACGGGGATCAGAGGGGACTATGGAGAGCGTTCAGGAGTTGTCAGAGTTGCGGGAGGCAAGTTCCTGAGGGTCATTGGACGAGCTGGAGGAGTTGATATTCAGATCGCGGGAAAGTCATGGCCAGCGGATTTGCTTATCAGTCCAGTGGAGTTGTATGATGTTATTCTTGGTATGGATTGGTTGCATCGGTATAAGGTGCATTTGGATTGCTATCGGGGTAGAGTGAAGTTTGAGCGTCCAGGTGGGAAGTTGGTTTTTCAGGGTATTAGACCGACTTCAGGGAGCCTCGTGATCTCAGCCGTTCAGGCAGGGAAGATGATCGAGAAGGGCCGTGAGGCTTATCTGGTTACTATATCTATGCCAGAGTCAGTGGGGAAGTCTACGGTTAGCGGTATTCCGGTTGTGGAGGACTTTGAGGATGTGTTCCAGTCATTGCAGGGATTACCACCATCTCGGTCGGATCCTTTTACTATTGAGCTGGAACCGGGGACGATGCCGTTATCCAAGGCTCCTTACAGGATGGCTCCAGCAGAAATGGCAGAGCTGAAGAAGCAGCTGGAGGATTTGTTGAGTAAGGGTTTTATCCGTCCTAGTTGTTCACCGTGGGGAGCTCCGGTGTTGTTTGTTAAGAAGAAGGATGGGAGTTTTCGGTTGTGTATTGACTATCGGGGTTTGAACCGAGTTACTGTGAAGAAGAAGTACCCTCTCCCGAGGATTGATGAGTTGTTGGATCAGTTGAGGGGTGCTATTTGGTTCTCCAAGATCGACTTGGCATCAGGATATCATCAGATTCCTATACATGAGGCAGATGTGAGGAAGACAGCCTTCAGGACGAGATATGGGCACTACGAGTTTGTGGTGATGCCGTTTGGGTTGACAAACGCGCCAGCTGCGTTTATGAGATTGATGAACAGCGTGTTCCAGGAGTTTCTGGACGTGTCAGTCATCATTTTCATCGACGACATCCTGGTATATTCTAAGAGTCCTGAGGAGCATGCAGTACATTTGAGAGCAGTGTTGGAGAAGCTGAGGGAGCAGAAGTTGTTTGCTAAGCTGAGTAAGTGCAGTTTCTGGCAGCGTGAGATGGGGTTCTTGGGTCATATTGTTTCAGCTGAGGGAGTTTCAGTGGATCCAGAGAAGATTCAGTCCATCAGGGAGTGGCCGAGGCCGCAGAGTGCCACTGAGATTCGGAGTTTCCTGGGGTTAGCAGGTTACTACAGGAGGTTTGTTCGGAGTTTTGCGAGTATGGCACAGCCGATGACTAAGCTTACAGGGAAGGATGTTCCATTTGTATGGTCACCGGAATGTGAGGCAAGTTTTGCAAGTCTCAAGCAGATGTTGACTACCACGCCGGTGTTAGCACTGCCTGAGCAGGACGAGCCTTATGTTGTGTATACAGATGCTTCTAGAGTGGGGTTGGGTTGTGTACTTATGCAGCAAGGGAAAGTTATAGCTTATGCTTCGCGGCAGTTGCGGAAGCATGAAGCTAATTATCCTACTCATGATTTGGAGATGGCAGCAGTGATCTTTGCTCTTAAGATTTGGAGATCCTATCTGTATGGTGGGAAGGTACAGGTATTTACAGATCACAAGAGTCTGAAGTACATTTTTACTCAGCCTGAGCTGAATTTGAGGCAGAGGCGTTGGATGGAGTTAGTAGCGGATTATGATTTGGACATAGCTTACCATCCTGGTAAAGCTAATCTGGTTGCAGATGCCTTGAGTCGGAAGCGGGTGGCTTCGGCTCAGGAGCAGGATATGGAGGCGTTGGTAGGTGAGATTAGTGCATTGAGTTTGTGTGCTATCTCACAGGAACCTTTGGGTTTGGAGGCAGCTGATAGAGAAGATTTGTTGAGTAGAGTGAGGTTAGCTCAAGAGAGCGATGAGGGGCTGGTGAATGCCTCTAAGGCTGCGGGTGCAGAGTATCAGGTTTCTGCTAATGGTACTATCCTTGTGCATGGTCGGATCTGTGTGCCCAAGGGTGAGGATTTGAGGCAGGAGATACTGAGAGAGGCTCATTCGAGCAAGTTCTCTATTCATCCAGGGGCGACCAAGATGTACCGTGATCTTAAGCGGTATTATCACTGGGTCGGGATGAAGAAGGACGTAGCTGACTGGGTGGCGAAGTGTGATACTTGCCAGCTAGTGAAGGCGGAGCATCAGGTTCCTGGTGGTTTACTACAGAGTTTGCCTATTCCTGAGTGGAAGTGGGATTTGATCACGATGGACTTCGTGGTGGGTTTGCCTGTGTCGAGGACGTTTGATGCTATTTGGGTCATTGTGGACCGTTTGACTAAGTCTGCGCATTTTCTGGCCATCAAGAAAACTGATGGAGCAGCGGTTTTGGCCAAGAAGTACGTTAGGGAGATAGTCAGATTGCACGGTGTGCCTGCTAGTATTGTGTCTGATAGAGATTCCAAGTTCACTTCGGTGTTCTGGAGGGCGTTTCAGGCAGAGATGGGCACGAAGGTGCATATGAGTACAGCCTATCATCCTCAGACGGACGGTCAGTCAGAGAGGACGATCCAGATTTTGGAGGATTTATTGAGGATGTGTGTGCTGGATTGGGGTGGTCATTGGGCAGATCACTTGAGCTTGGTGGAGTTTGCTTATAACAACAGCTACCAGGCTAGTATTGGGATGGCTCCTTATGAGGCTTTGTATGGGAGGCCGTGTCGTACACCGTTGTATTGGACTTAGGTGGGGGAGAGGAGCATATTTGGTGCAGATTTTGTTCAGGAGACCTCGGAGAAGATCCGGGTTCTGAGGCTAAACATGAAGGAGGCTCAGGATCGGCAGAAGAGTTATGCTGATAGGAAGAGAAAGGATCTTGAGTTTCAGGTTGGTGATAGAGTGTATCTCAAGATGGCCATGTTGCGGGGTCCGAACAGGTCACTGACAGAGACTAAGTTGAGTCCGAGGTACATGGGTCCGTTCAGAGTGGTTGAGCGGGTGGGGCCAGTGGCATACCGGCTGGAGTTGCCTGAGGTTATGCGTGCGTTCCACAAGGTATTTCATGTGTCGATGCTGAGGAAGTGTCTTCACGAGGGTGATCGGTTGTTACCTAAGATTCCTGAGGATCTTCAGCCCAACTTGACGTTGGAGGCGAGACCTTTGAGGGTACTTGAGAGGAGAGTCAAGGAACTTCGGAAGAAGAAGATTCCTTTGATGAGAGTCCTGTGGGACTGTGATGGAGTAGAGGAGCAGACTTGGGAGCCCGAGGCGAGGATGAAGGCAAGGTTTAAGAAGTGGTTCGAGAAGCAGGCCGCGACTTGAGCTTGTCTAGCCGGGTCCGAGTTGTAGTCCGTGGCTGGAGCGGGTACGGAGTATTCCAGCCCATCTCTCTTGATATTTGGTCGCTTAGGGGTGGTTGGTTGTGCGACTAAGTATCAAGATGAGGTGGTGCTTGGGATGCGGGTTGTTGGCTCTGGTTGTTGTATTTTTTGGGTTTTTCTGATGTAATTTTGTTGAGATTGTAACGATTATGACATTTTGAGAATAATAAGATGAGTATTTTTCTTTATGTTTGACTGTTGTTGTCATGGGAAAAGAGAAATAGCTCGGGTTTCTATTTTTGGAAAGTTTCCATAAATAGAAGTTTCCACAAAAGGAAGGTTTCCAGAATTAGAAAGTTTCTAAAAGAGGAAAGTTTTGTGGAAATGTTGAGGTAGATCTAGCCGGGAGATACTCGTTGGCATCAGTATTTGTTTTGCTCAAGGCCATGCGGGCCCAACTCACGTGATACCGATAGCTCGATGGACTTTGTGGCCAGAGAGTGGGAGTGGTATGAGGCTTCGGATGACGATCCGAGAGCGCGCTTGAGGGTGATGACCCAAGAGCGGGATATGTGAGGCTCCCTGGATACCGTACCTGCGAGCCGAGGCTCGGCAGTGAGCCGGTATGTCTCGAGGGTTGCGACCCAAGAGCGGGGGGAGTGTGTGTGTGAGTGACTTCCTGGATGCCGTAGCTTAAGGCGGTTGGCCTGATAGCGAGCCGGCATGATTCGTTGGTTGCGACCACGGACGGGGGAAGCACTGAGTTGTGAGCAAATAGTGTTTATGATGCGAGTATATTGGCTAGAGGGAGACCTCGAGGGTCAGTCGGAGGTGTGCGGGCTGTTGCGACAGTGGCACGGGAAACCTTGGCTGACGGTGTTTAGTCCGGCCTGGGGACGTGCGGGCCGTGCAGACGGTGGCACGGAGGTCCTTGGCAGATGGACGGTATTGCGGGATTCGGGGACGAATCCATATTGGTGGGGGAGAATTGTAACGCCCGCGAACCAATTTGTGTATTTTTGGTGTGGGTGTCGATCGACACCCTTGGTGGCATCGATCGACACCATGTTTTTCCGGTTGGTCGGGTTTGATTTTAATTGCGGATTGGTTCGGTTTTGGTTCAATTAAATCTCTAATCGAGTTATAAGCGTCTAAGGACGAGTTTGAGGGTTTTAGAAAGTCTTTGGTCGCCGTTTTGTGAGAAAGAAAGAGAGAAGAAGAGAGAAAAACGTTTCTGAGTTTTCTGGGCTTGTTCTTGGAGATTTTGGAGAGATCTGAGGCTGTAGGAGGGTTATCTGTTGCTGGAAACGAAGGGGGAGCTTCTGGAGGTGTTGTTTTCCACGTTTCTCAATCCAATCTTCCTGTTCTTGAGGTGAGTGCTTGACCATGGTTGATCTAAGCATGAGATCTCCTTTGTTATGTGTGATTCCTTGTTGTATGTGGTGTTTGCTTGCTTGGGTACATTGTATTTGTGATTTCTAGTGATTTCCGAGATGGTTAGACGTGTTTGGAGTCGGATTTGCGTTGATTGGAATCAGAGTTCGACGTTCGGATTCGCGCAGATCGTGTCTGCAGAAGAGGCATCGATCGACACTCAAGGAGCATCGGTCGACACCATTTCGAGTGGCATCGGTCGACACTGTTTAGCATCGGTCGACACCAATGTTTGTAGCATCGATCGACACCATTAGGCATCGGTCGACACTGGTCTCAACCGAGACTTGTTTTCCTGGTTTGATGTATTGCTTGTGTTTGTTTGCTTGCTTGACTTGGGAGTCTCATATGCTTGTGTGTATAACCCGGTAGATGGGAGGACGGCCTCACTAAGTATTTATGATAATACTTACGCATCTCAATTGTTGTTTGTGGTGTGCAGGTAAAGGAAAAGTGTGATCGTGGAATCAAGGGCTATGAGGAGGAGGATGTTCTAGAGACTTGGTTGATTGTGGTCTAGCTATTGTTAGGTTGCTAGTATTGAGTTGATAGAGCATTGTAGGATGTTGGAACTTTGCTATTTTTGTTATTGGTTATTGGATTATTGTTGTTGGAATCCTTTTGGTTTAATGGAATTTGTTTTATTTGGATATTCCGCGGTTATTGATTGTCGTTAGGATGTTAGTGGGTATGGGACCACTAGTAAATTAAGGTATTAAAAAAAAAAAAATGGGAAGGGTTGTTTCAAATTATAACAATCTGAAGAAATGCCAAAATCAGTTACGATTTTTCGTAGTACCTTTTCATATATATATATATATATATATATATATATATATTTTTTTTTTGACAGAAAATTTCAACTGTTATATCTCTTTAAAAAGTTACGTCTATTAAATGTAGAGTTGTGTCTCTTATAAACTGTTATGTCTTTTCAAATATTCACATCTTTATAAATTTATATATAAGTGACTTCTCATCATTTTTTTCAATTTTTTTTTTTTTTTTTTTTTTTTTATATTTTTGACAGAAATTTTTTACAGTTGTGTATGTTGAATATAGAGTTATGTCTTTTACAAACAGTTGTGTCTATTCAAATGTTCGCTTATTTCGAAATCTATATATAAATCACTTTTCATCATTGTATTTAAATATAATAATAACAATCTGAAAAAATGCCAACAACAGTTGCGATTTTTCGTAGTACCTTTTCGTAATATATATATATATATTCTTTTTTTTTTGACTGAAAATTTTAATGGTTGCATCTTCTCTAAAAAGTTGCATCTGTTAAATGTAGAGTTGTGTCTCTTACAAACAGCTGTGTCTATCCAAATGTTCACAACTTTATAAACTTATATATAAGTGACTTCTCATCATTTTTTTCAAATTTTCTTTATTATTTTTTTGACAGAAATTTTTTACATTTGCGTCTCTCTAAAAAGTTGCGTCTGTTGAATATAGAGTTGTGTCTTTTACGAACAGTTGTGTCTATTCAAATGTTCACATTTTTAGAAATCTATATATAAATAACTTCTTATCATTGTATTCAAATTTTCTTTATATTTGTATTAGTTAAAAAAAGAATTTGTTAGAAATGATGTCTCATTACTGTGAGAAATTTATTGCAGTTTGATATATTTTGTTAATCGTTGAAATATTTAATTATATTCAGTCTCTAGGTATACAACCATCTATTCATCGGAGGTTATCATTCTATTGGTATGAATCCAAACCGAAATTTTTATTTTTAGCTGTTAAAAAATGTGGTTCAAGTTAGGTTTTCAGAAAAATAAAAGCATATTGGCTCGTATATGTTTGTTTATTTTTTTTTCACAAGTATATATATATATATATGTATATTTGTCTACTCCATGCTTTTTGATTAGAAAACTATTTGTATTATAGAAAACAATATGGATTTCTATTTTTTTTTAAAAATATCTGATTATGAAATATCAAGGTAAAAATAAAAATAAAATATCACAGTTCGTTCTATTATATTTTCTACAGTTGGGAATATTCAGTTTATTGGGAGATGGAAAACTGGTAATCAACAGAAAGATTGACGGTTGAGATGATTGTCCAATAAACTATCTTGACGACAAAGACTTATCTACAACTTCATATAGGTTAAGGGAATTTGTATATTTAGTTCTAGTCATAATTAACTCAAATTAAAATCTTAACAACAAAAGATACTGAATATGAAATGTTATAAAAGTTTGAAAAGGTTTTGGATTCTGACTGCCAAAAAAAGAGAGGAGCGTGTGAGAGCAATGAACCCGGCCGTCCTTGGCCAACCATCTTCCTTAGACGCGCACATTGTGATACTACACCATACATCTAAATATTATTGTTATAAGTTCTAACTATTATTGTTCCCCTCTAATCTTTATTATATTATTTATTTATGTGTGACTCGGGATAATCAACCCAACAACTTACGAGGAGAAAAATAAGTAATAAGTACATTCAATATTGGATTAACCATGTATATATAATCTACTATAATTGCCAAAATGTTTTTTGACTATAGATTGTTTTATATAAAAATATGTTTCATCTATAAAACGATAGTTGTTTGTATTATATATACATTTACAATACTGCCTTTATGAATAGATGTATTCTTTGTTATATGAATATATAACTGAATTTTGATTCAAATAAATAAAATATGTGATAATTTTCTGTTTAGTTATATCTAAATTTGAGAGGATTGATAATTTTATTACTGATTGGCTGAACAATAATATTTATATTCAATTTTTATGAAGTAAAAATTGATTTTAGAAATATAAATATGTTTGAGTTATGCTAAAAAAGATTAAAATAACTAATAGAAATGAATTTAAACAAATCATTATGTCATTTTAAGAATGGTATTCAATTAATATTTTTAATATTTAATTTATTATATGATTCTCCCTTCTATCAAAGTGAATAATGATGATGGGCAATTTTGTTGAATGTTATGGTCTCTTGCTTTTAATTTTAAATCATGATGTATTTTTCTTATTTCAGGAAAATGTTTTCTGTGACTTCCGAATAACTCGAAGTAGTATATTATCAAGGAAAGAAGGACAGGAACAATATTTGTGAAGACAAAATAAGCGCATTGCATGAAGATTTGCTTATACACATATTATTGTTTCTTCCGACCAAAGATGTTGTGAAATGTGAACACCATGTTTTTGTCAATGAAAATTTTCTGATACCTTTTTCCTCAACCACATCTCTCATCTATTGTATGACCCATGCCATGGTAGATGTTTGTTGGAGTAAGCTTGAAGAAAGCTTAAGGAGGAAACTAGTCCTAATCCTAGTGTGTTTGTGTTAACAAAGAGATAAGGATCAAATGTCTAAGAGTTATCTAGATATGTGAGGATTCCTATTAGGATTAAGATTAGCTAAGTAATATATAAGGAGGTGTTGGGATGTGACATAACTAATGAAGTTTGAGAGAGAAAGAGAGAAAGAGAGATTGAGAGCTTGAGTTTTTGAGATAGTTTTCTTAAGCTAATATAAAGAGAGATATACTTTATATAAATCTTGTGTTCTTAAAACAAAGCTTTTCTATATTTGGTAACAGAGCTTTGCTCGATCGTTGAGAGAATCATGTCCGCACTTGCACTACCAACACCACCGAAAGAAGGAGGAGGCTCTTCCTCCATCGTGTGTCCTATGCTTAACACAAGCAACTATACTGTATGGGCAATTAAGATGAAAATCGCACTCAAAGTTCATAAAGTCTGGGATGCCATAGAAGCAGAAACCGACCAAGTCAATGAGGATCAGAACAACATAGCCATGGCATTGCTATTTCAGTCGATACCTGAGAGTTTAACTTTGCAAGTTGGAGACCACGGTACAGCAAAGAAAATATGGGAAGCAATCCGGGCTAGAAACGTTGGAGCAGAACGTGTTAGAGAAGCAAGACTACAAACTCTGATGGCTGAGTTTGAACGGTTGAAGATGCAGGATTCTGAGACAATCGATGACTTTGTTGGTAAGCTTGCTGCAAACGGATCAAATTCGGCTGCACTAGGAAAAAACATAGAAGAATCAAAGATTGTTAAGAAATTTCTTAACAGTCTTCCTCGCAGAAAATTCATCCATATGGTTGCCTCCTTAGAACAAGTTTTGGACTTGAATACTGTAAGCTTCGAGGATGTTGTTGGTCGCTTAAAGACTTATGAGGAACGAATCAGTGCTGAAGAAGAATCCCAGGAGGAACAGAGCAAGCTTATGTATGCAAACATAAATCATCAAGGGAATCAAAACCAACAGTACAAAGAATACAGTGGAGACTTTGGAGGTTACAGAGGAAGAGGTCGTGGCGGTAGATTTGGAAATAGAGGACGAGGAAGAGGACGTTTTGGTGGAAGAGATATGTCACAATCTGTTTGCTTTAGGTGTGATCAAATTGGACATTTTGCTTCTCATTGTCCAGATCGATTACTCAAGCTGCAAGAGACACAAGAGACTGAAAACAAAGATACGCAGGATGCAGATGAACTTTTGATGCATGAGGTAGTATTTTTGAATGAGAAGCGTGTCATTCCAAGTAAGTTTGAGACTAGCATAGATGGGGATAACATTTGGTACTTGGATAATGGTGCGAGTAACCACATGACCGGTGATAGAAGGTATTTTGATCAACTTGACCTATCTGTTACTAGAAAGGTACGTTTTGGAGATGATTCACGGGTCGACATAAAGGGAAAAGGAACAATTGCTTTTATTGATCAGAATGGCAAGTCGAGAGAGATGACTGATGTTTACTTCATTCATGATCTTAGAAGCAATATTATTAGTCTCGGACAAGCTACAGAATCAGGCTATGATATACGACTAAGAGGTAACTACTTGACAATGAAAGATCGAGATGGAAATCTCCTTGTCAAAACAGAGAAATCAAGAAATCAGTTATACAAAGTGCAGATGGGGTTGCGAGACAATGCTTGTTTATATTTTACAGAGATTAACGAGTCAAGAAAGTGGCATGCGAGGATGGGACATGTGAATTACACAACTTTAGAATCAATGTTAGATAAAAAAACTGGTCTTAGGAGCACCACAGTGTAAGATGAAGAAGGAAATCTGCAGTTCTTGCTTGCTTGGGAAGCAGACCAGACATATTTTCCTCAGGAAACTAGTTTTTGAGCAACAAAGAGACTAGAACTTCTACACGGTGATCTTTGTGGACCAATAGCACCGAGTACTTCAGCAGGAAATAGATATGTGTTCGTTATCATTGATGACTTCTCTCGATATATGTTGACTATGCTGTTAAAGGAGAAAGGGGAAGCGTTTCAAAAGTTTCAGAGATTTAAAACTATGGTAGAACAAGAAGTGGGAGAGAAGATACAAATTCTCAGAACGGATAGAGGAGGAGAGTTTGTGTCTCTAGAATTCAATGAGTTTTGTGAAATCTCGGGTATACAGAGACATTTGACAGCCCCTTATACACCACAACAAAACGGTGTTGTGGAATGACGCAATAGGACTCTAATGGAAATGGCGAGAAGTATTTTGAAACACATGCATATGCCAAATTATCTTTGGGAAGAAGCCATAAGACATTCAACATATCTTATAAACAGAGTTGCTACTCGAGCCTTGAAAGATAAAACTCCATATGAATGTTTTCGAGACAAGAAACCAACTATTGAACATATTAGGATCTTCGGATGCATCGGCTTCGCAAAGGTGGATGTTAAAGCTTAAGGAGGAAACTAGTCCTAATCCTAGTTTGTTTGTGTTAACAAAGAGATAAGGATCAAATGTCTAAGAGTTATCTAGATATGTAAGGATTAGGATCTTCGATAAGGATCAAACACTGTTTGGAACCGTTTGTTTCATATGAGATTGCCAACACAAATGTATAACTATCTATTTATCATGTTAAATAATATGTTATCAGGATAAGATTACATGTTAATATTCATAAATTTTAAATCAAATTTCGACAATATTTTTCACCAAATGCATTTGTAAGAATACATTACGAGTCTGTGATAAGTTTATTTATTGGTATACACTATAACAATATATATATACTAGGAGAGTTACCCGCACGCTTGTGCGGGCATGAACTGAATAGAAAAAAAAACTAATTTAATTTTTTAAAATGTTGAATCAAATTTTTATTATATTTTAAAAACCTATTTATTTTTTTTTTAATTTTTATAGTAGTTCGTATGTTCAAATATAAATTACTTTTTTTTAAGTTTTGTATTAAATATTATTTGTTCACTTTTTAAATAATAAAATGAATAGTTAATAAAATGTTTATAGTATTACTCTACATATGCAAATTATAAATTGAAATTTTAAAGTCCATTTTTAAAGTTTAATTGAAAATTTAAAGTCCATTTTCAAAGTTTAAGCCCAAATTGACCGTAACAAAGTTTTAAATGAGCCAAATACAATTGTTACGGTCAATTTTAATTACCTTGATATAATAATTTGGGATAATATAATATTTAATTTCGTTTAGACCATTAAAATAATATGTTAAGCAACCCATAAATGTACTTCTATTTAGACCATTGTATTTGGTACTATAAACATTTAAAATTATACTAAAGTTTGCATATACAAAAAGTTCATTAAGCCACTGTATCTTCATTTATGAGTCCATTCTTTATGACTGAGTCCCTGAGCTCTCACTTTGATGCTCCATCACATGGTTTATGTAATAACGTCCAGCAAACTCAGACTTATAAATATATAAAGTGTATGAAACAAATTATTTTAACATCATACATAATTATATATAAAGTGTATAAAGTTATTTTTACATAATCAAATCTTACATAGCCTGGTGATGCTTCAGTCCTTTAAACTGTGGTTTTATAAACATTTGCAGTTTAAAGTGAATATATTGGTTACCTTATGATGATTATATCAGAACTATTTTATGTTACACACCTTCATATTCTCCGAGTTTCACAAACCGCATTACACAAAACAAAGGTTTGGATTTGTATATGAGATGGCACCAGTTTGATTGCCATGTAGACATGAATTCAGAAGCGTAGTTGTCTTTGACACGACATTTCACAGTTTCATTCCTACATGTTTATCAAATTAATAAAAAATCTTAACAGAGACAACTTTAAAACGTAACTGTCCTAAAGGTAGAGTAAATGTCTTTTACCTGCCATTCAACAACGTGAGAATATCATTATTATTGAAACTCTCAGGTCTTCTTTTATCTTCCACATCTACTATACACTCACAAACAACTAATTTGAGAAAAAGATAGAATTTAGCTTTCTAAAGTGTTGCAAATCTATATTTGGTAAAAGTTTAATTCATACTTTTCTAAGGGAGGGACCAATACGCAAAGTTATAACAAATCCTATAAAGATTCTAGATTCCCGAACACAAAGTTACAATTAACTATACTCACATATTGTACCATATCAATATTAAATTAATTAACGAAACACTTACAGAAAGAGATGGGATGATTTATTTTTCCATGATATATATCATCCAAATCCTCGAATCAAAAGTAATTTCTTAGACTCAATTGTTGGACCAGCGTCATAGTGGTATCGTCCGTGAATTTAATTTGATAAGGATGATGAGTATTCCTCTCATTCAGGGTTGGATTGATTACTTTGAAATTTCTAATATCATACCATTCACCATCGTCGATATATTTCCGGAGTTTAGCGAGTGTATTTGGTAAAAAAGTAGTTTTGATTGTGTTACTCTTCACAGTTTAATAACAATTGTGTAGGAAGTCGTATATATAAGAATTGTTAAAAATTGAACTTTAAGTAAGAATGATGTTCAATTAATGATACTAACCTCAACATCCACAAGAAGCAGTACTCTTTTTGTAAAGAACTCGCTGATACTCCAAGAATGTAAGACCTTGGCGTGTATACGCCAATTAGTTCTTCCGGGAAGAAGATCAATTAGACCTTGACCTTGGCGCTAATCGAATCTCATGATTTTCTCCAATTAGGGTTTTTCCTGTTTCTTCTCTGTTATCGAAAACGAAAAGGGGATTCCAGATTTGTAAGAATACAAACAGTCACGGTTAAACGTTGCGTCTTAATCGTTTTAGTGTCTCACCTTTTGTTTGACTATTAAATATTTTAATATTTATTATTATATATATAATTACAGATTATAGGTAAAGTTTATAGTTAATAGATATAATGTAAAATTATATATACATTTTATGACACAGCTAACAATTATATGTTTTGAAACAACATTGTTGAAACCAAATAAAATATAATCATGTGAATTTTTTTAATAATATGTTCTTAGACCATCTACAATGTATTTATCTTTTATTTCATGATATAGAATAAGTCAAAATTAGAAAATAGTTTTTTCCAATGTGAAAGTCTATATCTGACTATTAAATAGAGGTAGTGTTAAAGATATTAAAAATCACTTTATTTAAGAGAAGAAATATAATTCAAGTCTAAATATCCAAAACAATTATCCAACTACAAACCATAATTATACAGTCTCAAATACCTCTTTGAAAACAATATTAAGTGTTTTATTATGGCATTTTCCATCTTTATCTGTAATTAATACCTTTAAGCATTTTCTGGTTGTGACTCGAGAGAAGGCAACATAAGGCTGTCCATGTGTGAAAATTGGTTTCGGTAGAAATAATCCAACATGTTCTAGCGTCTGACCTTGACTTTTGTTTATAGTAATTGCAAACTCCACGATAACAGAAAACTTTCGTCGCCTCATACGAAAGGGAAACTTTGCATCAGGTGGACTAACATACATCCTAGAGATAAGTACTTTATCACCAACCTTTTTTCCTGTCACGATTCTTGCTTCGATTACATGATTGGCCATCTGAGTAATAATTAACCTCGTACCGTTACGCAAACCTCCCTTAGGGTCTATATTCCTTAGCAACATGACAGGTGCTCCTATTTTCAACGTTAAAGCATGGCTTGACAATCCAGAAACTTGTATACTGTTTAGGAAATCCTGAGTGTAGATCATATTATCATGAGCACTTTTATCTGATGTTTCAATACTATCAGAGTTAAGATATCGTCTCTCCTCACCTGTAAATAAAAAAATAAAGAAGGAATTTTAGATATGTGATATCTTGTTTTTTGTTGGGTTTTAAGCCTTGTTTTTGGTTAGTTTTGTTGCATAATCTTGTCATTCTAGGTTGTTTTAGGAGTATATGCATCTAGTGTGCTACCTCTCAGGTTCTTAGAGTAATATCATCACATTTGGAACATTTGGACTTGTTTTGATGCAAAGAATCAAAGAAGAGTAAAGTGGAGAAGAGGCACTTGATCACCACCATCAGAGGCCAAGACCATCAGCCAAACAGTGGCCAAGTGAAGCAAACGGTCAAGACCAGCAGCCAAACACAAGCCAATGGAACAGGAGACGCACTTGATCGCCACCATCAGCGGCCACCTCCCGCAGCCAAACCTTTTCCGCGTGAAGCCAGCGGCCACCTCTCACGGCCAAACCATGCATGCGTGAAGCCATCGACCACCTCCCATCAGCCAAACCTTGCCCGCGTGAAGCAAGCGGTCAAGACCAGCAGCAAAACAAAAGCCGAAAGAGATGCACTTGATCACCACCATCAGCGGCCACCTCCCGCGGCCAAACCTTTTCCGCGTGAAGCCAGCGGCCACCTCCCACGGCCAAACCATGCCTGCGTGAAGCCATCGGCCACCTCCCATCAGCCAAACCTTGCCCGCGTGAAGCAAGCGGTCAAGACCAGCAGCCAAACAAAAGCTGATGGAACAGGAGACGCACTTGATCGCCACCATCAACGGCCACCTCCTGCGGCCAAACCTTTTCAACGTGAAGCCAGCGGCCACCTCCCGCGGCCAAACCATGCCCGCGTGAAGCCATCGGCCACCTCCCATCGGCCACCCCCCATCGGCCAAACCTTGCCCGTGTGAAGCCATTGGCCAAACCTTGCCCGCACGAAGCCATCGGCCAAACCCTGCCCGCGTGGAGCCGCTAGGCTCCTCACTTGTTTTAGTTTTGATCCGGGTTTAAACCAGTTTGAACTGGATTGACCCGGCTCCCTTTTATCCTTTATCTTATATTTTGTTTAGCAGCCACTTAGGGTTCTTAAGCTTATCTACTCTTGGTTTGTCGAATGATTGAGTACTTCTAAGTTTTTAATAGCAATTTCTCCTTTAAATCTCTTAATCTATAATCTCTTATTATGCTTTCATAAAGATCAAACTCTTTCCTTTGTGTGATCATGATGATGAGTGAGTAGATCCTTAGAACTTTGGGCTAGGTAGATTAAGGAGATAGATGATTGATCTTTGATGTCTAAGGATTTATTTATGTGTTTCCTATATTGATTAGTGTTAATAATGCTAGATAGCCTTGATCATGCTTGAATCTAGACTTTAGGATTTTCATGCCCATAAGGTGTTTGATGAAATTCCCGAACCAAATTAATCAAGAGCTTTGTATTCCTAGCCAATGGAAATTGATGATTAGGGTGCTTAGTGGTATTTAGACTTGTTCTTAATGCATGCTTGCCTTGTGATTGCCTTTGGAAATTGTTGATTATCACTTGATTAGCATAGGAATCTCTATCATGGAAATGAATTGATTTGCATAAGTGTTCTTAGCCATTGGATTGTTCTTGATTGTTGCTTAGACATCTAGGATTGGTTAGCTATCTCCCAAGTCAATTACCTTGCCTAAGGTTCACTTGTTTAATCTTGATTTAAAGTTTGTTGCTAGTTGTGTTATGTTTCTTTGAGTTTGCATTGTTTGAATTGTCTTGTTTTCTTTCTTTGAATCAGTTTGTTAGTTATGATTGTTACAAAAGAACCTTTTCCTGTTTAAAACTAGATTAAGCATCTTTGTGTATTCTTAGTGAGTTGATTAATGCAAATTGTAGATTGATAATTTAATTGATAGAAAAATACTACATCAATATGTATTTAATATTAGTATTTTTAAAAATTATTACTTCAATATCCATATTCCATATCCTATTTAATTTGCATACCTGGTAGCTTGCTAAGCATAAATTGATTTATCTTATCAACATCACCATTTCTTGGACTTAAAATAGCTCTTTCCCTAAAGAACGTTGGATCAGTTCTGCTTGCAACATTTTCACCTTAGATTTCTGTAACTATTGCTTGAATAGGATTTCCACTTGTATTCATTAATAAATCATCCAGAATTTCTATCTCCACATCTCTACTATTTGTTCCGTTGATTTTGCCATCCCCGATATCAAAAAGCCACTTTGAAAAAGTGGCGAGAGCACCCGCATCCATACTATTATGTGCCTTGCCAAGTCTCAAATTTTCGGTAAGTTTAAGAACCTTACAACTATTCCAAGAACAGATGAATTGATAGATGCTAAAACTGTCGCTACTCTTCCTCCTTATGTAATAACATGTAGAATCTGTCTAAAATCACTTCCTACCACAACAACTTTACCTCCAAAAATCTGGTCACACCTCATGATGTCTCGCAAACTCCTATCCAAAGTTTCGTAACAAAGCTTGTTCATCATTGGAGCCTCGTCCCATATTATGAGCTTTGCTTCTCTAATTAAGTCAGCAAGATCAGATTCGGCATCGATCGTACACACAGAATATTTATTAAGATTGATTGGAATAAGAAATCTTGAATGAGCCGTTCTACCACCTTTCAAAAGCAAAGCAACTATATCACTTGAAGCAACATCCAGAACAATATTACATTTAGACCTTAAATCAACACCAAGAATAATCCACAAGAAAGTTTTCCCAGTACCACCAAATCCATGAACAAAAATCATACCACCTTTGTCGTGATTCACAGAGTGAATGATTTCTTCATAAACACGTCTTTGCTCCTCAGTTAGCATATGTAACAACTCATTGTATTAATTTGTCGTTCATGTTTATTTTGTGAATCGGTTATAACATATACTGCAATTGTTAATAAGACATAATATATACATCAATTAATGCTTAATTTATCCTCGTATGGATAGCTTTTCATTATAATGCTTTATTGATTATTGTTTCACAAGTACTGAAGCAACTAAGCCTACATATACAAATTGCTCAGACTTGGTGAAGATGGTGTCTTCTCCTCATGACTGGCCGGCTTTCAAGACCTATCTCGACAATATCAAAATGGATATGGAGGAGTTTTCTTCTTTCTCTTTATCTCTTATTTCCAGAAATGCTAATGTAAGTGCGGATTCTTTGGCAAGCCAAGCGCGTACATCTCCACATTGTATTTTGTTTGTAAACTTTTTCCCTTCACATTGGCTCTTATTAGCTGATCTATTTGTTGGAAAAAAATAAAATAAAAATAATAATAATAAGCCACATATCCATGCTTCGGATGATTTAATTCAATTTCTTTGGTCACTGTTGCTTAAAAATATGCTGATCAGATTTCATTAGAATATTTTAATTTTTCCTAAGTACATGAACTTGTATTTCATTACATAATGTTTGATTTCTGATGGACACATCTTTATATACTGATTTATTAGTTTGCTGAGGTAAGACTCATGCTTATAGCTGGTCTAATATCTCGTTGGTTTACGTATGTATACAACTATATTATATATGAGTGTGAATTATAAGAATACATAATCGGTGATTCAAGCTGTACCACTTAAACAGAGTATATTATTGCTTTGTTATTATTGGAGTACATAAACGGAGTATATTATTGCTTTGTTATTTACCGAGATAACTTATACTCGTTTATTTGACTAACTATTGGTATATATATATATATATGCAGTTGAGGCTGGTTTTAGTCGGTGAATCTCTTTGAATGCCGTAGCCGACCTCTCAGTTGATGAGTCGAACTAAAGTTTTGTTCTGTTGCAACATGAGTCAAAGGACAAAGCAATATTCATTGCCAATAATGTCTCCATCTTGTATTTCTAATAACGTCTTCATCGAGATAAGTGTTATTTTTCATATCTTATAGATTAGCATTTAAAGATCAACTCTTCCTAAATCTTTCTATCAATTTAAGAGGAAGAAGAAATATTAGTCACAAATATTTATGAAGAAATATTAGTCATATTTAAATATTTATTTAAATATTAGTCATAAAAATATTTAATCTATTTGTAAATAGAAAGAAATCATAGTTTTTAGAAATTATCATAATTTTATATGAATAGAATCCACCATAGTTTTTGTGCAACTATAATCATTACAAAAAATATTAGCAACAATATTATTTTAAAAAATTTAAGGATTCGGGTTAGCAAAAATTAATACCTGAATTTCATTATATTCAATTTTGTAGATCCACAATTATATGATCAATGATCATCCATGAATTCAACTGGAACAAAAAAAATATGTAATAGGTTACATATAAATAGAATTATAATTTAAATCTATTTGTAAACAGAAAGAAATTCAAGTCTTTAGAAAATTACCATAAATTTGTTATGAACAGAATCCACCATAATTTTTCTGCAACTATAATCATTACAAAAAAATATTAGCAACAATATTATTTTAAAAAATTAAGGAATCAGATTAGCAAAAATTTATATCTGAATTTCTTAGATTCAGTTCTGTAGATCTACAATTATGAGATCATCAATGAATTCAACTGAAAAAAAAAAATATGTATTAGGTTACATATAAAATTTTATTTCAAATTACTAAACTACAAAACAAAATATAGAAAATAATATAACATATATGTTTTAAATGGTGGAGAAACCATAGACAAAATCTATGATGGCTTGATCTTGCTTTCCAAACAACCACTACAAAAAAAAAGCATAAAAATTAGAATCCGATGAATCATATAAAATTGTGAAAAGTTGTCTTTGCTTATTTGCTTGTAGAATAACAAATCATCGAATAAAAATATGATCATGTTTAAGAGAATAAAATTGAATAACAATCACCACTAAAAAAACAAATAAACACAATTATTAATAATACCTTTATCGATTTGATTTTTTTGCTTGCTTCATCAACTTGTTCGTCCAATCTTGTTTTTGATATACAAAAAAACATTCATGGTCTATGGCAGGTACACCTAAAACACATTCAAACAGTACAAAATGAGTAAAATTTTTGATTTGATTCAACATAATATTTAAAAATTATTGTAGCATAAAAATTAATCATGCAAAGCACCAAAGCATATGGATAGTACATCAACATGAAAAAAAATCAAAATCATACGATAGTAAAGTTGATTCATTAGAACCAAAATAATACAAAAGAACAATTATAAACATAATGAATCCGAGTTCTACTGTTTTGGCTGAGCATCTATATATATAGCTTAGAAGGAAAATCGTCATAATTATCTTTACCATTTTAATATTTTTAAAAATAGAAATTTTCTTTAAACGAATATTCATAAGATATTCTAGTGTTTATCTTCCATTTTTTAAAGATAGATATTGCGCAAACATATTAGATTTCCAATTTTGTAAAACAAATTTCGTTTATTGTTTTAATTTTCGTTTTTTTTTAAAAAAAAACTTAGAAAAAGGGTAAAAAGGTCCAGTTTTGAATCTCATTAATGGCAAATTAGTAATCTTAAGTCTGAAGATGAATGTGGTGCGTTTCAGCAACCTAAATAGGTGAAAAAAACTTGTCCGAAAATTTTTAAAGGGCAATTTTCATTAAGGACAAGGGAGGTCATTTTTTGTGAGATTGACTGTTAGCTCTCTCGACTTCTCCTTTAATATATTAGATATATATGTAAATAAGTTTATATATATATGTAAATAAGTTTATAAATATATCATGTTAAGTCATTTTATATCACGATAAATTTAGATTTATGTGATAAAGTCATATTTATTGGGTTAACAATACATATATATATATATATATATATACATATATGTAAATAAGTTTATAAATATATCATGTTAAGTCATTTTCTATCGCGATAAGTTTAGATTTATGTGATTAGTCATATTTATTGGGTTAACAATACATATATATATATATATATATATATATATATACATATATGTAAATAAGTTTATAAATATATCATGTTAAGTCATTTTCTATCGCGATAAGTTTAGATTTATGTGATTAGTCATATTTATTGGGTTAACAATACATATATATACATACATATATGTAAATAAGTTTATAGATATATCATGTTAAATCATTTTATATTGCGATAAGTTTAGATTTATGTGATAAACTCATATTTATTGGGTTAACAATATATATACATATATATACATATATCTAAATAAGTTTATAAATATATCATGTTAAGTTATTTTATATTGCGATAAGTTTAGATTTATGTGATAAACTCATATTTATTGGGTTCACTCATTTATTACATATCATATATACTAACATAACTGTCAGATATTTAGTAAATTCGATTGTAAATTTATATTGTTAACTATTTTATATATGCAGGATATTATGTTAATCAAGTTCACTTTACATGTTTAACATGATAATAGTTATAATAACGAGTTAAGGAAAATGTTAAAGAGATACACATTTATACTCCCTCCGTTTCATAATATAGGATGTTTAGAGGATTATTTTTGTTTCATAATATAGGATGTTTACAACTTTCTAAGCAACTTTTATATTAATTTTATATTTTATATTATGCAGTTTTGGGTATGATTGGTTAAACTTTTTAAAAGTAACTTTTTTTTTTTTGGACCACCAATGATTCTATTCAATCAAACAGAAACATTACAAAGGAGGGGATACAATATCCCATAGTTAAGACAGATACAAATACAAATAAAAGCTTTCCCCAAAGCCATAAAGATAAACAAGAGTAAGGTAGAGATCAATCAAGACTCCATGAGGGCTATGAAACAAGTGCCAAAAAGCACTTGGAGACATGTGGGATCATGGTTGCAGGATCGGACATCTTCAAGAGAATCAAGAGATGACAAGAAGGTCACGGTCAAAGGACACAGTGCCATTGGTAGAAAAGTCAGCGCCAAGTGTGACAACCCGTCCCGTGGACCCCACTAGCCCCCCGCTAGCTGCCCCAACGGACCCCAAGCTGGCCCTGCAGGGCATTGATCCTAACTCCTCACTGGACAAATGGAGATCAATTGGTGACAGCTTGTCCTGTGGGAAGGTTGTTAAAGGGTGGGGACCAGGGTTCGAGGAACGCCTGGCGCACCAATAACCTACTGTGGATTTGGATGAATAGTTCCATTTGCCCAGTGAGAGGTTAGGATCGATGCCCTGCAGGGCCAGCTTTGGGCCTATGGGGGCAAGCTAGCGGGTTGGCTAGTGGGGTCCACGGGACGGGTTGTTACACCAAGGAACTCACTAAAGTGATGAACACTCGCAGGATCATAGCCATGGCAGTGATTTGGGGGCCGATAGCCCGTATGGTGGTGGAGGTGTTGGTGGTTGTTTGCTTAACCAGGTAGAATCTGAAGTAATTCGCGAGAATCATCGAGGGTTGATTAATGGTAGAGAGACTTCGATCATAGCCACAGCCTCGATGATTTGAGTTCAGAACTAGCATGCCATGAAACTTCACGACCTTAGAAGCATTAGTGTTCAAGATAAAAGCTAAATTCAGGAATTTCAAGAAATAAGTGTAGAACCGTAACATAACAGGTATGTCCTCTCTGCCATGGAAATAGTGATCAAGAAGTCTACACAAAGTTAGTAGTCCGTAAGACATTGGTGAAAATGGAGCAGACCTGAGCTTCGGAGGGTAGGGTGGTTGCAAGGAATTGGGTGAAGGAGAGTGCATCAATGAAGTTAAACGCAGGTGCGAGGAAGTGATGTATAATCGTGCTAGAACAGGTGGGTCCTCTCTGCCATGGAAATGGTGATAAAGGGTTCCACACAATGTTAGCATTCGACACAACACAAGGACATAAACGATCGGCCTGAGCTTCAGAGGAGGGTGTGACTGCTGGGAATTAGGAGAGATATGATAACTCCAGATTTGGGGGCCAATAGACAATGTCATGAGCTGAGTAGTAACCAAAGTTCTAACAAGCCCCTTATACTTCCGAGACCGACTAGCTAAATGGATTCTCTGATGCATTCTTCGAACACCGAGGCTAGCCAATCGAGCTAGTACTAATCTATAGAAGAACATAGGGCTATAAAGAGAGAACATGGACATTTGGAGGTTTGGCAAGACTGTTTGGGAGGCCAACAAGCCAAGTTCGGGTCCAAAGCTCATCCGCAGAAATCTGGTGGATAATGTGGATGGCCAAGGGAGATGGGTCGTGCAGCGGCTATCCGGAGAGGAGAAAAGATTCAGCTTCTCTGGTGGGTGTGGCCATAAGTCTGCGAAGTTCTCAAAGTGACATGTCTCTGAAACGATAGTCCAATAGTGGAGGCAAGTCGCAGATCTGAGAGATTCCCCGCCAGTCATCGACATCGACACCCCCTGGGGAGGTTCAGCTGATGTTGCGGACCAGGGTTCTTCAGAAGCGAAGCACAATCCGGATCGAGATAACTGGGGTTGAAGGGACTTTGAAGACGTCGACAGTAGGGTTGGGCGAGGGTATAAGAGGATGGGGTTCGCCGGACTCCACATCCTTCGGTAAGAGAGCGTGGACAAGCCTTCTTCGTCTGGATCTGGGTTAAAAGTCTCGGACTGGTAAAGACTCAAAAGGAGAAAATAAAAGGGAAAGAAAAATTTAACAAAGGAAACTAAGGGGACTATGAAGCAATAGAGAATCGAAACGGTTGAGAAGGTCCGACGCTGGCGAGCCGGAGCTCTACCGGCGTCGGAGAGGAAAGGTGAGCGCGGCGCCTCGAGAATAGTATCAGAGAGAGAAATATTAGGGCAAACTAAGAACCAAAAGTAACTTTTTCTTAATATGTGTGTTTCTACTAAAACATCATATATTTGAAACGGAGGGAGTATTATTTAGAACATGCTAAGTTTTACAGTATATCATATACAACATTAAATATACATTTATATTTTAATTTACCATGATATAAGTTGTTGGTAAATAAAATTGTAACGAACTACAATTTATTAATTTAGCAAAATATATTGCAGTTATCCTAAAGAGATGATTTGTTACCAGAAAATTTTGGTCGAATTGATTTCAAAACTTTGAAAATCCGATTTAAAACAATTGAGATATTTTATTACCAAAAAATTGTAGATGAAGCTGTGGATGCACTAGATCTAATAGGTCCCTTTTGCTCAACTGCGGAAGCTAACCGTAGCCTCCTCGTCACCATCGTCTCTGCGATTTCGCCGCCAGGCCCGCCACCGCCAATGCCAGATTCACTCACAACCATCACGGTTTGATGGTTTCTATCATCAACGCCGGTATCACTTATGTCTTCTCTCACATCATCATCACCGTGGGTTATATATCATCATCATCATAATCTTTTATTTCGCCGTTGCCATCTACAATATTGTTTTTCAGCGATTCATTGAAAATCAGTTTTGTTTTAATTTAATTTTGTTTTGCTGTGAAACATTTGTTGCCGGCAGTTTCTTGGGAAAAAAAAAACAAACTCTTCGTCGGAGAAAGAGGCAAGGACAGAGAAAAGATAAAAAGTTAACAAATTATGAAAAAGAAAGGTGAGGGACAATAACGTCAAATCATTTACACAAATACTGACAGAAACAGTGTTTGTTTGTGTCAGTTAATTATCGTCTTATGGCAGTACAGATTGCTATTACCCTTTTTTTTTTGTTGTCCTTTCTGGTTTTCAAAAACAGAATTTCCTTCTATATTGTTTTGTATTTATTAATTATTATTATCTTCTTAGGTTTTTGAAACAAAATTGAATTCCTCCTATCCATCTTTGTATTTTTCATTGTGATAAAAAATTCCTACCCACAAAAAAATATATATAAGTATCTCACAACACACAATGGTGAGGTGAGCAAAGAAATGGTTTCATCACTTAACATCATCGAGGTGGCACGAGTCACCCCTTCAAACTCCGACTCGTCCGAGTCACTCACTCTCCCACTCACCTTCTTCGAGCTTTTCTGGTTCAAGCTCCATCCAGTCGAACGAGTCATCTTCTATCGACTCACCGAAGCAACTCGACATTTCTTCGACTCAGTCATCGTCCCCAACCTCAAAACCTCTCTCTTCTCGTCCCTCTCTCACTATCTCCCCCTCACCGGTAAACTCGTTTAGGAACAGCTTGACCCGAAACCAAGCATCGTCTACACTCCAAAGGACGCCGTTTCATTCACCATCACCGAGTCAAACGCCGATTTCTCACGTTTAAGCGGCAACGAACCATACCTGACCACCGAGCTATATCCAGTGCCGGCCCGACATTAACAAGTGCCCTACGCAAATAAAAAATAAAAAATGCCCTTTTTGTGCTTTAGTTGATTTAAAATTTGATGTTTTCAACAGAAGCCCACAATTTTAAAGGCTTTTCACATATCTAACAAAAACAAAAAGCCTTTTACATATAAGTATTTAGCTCTTATACATATCTCATCCCCAAAAAAAGGTTTTATTGTTTAAAAGATTTATATGTAAAAAGGCCTTCAAAATTAGAGGCCCGAATCCTTAGCTTCAGTGGCTTTCCCTATGGGCCGGGTCTGGCTATACCCGTTCATCCCCAGAATACGTGTCTCTGATGACTCAGCCTCCGTCGTGTCGTTTCAAGTCACGTTATTTCCAAACCAAGGGTTTTGCATCGGCGTAAAAGCACACCATGCCGTTTTAGATGGAAAAACAACAACCATGTTTCTCAAATCTTGGGCGCACGCATGTAAAAATCAAGATTCTTCTCTACCGGAGGATCTAATCCCAAATTATGATCGTACGGTGATAAGAAGCCCGACGGATATGGATACAGAGGTCTTGAACATTTGGCACTCAAGAGCCAAAATGCTCACCGGCGGTAAAGAACCAGAAAATCCCAAGAGTTTAAAGCTCATGTGGTCGCCGGAGATCGGTCCCGACGTCATCCCATACACTCTCAATCTCACTAAAGAAGATATTCAAAAGCTCAGAAAAAACTTAAGAGAGAATCCTCTGTTTCATCATCACCAAAGGAGCTTCGCTTATCGACGTTTGTAACTGTTTACTCATATGTTTTGACGTGTATGATCAAAGCTCGGGGAGGTGATCCGAATAGACCGGTGGGGTACGTATTCGCGGTGGATTTTCGAGGTATCATGGATCCACCGGTGCCGTCGAGTTATTTCGGCAATTGTGTCGCTTCTTCTTTTAAGATGCCGTTAAAGGCAGAGACTTTTATGAGTGAAGAAGGGTTTTTAGCAGCTGCGAGAATGGTTAGTGATTCGGTTGAGGCATTGGATGAGAGTATAGTATGGAAGTTCCCAGAGCTTTTAAGGTCATTAATGACTCTTCCACAAGGAGCACAGGTTCTGACTGTTGCGGGATCCACCCGGTTTGGAGTATACGGGTTGGATTTCGGGTGGGGCAAACCAGAGAAAGTGGTGGTTGTGTCGATTGATCAAGGCGAAGCGATTTCGTTGGCGGAGAGTAGAGATGGAAATGGCGGTGTGGAGGTTGGCTTCTCGCTCAAGAAACATGAAATGGCTGTTCTCATTGATATGCTTCATAACGGCCTCAAAGATTAAATCATTTTTCTTCGTCCACAAGAATAAAGCAATCCAATCACATGTTTAATTTATTCGTTGTTTTTGTTTCCGTCTGTGTTTTTATAATCCAGAAGGCGGGCAGCCCCGGCTCAAAAAATTTTAGAGCCCTAGGGCAAAAAATTTTTTAGCCCTTTAACAGATGTATAGAAAAATGTTGATATTTTCAATTTCATTTAGAATAAAACTTAATTGTTTGTACCATAATTAACATGCATTTTTTTCAAAAAAGCTTTTGTTTCTCCAACTTTATAAACTTTGAGATCAAGCGTTTTACACAAAAAAAAATCAAAAACAATCATAATACAGGATATGAAATCAGGTTGAGATTTTATCTGTTTCACAAACCTCCTGTAACCAAAAGGGGTAGCCTTGAGCTACGTATGATTGTGATCGATCATCCCGGGTGACACTTCTTGCTATAAGTGAGGCTCCGAGGTTAGCCTTCCTTTCTTCCACTACTACCTTCCAAGCTGTAATAGGAGCTAAAGCCTGAAATAAGAGTTTTGATTGCGCCTTGAAGTTAGGCCAGGCAGCAGGATGTAAAATAGCACCTACTAAATCCTTTGATTCTGTTTCAAAAACCACTCTCCAAACCCCTAAACTCTTTATACTTTCCAAAGTCCAAAGGATGCTTCGAAGCTCTGCATCGTCCTTTGAAAATATACCGGCAAGGGAGATTCTGCTATGCAGAAGGACTGTTCCTTCCGAGTTTCTCAAAACCCATGCTGCACCACTTGTTTCTTTTTCTCTATCCCAAGAAGAGCCTATATTGCATTTTAGCCAAGGTTTTTGATAACAGAATTTTCACCCAGGGTATCAATTCCCTATGCAATTGTAGTACAGAGGGTTATCAATCCAAATGGTTGTTATGCTAGCAGATAAGATATGATCAGAAGCAAGCAAGTCAAGCCAAGCAATAGTTGGGGTTTAATCTAACAATCCTAAAATAAGCAAAAGGAAATAAAAGGCAAGAACCATACGACGTAAGTACTCGATGCAAGCATTCGAGTACATGATCGGGTAGAGTGATCAGATCAAGAAGTCTAGGATGAACAGCTCGAAGTGTACACGAAGCTGGTGATCGAGTACCAGTTTGGGTAAGGGATCGAGTTATAGAATGAATTTAAACAATTGATATAAGAAAGTTCCTAAGGATGGGGTAATCGACTCATAAGTGTTCCTGACCAGTATGGATGTCCTACATGCCTCAAGCAAATATTCCCTAAACAATGAATCTCTAAAATCTTGTTAAAACACTCTCGTGTAGAAACAATCAACCTTGGTCACTCGCCTACCCAACTCTCGTTGTAGAAACATGACCAAGTAGGCAATACAAACCGATTCATTATTGTCAATAAACTCCTTACACATCTAATCTCTTAGGCTTAGTGAGTAAATCTCTAGCATTGATTGATTCAAGCATTTCAACAATATCTTTCGATGGCAAAACACCCTAGATCTAATCTCAACCTCCTGGTCTGAAAATAGCACTAAGAACACCAATCTAGAAAGGAATTTCTATAAAATAAACAATCAAACTAAGACATCCTAATCGATCAAGAACACATATTTGTCTATCCCATCCCTAGAAACTTTATTTCACTACTCAGATCTCATTGCAGAAAACATCAAAACACAAACAAACAAAAATTGCATTGTATTGAAAATAGAAATAGAGTAGAAGAGTACATAATCGAAAACTAAGAAGAATAGCAAAAGAAATGAAAACAAAGTGGAAAAAGTGTTTGAGTTGCTCAAAATCTCTCTCAGAAGCTCTGGCTCTCTGTGTTGAGTGTATGCGGCGTGCTAGGGCGAGAAGAAGAAGAGGGGGGGGGGTTTATATATGGAAACCCTTTTAACCTTGCTTCCCAGTCCTGCCCGAGGGTCTGCTCGATGGGGTGCAAGAGGATTAGGTCGGGTTGTTTCTCGGGTAGGTCTTCAGGTTGTTCTTCCTGCTCTTGGATCCTCTTCAATCGGGTTGAGGTTCAGACTGTTCTTCCTGCTCAATAGCTCCTTCGGGTACATGCTCTGATTTGACCTTGTTTTCTCCCATTTTAGGCTCTAAAGCACCTGTTTTCATCCAAAATGCACAAATGCAAGAATGCAACACCCTAAATGGCCTAAATGCAAATTCCTACAGATAATGACCTAAAAATGCTAAGGTTAGGGTATATATAATGCAAAATATGGACAAAAAAAAGTGTCTAAAACATGTAAATTAGAGAGTTATCTGTTTTTCAGGGGGTCTCCAGTATTTGGAAGGTTCTTCTGGTATTACAGGGATCTTTAAGTTTTTGGTAAGCTCCAAAACCAAGTGAATATTTTGGTAGATAGAGTTCTGGTCAAACCCATTTTCCGGAAGAGGAAAACCTGAAAGAGCCCACACTTGTCTAGCCAATGAACACGCAAAAAGAAGGTGATTAATTGATTCACCTTCCACCCGACAAGTCTGACATCGAGGATCCATTTTCATGCCTCTAGAGTTGAGCCGCTCAGCCACAGGGAGGGCCCCACTTACTGCCTTCCATAGAAAGATTTTTATTTTGGAGGGTGCTAGCAGCTTCCAGATCCTGTCTTTAATTCCATTTAAAGAGGTTGCATTGTGGCTAAGAGGACCTGATCTTCGTTATACACTTGACACGCCAGCCAATATCATGATCTGACACTATAATCACCAGACTTGTTATGTCTCCAAACTAGGAAGTCTGGAGAGGATGTTACTGGTTTAGTTGACCGAATCAGCTGCACATCTCTGGGGAAAAAATTTTCATGTAGACCTTCGATGTCCCAATCATTGGTGACTGAATCTATCAAATCCAGCACTTTTAGCTCCAAGTCGACCAAGATGTTCTTCATGAATGGGGCTCGCATTCGATCATCCTCTAGCCATAGAGTGGTCCAAACATTTAAGGAGGATCCATTTCCCACTCTTTGCTTGAGTCCTTTTTCTAACAGTTCTCTCCAAAAGAGGATACTCCTCCAAGCAAAGGATGGTGTGCTACCACAATCCGCTACTAGGAATTCATTATCCTTGAAATACCTGCTTTTCATTAGTCGAGAGAAAAAGGAGTCCGAGAATTGGATTAATCTCCAAGCTTGTTTTGCTAACAGCGCTTGGTTAAACAGTTCAATGTCTTTAAACCCCAAACCTCCTTGATCCTTGGCCAAACACAATATTTCCCAAGCAATCCAGTGAATTTTCCTTTTATTCTCGACAGAACTCCACATAAAGAAGACATTGCACTTGAGAGAGACTCACATGTAGCTTTTAGAAGCTTAAAACACGACATAGAAAAGACTGGCATTGCCATGGCAACTGTCTTCAGAAGGATCTCTTTGCCACCTTGCGATAATGTTCTTGCAAACCAACCCGAGAATCTACTCTTAAGCTTTTCGTGGATGTATTCTAGCATCTCCTTCTTTGAACCGCTGAAAATTTTTGGGAGACCAAGATATGTACCAGCACCTCCTTCTTTTGTGATACCAAGGGATGCTTTGACTGTAATCTTGACATCTTCCTCCACCTTGTTTCCAAAAGTAATGGAAGATTTGTCTTGATTGATGACTTGTCATGTGGCTTCTCCGTAAATCTTCAAAATGTCTTTCATTACTCCGCATTGATCCTCATCCGCTTTACAGACAAAAAGAGTATCATCTGCAAAGAGCAAATGATGAATGGAAGGACCACCATTAGAGAAACTCATTTCAGTTAATTGTCCATTGAGTTCTGCTTGATTCAGTAGGTGAGTGAGATCTTCAAAGCAAAGGACAAACAAAAAGGGAGAGAGAGGATCTCCTTGTCTCAAACCACGTTGAGGCACCACCAGTCCATGAGGGTGGCCATTAATTAGAACCGAGTAAATGACTGTGGTGACACATTTCATTACCAAATCAACCCAGTCATCATTGAAACCGAGAGCAAGCAGGATGCTGAATATAACTCCATTCGACTCTGTCAAAGATTTGGACATGTCTGTTTTGATTGCCATATACTCCTTTGATATCGAATTATGCGTTCCTAGCCCATGGACCACTTCATGTGCTATCAGAATATTATCTGATATTAGTCTATCCTCCACAAAAGCAGACTGATTAGGTGATACCAAAGTTGAAAGGAGAGGTTTCAGTCTTGATAGTAAAATCTTGGAGATGGATTTGTACATCACGGAGCAGAGACTTATAGATCTTAAATCTGACATGAGAACCGAGTCCAGCTTTTTTGGAATTAGAGAAATGTGGGTGAAGTTCCACTCTTTCTGAAATTCACCTTTCTCAAAAAAATTGAGGATCTCTAAGGTTAACTGGGGACCAACTATGTCCCAGTATTGTTGGAAAAAGAGACCCATCATCAGCCCCTGGTGCACTGGAAGCTCTAACCGTGAAAACTGCCAGTCTAACCTCTTCTCTTGTTACTTTTGTTAAAAGGATGTCATTCATTTCCAAGGTAACCCTGGGGGTGAAATTCTCAAAAAGATCAGATGGGTTGGCCGGGTACGAGGTGGTGAATAGCTTCTGGAAATAAGACACTGCTATATCTCCTTTTGAAGCTTTAGCCGAGTGAACTTTCCCATTGGAATCCATCAGTTTATCCACTTCATTCATGTTCCTGTCAGCTTTGACTGAAGCGTGAAAGTATTTGGTGTTTTTGTCACCAGAATTATGCCACTTTCTTCTACACTTCTTTGTCCAAAAGCTGTCTTCTTCCATGTGAGCTAACACCAGTTCTTTCTGCAGATTTGCCATGCAAGAAAAGGATGGATACCTGGCCGCATGTTCTACTTCAATATTTCCTTGGATCTGGTTGATTTTCTCTTTTGCATTCGTATTATTGGCTCTTTTCCAATTACTCAAGGCTTCCCTGCATCTTCGTAATCGTTCAGATACCGATTGACCGAAGGACGAAGAGGAAGGATACCAAGCTTGTTGAACTGATTCTAAAACCAGAGGTTGATGTAACATTCTCTTGTCAAACCGGAATGATCCTCTGTAAGAGTCTTGAGATGAGAAAAGCTTCAATAAGACTGGCCGGTGATCTGAGCCTTTTTTCTCAAGGAATTTTTGGTTAGAAGCTGGGAAGGTGTTAAACCAATCATTATTTCCGAAACAGCTATCAAGTTTGCATTGGATCCAAAGATAACCTCTTCTACCACCCCATGTGAAGTTGTTACCGGAACTAGGCAATTCTGTCATACTACTTGCCTGTAGCATATTAGAGAAATCCACAAAGGAATTTTCACTTCTTCTGGGTCCTCCTAGCTTTTCACCATTGTGAAGTATCTCGTTAAAATCTCCCAACATACACTAGTTAGTCTTCCTTTGCAACCCAATTCTCATTATCTTCTCCCATACTAGATGTCTGAGATCATTTCTTGGATTCCCGTATATACACGAAACATTGATCAATGTCTGAGATCATTTCTTGGTTACTTCAAGATCCATGATATTCTTATCAACAAAAAGAAAATCAATGTTCGTGCTCTTTTTCCAAAATAAAGCCAAGCTACCACATCTGCCCACATGATCATAACCTAACCATACTTGAATATCTATAAGAACATTCCTAATATTCATAGTCTCCATTAAGAACAAAATCTCAAGGAAATGTTTCTTACGCATCTCCATAAGACGTTGAACTGTCAAGTCCTGAGGCCGCCTCAATCCTTGGCAGTTCCAGCTTATCATGCTCATTAGATACTGGACAGTCCCTCATTTGGGACCACCTCGGGTTTTTTGCGCTTTGCGACTTTGTTTGAAACTTCTTTCCCCTCAACTCCTTTCCTCTTCACTGAAATATCTTCCTTCATCTTGTTAGCCTTCTGTAGATCAGATGACTCATTAGAATCCACTTTATGTTGAGATCTTTTGCTGATGTGGGGTCTTCTTCAAGGCTTTGCTTTATTTTGTGTTGTCTCGGATGTACCCGGTTCAAAGAACCCCGGTACATATTCTGTTGAACAACACCTAGCTGAAGAAGATGAATCTGAGTATAGAACCAGTGCAGGCTGAGTTTCTCCCGCGGAAACTATCCTTTCTTGCATCATAGAGTGATCAGTGTTGACTGCATTATGAGTGGAGATAATAGGGGCATTCGTAGAATCATAGTTGAACACCAAGCCCTAACCTCTGTTGAAATCAGAAGAGATAATAGGTGCTGGCTCCATTCTCAGGATAGTCTTTTGAGAAATTGGATCGCTTTCCGCCTCTGCAACTGTTTTTTAACTCTCTCAGTTCTGATTTTCTTGTCTTCACCCTCATAACCAACAAGAATATTTTGCCGCATACCTTCCAATTGAACTGGATCAATACGAGGACGATCAAGAGTTGGATGAGTTCCTACCTGGTCTTCTCTAAGGACTCCAAACAAGATAACCCCTTCCTTTAGTACTTGCTGAATGGGAGCCTTTTCCACCTTTCTCCCCGATTTTTCCTCTATCAATCTATCTTCTGACTATTTTATAAGGATTGGACACGCTTCTAATTCATGGGTTAGCCGCTGACAGTGGAAACAACGCTTCTGAACCTTTTCATAGTGAAACCAAATTGTAGTGGATAGGCCATTCTTCATGTTGATGACTTTCGATTCACGGAGGGGCCTTAAGACATCAAATTTGATTTTTACCCGAAAAAATCCTTGACTTTGGGGCTTGTCTGGATCAAAGACTACTTCCAATACCTGTCCAACAAGTTCACCCAACAACGTAATCGCTTCCTTGGTGTAGTAGTTCATTGGAATATTACGAATTTGGACCCATATCTGGATGAATTGAAGGGAATTAGGAGGAGGAATCTCTGACCATCTTTTGATTGCTATTGCCTAATCGTTGAAGGAGTGAACTCCTTTCTCCAGAATTTCTATAAGATCATGTTTAGTTCTGAAGATGAACTGAAATCTCTCTCTAGAGAGAGCAACTCCTCTGATACAGTCGGGCTTTTGCCACTTCCTTGGCATGTTCATGATCAGCTGAGACATAATTTGGTGAGCAGGATTTAAAAGACGCCCAATAACACTTAGATGATTTCTTTCACAACTGCTGTATTGGGGTAGATCCGGCATTTTGAACGGAGCATCTTCATCGTCAAGAGACATAGCCATCAAGGCTCGGTCCATAGCAGCCGACATCAGGAAATCTGGAAAGAACCTGGTTTAGAGAATTTGCTACAGTAAAGATGAGAAAAGAGGTAGAAACCCTAATTTCGATCTCTAATTCGAGCAAAAAAGTAGGTTAAAGGACTAAAAAGTGCGATATGTCTTGTAACCACTTATTTTTCTCCCAACTTGCTCTATCTTCTAAAGATTGGAATACTCTAACATAAGAAGAGAGTCTTAAGCCCAAAAAAGGAAAACTTTTTAATTTTTTAAAATCTCACAACACTCAATTCATTGCTTTTGTTTCTCTAACAAATATACTATTTTGTGGGCTTATTCTTATTTTTTTTTAAAAAATGGACCCTTTTTACAAAAATTTGTTTTGCAAATGTTGATGGTCCCCTGGGCCACTACCCTTCTGCCCTACCCATTTGAGTCGGGCCTGAAGGCGGGTTTCGCCCAACGGCTTCGGAACCATCTTTTTATTGGTCACAAAGCTAGTAGTTCCAAAATATTCTTTGCATATCCGTACCGTAAGTTTTATTGGATAAAATAATTTATTTCAGCAAAAGTTAACGGTTATGTTAACACCGTTACGGTTTTGCGCACAAAATTAAAAGCGAAGGTACTAAATTCAAATTATTGTTTAGTGAAGGTATGTTTTTGCACAGTAATATAGTTCATGTAAGAATTCAACATAGTCCAATAATAAGGGTATGTAAAAGCCGGTTTTTCTGTTTTACTCTTTATTAATATATTTTATAATTTTTTAACAGTTAAAACATTAAAACAACATGGATAGAACTGGAATATTCACCAAACATTTACATTAAAATTTTAAAATGATAACTATTATAAAACAAAATTTAGATCCTAAAACGACAACTAAATTGAAACGGAGAAAGTACTTTTTTACAACTCCATCGTCGCCCCCTATCTTTTCATAAGTGAGCATCGTTTTTTTCCTTTCCTTTTCGGTTCTTATTCAATCAATTATTTTATTTTAGTTCTTTTGCTTTTGGGATCAATAATACAAGTTTTTATTTCTGGTTGAAGACTGGGCGACCAAGGCCTCCCATGTTTTGTTAAAATATCAAAATGAACTACAAACAGACTCGTTGAGAGCGTGAAAGCTCAAGAAGATCATCCCCTGAAAATGGTGCTACTACATACAGAACAACAACAAAAGTATGAAAACCTATCGGTAACGAGAACGTATAGTTAGCTAATCTATCGGCAAGAGAATTAGCTTCCATATACATGTGAGAGATACAGACTAAATTGTTTCTTAAAATAAAGCCATGACACAACCTTACCATTAAAGACAGCGGTTGATACTCACTAATCCCTATCGTTAAAAAGCCCGCCAACATTTCCGAGTCAATCTTCAAAGCTACCCGGGTTGCTTGCTGCTCCCAAGGCAACACAAACCGTAGTAAACACCCCACAGTTCAGCCAAAGGAGCGGAGCAGCGCCCAATAATCAGTGCAAAGCTACCCTGCCACTCACCTATCTCATTACGTAGAACCCCTCCTGTAGTAGCTAATCATGGATTACCATGAGAGACCCATCTGTATTTACTTTCAACCAACCATGTTATGGTGGCACCCAAGCTATCATTCGTTCTACCCGACCTGACATTACACTACCCTCCGCACAACTCTGATTTTTCATGGCCACTTCCAAAGCTAGATCTGTGAGAAATCTGACTCTATCTCTGCTTTTATCTCTCTCTCTCTCCAAAGAATTTCCACACCGCCACTTCCAACCCAACCTGCTGTCTTTGCAAAGGTAATTGACCATCGACAGGCCCCTCTGGTCACTCCGTCTCCCAAATTATTATAATGCCATTCCAGAAACGACTGAGCAAAAAACACATTCCTCTTTCGTATTGGGATCAGTCGCAACCACACACCCGACGCCGACATAGTTGGACAGTCGCGCAGAACATGCAGATTAGTCTACACTCCACCATTACAAACCGTACAAACATTTGAATCACATAAATGTTTGTGTTGTCTTTCATCATTCACCATAATCGAGAATATTGGAAATTTGTGTTCACGTTTTTGGTGTACGGTTCTTAATCGAGAGTGTTGAAATTTGTTTTCACGCTTTTTGAAATTTGTTGAAATCACATTCGATTATGTGTCATTCTAGTTATTTTAGCAAAGAGTTGCGTCAAACTCGATAATTTTCAATATAAACAAACTTTGAAAAATTATTGCAAAGTCTCCAGACGTAGCAAATTGGTCATCAATTATGGGTGGGTCCACGGACCGGAAATGGATATGAGATCCACTAAAAAAATGGGTCCATATGACGAGAATAGACATGGAGTCCAATAAAAAGTGGCGCGACGCGTAGTTGTTTATTTGACTACCTTATAATATTTTAAAGCCAAAACATCTATTTACAAAAAAAACAATTATGGCTTAATTTAATAACTTGACCAGATATTTGACAGCCATAATCTCATCCTATAGATAGTCACTAATCAAAATAATTTTGGCCGTTAAATTATTTTTATTTCTCGAAAGTGTTGCTTTTAGATTTTCTATTTTTAGTTAATCATATCTAAAGACTTTACTCTTTTTGACCACTCATGACAGTCATGTGTAATCTTCTTCGCTCAATGTTGATAAATTCTTTTAAGGGGATTGTATACTTTTCGAGTGGTTTTCAGTATCTGGTTTCAACTTTCTGATCATAATATCTCTTTATTTCATACTCATATATATATATTTATTTTTCAGTTTGATTTTCTCAAAATTGGTGTAAACATCGTTTGAATTCGGTGGTGTTAAGATGAAAATTTCACATGATCACCAATGAAGATTTCATCTTAAATGAAGCCCACATAAGTCTTGTTACTAGTGATGCATCTTATATACCGTTTAACAAATTCAAAACTGTTTATTTGGTTGAATACACTTTCTCCATTCAATTCAAAAGCATAAACTTATGTTGGGGAAAAAGAACAATACTTGGGTGGTGTTGTGGTGAACCCTTCGATTCAACCTCTTGTACCATGTCAAATTACATTTAAACAAAAGGTAAACTTATAAAAATAAAACATATTAAAAAGTAAGATCATTGACAAAAATATTAGTTTTGTTAAATCTTAATCAGCACATAATCTCGTTTAACTGTAAAATATAAACTCTAATTACCAACATATAACCTTATCAAATCAAAACCCAATTTTATGTCGATAATTTCAAAATTTTATTTTATTTACTTTTATTAGGTGGCAGATTCATATTGGCTAAAAAAAGATGATATATATATATATATATAAAAGGAGAAAAGACTGGCAGTGCAGTCCCAAGAAGTATTGGACCAAGCCCACCAAAAATCGAAACTCTAAAGACTAACCAATTGACCTAACTCCAGTGGTTCCGAAACCCGGCAACGGAGGATCGCACCAGAAGAAGGTATCTGATTCTTCAGACTAGCAAAGGAGGTGGAGGTGGAGTCAATGGATGCACTTAGAGGAAGGATGTCCCAGAAGTCAAAGAATTGACCTAGAAGGAGAGAGGCGGATGAAGGCGTTGACAGGAGGAGGAGAACGGCGGATCAGGAGAGAAAGGCTCTAAAAAAGAATGTTGAGGAGGTCTTAGGCCCGGACTCAGACTGAGGATCAAGAACAAATGGGCAAACATCGAAGGAATATCCGGGAAACCCACAAGAAAAAGAGGTGAATGGAGGTGACGAGACACCATGAGACAAGCCGTAGAGCAAAGAGGTGGATGGAGGAGACGGAACACGACGAGAGGAACAACTCGAAGGAATTACCTCAACCAGTTCCAGTGTGGAAACAAGGCGGATGCTTCAGATAAGACAACACCAGAAGCAGCCGCCAAAGAAAGGAGATTGGCTAAGGCGGAAGGAGAAGACAAGCTACGGCGGAATTTAGACTGGAGTGGAAATCTGAAGTGCGGTTTGAACAAAGCCTTGAAACGAGACAAATTTAGATATGTCGGAAGAGAAACAGAACAGCAAATCGACGGCAAGTTCTAACGCTGGCGAGTTCTAGCTACATTGGCGCTGGAGAGCAGTCGCTCTCTTGTCAACTCGGCAATGACGGCTAGGGCAAACTTTATCGAGGAGAGAGAAGAGAGCTTTTTTAAAGTTTCAAAAATTATTGATTATCCTTCCTCTCTTGTGGTTTACTTATCATGTGTATCACATAATTTTTTTTGGGAAAAATGTCATTAAAATCCCCAAGTTAGCATTTTCGTTGATTTAAAGCACGAACTCTAGATTTGGAGGTAAAAAAACCAATCTTTTGTTGACTTCCAAATAATTCGCAAACTCTTGTTGACTTGGCCATTTTGAAGCACAAGGTAATGTGGCCAAACAGAAAATTAGACGAGGTTAATTATCTGTTAACAAGATCCGTTAATAGCAAAACGATGTTGTTTATAACACCCAAACCCCCTCCCCCCAATTGAGTAATCGATAATCGATAATCTCTTTTCTTCTTCGATTTCTCTCTTCTTCTTCGAGTTCAACATATGAGTTCTAGCTCCGAGACATCGGTGGTAGCTTCGTTTGACCGTGGAGTGCCATCAAAGTGTGTTTGTGGAGCCGGAGTCATCAGTTGAATTCGAAGAAGAAGATCTAATCGAAGAAGAAAGGAGGAATCTCAAATTAGGGTTTGTGATTTGGGAATTTTGGGAGGAATTGATAATCGGGTTTGATTTGAGGATGTAATTAAAGAAGAAAACGACGTCGTTTTACCAAATAACGGATCTCGTTAACGCCTAATTAACCCCATTTAATATCTCTGTCTGGCCAGTTAATGTTGTGCTTCAAACGGCGAAGTCAACAAGACTTCATGATTTAAATAGAAGTCAAGAAAAAAATAAGAATTTTTTTCAACAAATGAAGACTTCGTGATTTAAATTAACGAAAATGCTAACTTGGGGATTTTAATGACATTTTCCCCAAATTTTTTAATGTTAAAACAAGATGCATTTATAAGAATTATAAGTTGAGGGTGTTCGCTGCCCTAGAAATGAAACTATTTTATAGAAATATCATACGAGCAGTTTAAAAAATATATATACATTTTTGGTGTGGCGCTAATAATTGTTAATATATACTTTCTATATATACAATTTAAAATCAATATATCAGTGTAATACTTTGATTACCTATATATTAATTGAGAAGCACTTTGGTCAAAAAAAAAATTGATGTGTCAGTATTAGAGAGCTTCAAAGTTAGTTTGAGTTTTAACCTTTAACTTACTACATTTTTTACATTACTTTACCATTACGATGACTTAATCCCATATAATTTTTTATTAAATTATGCAAATCACAAAAATAATTTAATTTTAATAACATCCTCCTCCGTTAGATTAATATATATGTCATAATATATATATATATAAATAATTTAATTAGTTATTATTATGACACGTATTTTTCATTATCAATATCATTACATTTGTAATTCAATTTTCTATATTTAAATATTTATTTTGACAAGGCTGAAAAAATCACTTGGGCTTTTTTAGTTGGCTAAATGTTGAAGGGGGGGGGGGTTTGGGAAATTGTCATAAATACCACTAAAATAGGTTTTTATTCCAAAAATACCACAATTTAGTTTTTTTTTCCAAAAGTACCACTAAAATGTATTTTTTTCCAAAAATACCACATAATTGAACTAAAGTTCTAATACTAAAAACTAATTCCTAAATTATAAATACTAAACCCTACACCTAAAAACTGTATCCTAAAACTAAATTTGTCAACCCAAACATAAAAAAAAATAATTCTACATCCTTAAATTTCAATTTTTTTTGTTTGTGGTAATTTTGGAAAAAAAAAACTTTTGTGTTATTTTTGGAAAAAAACTAAAATGTGGTATTTTTGGAAAAAAACTCTTTTAGTGGTATTTAAAGGAATTTCTCTTTTTTTTTTTGAAAGAACATATCTCATTCAAATAATCTATACTATGAAAGTTGCTCAACTCTCTCCATCATTCTGCCACATTAGCACTTGAAGAGATGCCATGTAGATAATCAAAATGTAATTGAAAAAATGGTCTATTTCAATCCAGACCATTGTCTTTTCATCTTCATCATTTCACCCATTTTATTATCGTTAATGTCACTCCTTAGTAAAATCACAATAAATCAGAAAAAACATTTAATGTTTTCATTTTCTCATCTTCACAATCATAGGGACATCACTTATAAAACTTGAGAAATGCTAATTTATCAAATAAGAATACAAAGACTACGAAAACTAGAAGCATTGTCAATAGTTAGGAATTGGGTTTTTGGTTTCAAAAAGTTAAAAGCAAGATGCTTATGATATTGGTTGTGGCAGAGAAAGAAACAACGGATTGGGAATTGGCGAATGAGGACAAGAGAAGATGATTTTGAAACTCCAGCTCACATAGGCACTAGATGCGTATTCAATATATCTCCTCTCATATTAATACTTTCAAGGTTAGAAAGTCTCAACTGTGTGCTCCTAATACAAACTTTTGTGTGAATCATATCGACTTGGTCACAAACCTCAATATAACTTTTATTCTCTTTTTTGTTTGTTTATGTGAAAATGAGAATCACACACAATGTGTTTGATCCATATATTGAGTAGTAAATCACTTTTTTATGCATTGGCCATCTTTGCCTCTCTCAGATGTTGTTTCTTTTGATGTTTATTAAATTCCGATTAACCGGAAAAGATGAAGAACGACCGGAGGAGAGAAAAGGTGAGAAACACCATTTTATTAATCTGATCCAAAAGTTTATTACAAGACGTTAATCTGATTAATGCTAATACACGAGCTTATAAGCTCAACACTAAACCAGAATCTAATCTTGGTTAACTGAATTAACCGGTTCAAATCATAAACCATCCATCCTAATACACCCCCCTCAAGTGTTTAGCTTCGAACTGTCTGGTTAGGAAGATAAAAACTTGATAGTGACATGAGCTTGAGGAGATGATGGAAAGGACCTGGTTGAAGCGGCTTCGTGAGTATGTCAGCGTGTTGGTTCTCGGTTGGAACATGTAATGTTAGTATAGTACCTGCTTTCACCTGATCACGAACGGTGTGGCAATCAAATTCGATGTGTTTGGTGCGTTCATGAAATACCATGTTCATAGAAATGTGAAGAGCAGACTTGTTATCGCAGAACAACTTCGCATGACATGTAACTTTGATGCGTAAATCCTTGAGAAGTTGTTGTAGCCATATGATTTCACAAGTTTCATGTGCCATAGCTCGATATTCAGACTCTGTACTACTCTGGCTTGTAACAGCTTGCTTCTTTGACTTCCAAGAGATAAGAGAAGTACCAAGGTAGATACAATAGCCTGTAATTGAACGCCTAGTATCCTTGCAAGTACCTCAGTCAGCATCTGCAAAACCAAATAAGCACAACTCCGTATCTGCAGAATACATCAGTCCTTGAACCGGATTAGCTTTGATATAGCGTAGAACTTTATGTGCAGCCTGCAGACGTACATCAGTAGGAGCGGATATGAACTGACTCAGTTGGTGTACTGCAAAAGTAATGTCAGGCCTTGTGATTGTTAAATATAACAATCGACCTACAAGTTCTCTATAAGCTTTCAGACTCGGAAGAAGAGTGCCCATATCTTTAGTGAGATGCAGATTAGGATCCATAGGAACAGAACTCGGTTTGCAATCCAGGAATCCAGCATCAGTTAACAAATTTTGGGCATACTTTCTCTGACAAACAGAGATTCCCTTCTCAGATCTAGCTATCTCCAAGCCTAAAAAGAACCTTGTCGGACCTAAGTCTTTAATCTTGAATTCAGACTTTAAAAGATCCTTTAATTCCTCTACTGCCTTGTCATTGTCACTTGCTATCATGATGTCATCTACGTAGACAAGAACAGCAACAAAGACACCAGATTCTTCTTTGACAAATAGTGTATTATCAGCGGGGGACTGGATATAGTTGGCACCAAGTAAGACAGAGGAGAGACGTTTGTACCATTGTCGAGAGGCTTGTTTAAGTCCAGATAAGGACTTAAGTAGACGGCATACTGGATTGGGAGGCAACGTAGTGTTTGGAGGAGGTGTGTAACCGAGAGGCAAACACAAGTAAATCTCCTCTTCAAGATCACCATGTAGGAAAACATTCGATACATCCATTTGCGTGAGGCTCCAACCCTGTTTAGCAGCAAGACCAAGTATAAACTTCACACTAGTCAACTTGGCCACAGGTGAGAAAGTATCCAAATAATCGACTCCTTCTTGTTGAATAAAACCCTGTGCCACCAAACGAGCCTTGTATCGCTCCACCATGCCATCAGAATTGTATTTTATGGTGAAGATCCATTTGCAGCCCACAACATTCTTACCCTCAGGTAGTGTTTCAACTTCAAAAGTATTGTTCAGTTCAAGAGCCTGTAACTCTTCATTAGCTGTATTAGTCCATTTATCCGATTTTATAGCCTCAGCAAACGACTTTGGTTCCGTTTCAATATTATAAGAGAAGATATAGGATTGAAATTCTGGGGAAATTTTTGTCATAAGATATAGTAGAAGTAATAGGAAATGGAGTAGTAAGTTTAGTAGTAGGTGGTTAAGTAGAAGTGAAAGGGACTAAAGAGCAGTGATACTCAGACAAGTAGCTAGGGGGCTTAGTTGTTCGTTTCGGCCTAGTAACAGTCAGAGAATCACTCTCAGTGTTAGCTCAACTGCATTATCGATGGTGCTAGAATCCAAATGCCTATTAGATGTAGAGGATGATGATGCAGTTAAAGTGGAAGATGATGCAGATGAATGATCAATCAAAGAGCTTTCAAAATCACCAGCAGACTCAGAATCAACAAAGTGTAAAGGAGGAGGTAAAGGCAATATATGATTGGGAAACATGTCAACAGATGATGAAAGAAGTTCACTAGTTTTAAAAGGAAATTGGTTTTCTCGAAAAACAACATTTCTGGAAATGGAAATCGAATTTGACTCTAAATCAAGAACTTTGTACCCTTTAAAACCAGTAGGATAACCAATGAAAACACAAGGTGTAGCTCTAGGTGAAAACTTATGTCTATCTTTAGAGTAAGTAGAGGTAAAACATAAACAACCAAAAGACTTTAAATGACTGTAATCAGGCAATTTCTTAAGAAGGAGTTCAAAAGGAGATTTATTTGCTAGTAAAGGGGAAGGTATCCTATTGATTAAGAACACTGCTGTCAAAATGCAATCACTCCAATACTGTAAAGGAATATTTGATTGAAAGAGTAAAGAACGAGCTACATTAAGAAAATGTTGATGCTTACGTTCGACTACTGAATTTTGTTGCGGACTCTCTAATATACATGTTTTAAGCATCTTTTTTTGTCCATATTTTGCATTATATTTACCTTAACCGTAGCATTTTTAGGTCATTAACTGTAAGATTTCACATTTAGGCCATTTAGGGTGTTGCATTCTTGCATTTGCACATTTTGGATGAAAACATGTGCTTTAGAGCCTAAAATGGGGAGAAACAAGGTCAAATCCGAGCATGTACCCGAAGGAGCTATTGAGCAGGAAGAACAGTCCGAACCCCATCCCGATCGAGGAGGATTCAAGAGAAGGAAGAACAACCCTAAGACCTATCCGAGGAGTAACCCGACCTCATCCTCGTGCACCTCATCGAGCAGACCCTCGGGCAGGACTGGGAAGCTAGGTTAAAGGGGATTCCATATATAAACCCCCCTCTTCTTCCTCTCGCCCTAGCACACCGCAGACACTCAGAGGAGAGAGCGAGAGCTTCTGAGAGAGATCTTGAGCGACTCAAACTCTTTTTCCACTTTGTTAGGATTTATTTTACATTTCTTCGCTATCCTTTTAGATTTCTACTATGTACTCTTACTTCTATCTTATATTTCAATACAATGCAATTTTCGTTTATCTTGGCTTTTATGTTTTCTGCAATGAGATTTGAGTAGTGAAACAAAGTTTCTAGGGATGGGATAGACAATTATGTATTCTTGATCGGTTAGGATGTCTTAGCTTGATTTTTTATGTTTTATAAATTCCTTTCTAGATTCGTGTTCTTAATGCTATCAATAGACCGAGAGGTTGAGATTAGATCTAGGGTCTTTTAGCATCGAGAGGTGTAGATGAAATGCTTGGATCAATCAATGCTAGAGATTTACTCACTTAGCCTAAGAGATTAGATGTGTAAGGAGTTTATTGACAATAATGAATCGGTTTGTATTGCCTGTTTGGTCATGTTTCTCCAACGAGAGTTGGGTAGGGGAGTGATCAAGATTGATTGCTTCTATCACGGGAGTGTTTTAACAAGATTTTAGAGATTCATTGTCTAGGGAATATTTGCTCGAGGCATGTAGGACATCCATACTGGTCAGGAACACTTAGGAGTCGATTACCCGGCCCCATCCATAGGAGCTTTTGCATCTTGATTGTTTACATTTTTATTCATAACTCGATCCCTTACCCAAACTGGTACTCGATCACCAGTTTCGTGTACACCTTCGAGTTGTTCATAATCTTCTTGTTAACCCGATCACCCCACCCGATCCTGTACTCGAATGCTTGCATCAAGTGCTTAGGTCATGTGGTTCTTGTTTATTTACTTTATTTATTTATGTTAGGATTGTTAGATCAAACCCATTTATTGCTTGGCTTGACTTGCATAGTTCTGATCATATCTCATCTGCTAGCATAACAACCATTTGGATTGATAACCCTTTGTACTACAACTGCATAGGAAATTGATACCCTGGGTGAAAATCCTGTTATCAGTATGCACATGAGAAATAATGCATCATGCCATGTTCTTTAACAATGTCATTGAAAGCTAACTCAGAAGCATTATCGGAACATATAGCTTTTATCTTCGAATCATATTGAGTAGAGATGAGTTTAATAAAGGTTGGAAAAACAGTATCAAACATCACTTTTATTTCTGAACATATAAACCCATGTAACTCTAGTACAATCATCAACCAAGGTTAAAAAATATCTGAAGCCCTCAATGGACTCAACATAAAGGGACCCCAAATGTCAAGATGAACAAGATCAAATGGTTTTGTAGCTAGATTGTTATGTGAAACATATGCTAATCTCTTTTGTTTTGCTAAAGGACAGATTTTACATTGCATGATATCTAAAGATTTATGTTTCAAAGAAGGAATGTGACTAACAATTTTATGTAAAGCAGACAAAGATGGATGCCCTAAACGTTGGTGCCAAAGAGCTTCATCTTCCAAGATTGAACCAGAGAAAGAACAAACCGCAAGAGTAGATGCTGAGAGGGATACTTGCTCTGTTTCCAGAATGTATAAGTTGTTAAAAATTGTACCCCTCCCAATCATCAAGCCCTGAGAAATTTCCTGAATGAAACAACATGAAGGAAAGAAATGAGCATAACACAACAAAGTTTGCACTAAACAACTAACACTAATCAAATTGAATTTAAAATCAGGAACATGTAAAACATTATACAATATCAATTTCGATGTGATGCAGATGGTACATATATGTGTTATAGCAACCCTAGCACCATTCAGTAATGTAACCGTAGTATTAGACACAGGAATTAACTCACTAAACATTGCTAAATCGGAACAAACATGACCGGAAGGCCCACTATCTATTATCCAAGCATCAGGAGGAAGTATTTTCTGAAGAGAAGAAAGAGTATATTCTTGAAAGATTAGAGTATTATCTCTATATTTAAGACTAGTAGAAGGAAAAGAAACGGTACCAGAAGACGAATCCTGAGTCATTAAACCAAAGTTAGTAATAGTTGCAGCCGCAGTATGTGGCATACTAGACATAGTCGCATTCTCTGAAACTTGTGCTTTACCCTTGAGTTGAGATATAAGTTGTTGCATCTGTTGTGGTGTCAAGTCTTGTATCTTCATATTTGTACCATCATTCACACCATAAGGCATACTCTGTGGAGGCATATAAGCTGCACTAGCATCATTCGTAGATAGACCATAATCCGGATATCCAGCATTCTCAGAATAGACATTAGCAATAGCATTAGCCTTCTGCATTGCATCATATGGAGCCATTGGCATCCGTGGTTGAGATTGCATCATTCGAGGCTGGAATTGAGAGACTGGCATACGCGGTTGAAACTGGTCCTTACCATTGCCTTTGTAGTTATAACCCATGGAATTGGTTTTGTATCCTGGAGGAAAACCATGTAGCTTGAAACACTTTTGTATTGTATGTCCTGTCTTTCCACAATGTGTACAAACAGGCTTCTGATAAGACTTGATCGTATTATAAGCTGCTACATAGGCACTCTCCATATCTCCATCAGATTGTGAAACCGTTTGAAAGACCACATTGTCAACTCGAGTAAGAGGTTTAACATGATTATGTCTCTCATCTTGAGTAACCATGTTAAAAGCTTCCTCAATCGTAGGTATAGGCTTTAACATTAGTATATGACGCCTAGTTTGATCATAGCTCTCATTCAAACCCATAAGGAACTTCATCACTTTACTACGCTGTTGTAATCGCTCCCATTTAACTGCAGCATCACATTGACATCTTCCACAAGTACAAACTGGAAGATCAATACAATTCTTGTGTTCCTCCCACAATGTGAGCAAATCAGTATAGTAAGTGGAGACATAATTCGAACCCTGCTGAATCTTGCTAAGCTTCTGTTCAATAGCAAATACTCGTGGTGCATCATCTTGCTTGAAACGAGAAGCCAAATTGTTCCAAATACCTTCAGCAGTAGCTATAAAAAACAAACTCTGACCTATCTTCTTATCAACAGAATTCATCAACCAAGTAGACACTAAATCATTGCATCGAGTCCAAGCATCATAATCTCTATGATTTTCCGGAGGTCTAGTGATTGTACCGTTAATGAAACCCAGCTTGTTCCTTCAAACCATCCACATCGAACGTCGCACAGCGTGGTTGCTCAGTTGTAGGCGGCGGCGGTGGTGGTCAATTGTTCGGAGCAAGCGTTGGAGGAACTGACAAACTCATTAGAAGAGACGATTAAAGAAATTTCAAATGCAAAGTGAAATCGGAATCGAAATTGTAGCAAGATCCGTTCACCCAAAGCTCAATCAAAGAAAAATTAAAAGAATCAGGATCAGAAACAAGATCCGAAGAAACAAATCACAAATCGTGATAATAAGGAACTGAAGAAAACAAGAAATTGATGGAAGTGGAAGACTCATCTCCGATCGATGAATGCAGAAGCAAAAGAAACTCAAAAACAGAGCTCTGATACCATATTAAATTCCGATTAACCGGAAAAGATGAAGAACGACCGGAGGAGAGAAAAGGTGAGAAACACCGTTTTATTAATCTGATCCAAAAGTTTATTGATATATCATGGTTTTTACGGTTTTTTAACCATGATATAAGTGTGCTTTTTGAGTCTTTTGATTTGTTTCTAGGTTGTTTTTGAGTCTTTACAGGTTATCTACGATTTTGGCACGGATGGAGCAATATGGAAGAATTTGGGTCATTTTGGAGCATTTTACCGAAGAAAATCAAGTTGGAGTCCGATCAGAGTCAGAGCATCGATCGACACCACACAAAAGGGCATCGATCGACACTCCTGTTTACCCGACGAGAGAACAAGAATTGGAAGTTTTACAAATTTGCCCAAAGTCTTCTCTAATTGCAACATAATCCCCTGGACGTGTTTTAGGATGTATATATATTATTTTTGGGTTTTAGAAACCCTTAAGTTATCTTCTAGCAGTTTTTGAGAGAAAGAATATTGAGAGCTTTTGGGAGAGATAGATCTGAATTCTTTGTAGAGAGAAGATTTCTTGAACTCACTCTTTTACATTTCAATATCTATTGCATGTTATTCAGAAATATGATTTGCTCTTCATTAAACATGTCTGAGTAATTTGCTTGTTAGGTTTAGGGTTTTTCATAGGGTTTTTATGATTTATTAGATCTATGATTTTTAGGGTTCTTAATCTTTATTGATCTTCATCCTTGGTTGTTCTTCACAATAATTCTTGATTGATCACCTAGAATTGTTATCTTAGGAAAATAAATTGATATGAGAATATAATTGTTTTCCTGATTAAACCATTGATGAGCAGAATTGTTTCTTACAAAGAGATTTGAATTAATAATTCTGTGAACTTATCTAAACCTGTTCTTAAAGCTGATTTTTAACTTGGAATTTTACAAAGAGATTTGGATTTTCTGGTTTAAATTTAGATATTATTTGCAGTGAGAACTGATTTAATTTACCAACAGTTTAGAGTTCTAGATCTGATCTTTATTGCTTGAACCTTAAGTAATTTATTGATTTAATATTTCATAATTTCCTGAGAAATTCCCTAGGCTTAACTCTTTTGATTTTCTGAATTTACAACACTTTCATTTAAATATTTGCATTGCTTTTATTTTAATTCAATTTAACTTGTTTAGCGTAATTTACAAAACTCTATAATCTATTCTGTTTGATCTTGAGTCTCTGTGGATTCGACCCCTAAGTACTGCAGTGATCTCTTGTTTGAGAGAGTAGCTCTAGGGATTAATTTGAGCTTATCAAATTTTGGCGCCGTTGTCGGGGACTCTCTGATTCTACCATTAGATTTGAGTTTTTAATTTCGTCTAAACTTTTCTTTTTATTTTCTACTTACACGTTTTTGTTTTTCTTCTCTTTGGTGTTTCAGGTGCATGCCTCCTAGACCTCACACAAGGAGCAACAAGTCTGGTCCTACTGTGAATCTTTCAAACCAAGAGGTTGGAAAACTTGAGCATGAGAACAGAAAAGCAGCCAAATCTCTGAAGATGGTTAATCTGATCATTCTGATGCGTGATGAGGCTGGTGTTTTGAGGGATCAAGAGGGCCACTTGCGCAATGAGCTAGGCCATAAGATTGATGCTGAAGGCAATGTGATTGCTGAACCTATTGTCAACGAGCAGGCTGTCGTGAACCAGCAAGCTGGTGTCGTTAATGATCCCAATCTTGGTGTCGATCGACACCAACCAGGTGGTATCGAACGACACCCCCTTCCTGCAGACGGACGTGGAGCTGCCAACCACGTCCACAACCCGGTTCAAAGACAGGAGCAGAACCGAGACCTGATCCGGACCATTGCTGACTACAACCGGGCAGATCTGGTGTATGAGAACCGGTCTGCTATTGTTCCTCCTCCATTCCAGAGGAATAATTTTGAGTTGAAACCTGCGTACTTTCAACTAGTTGGGCAGAGACCTTTCTCTGCTTTGACCAATGAGAAGCCCTTGGACCAGATTGATCATTTTGAGGATCTGGTGACTAACATCAAGGCTAATGGGGTGACTGAGGACTACATCTTCTGCAAACTCTTCTCTTACTCACTTGCAGGAGAGGCATCTCAGTGGTTGAAACAGCTGCCTGCTGGATCATTGACAAACTGGCGTGATGTCAAGGTGGCCTTCCTCAACTACTTCTATGATGATGCAATGTCAGATGAGTTGAGAATCAAGCTGTCTTCTTTCAAGCAAAGACCAGATGAAGCTTTCAAAGCAACTTGGGTGAGATTCAAGGCTTATCAAAGGGATTGTCCACACCATGGTTTCTCAAAGGTTCAATTGCTAAGTATCTTCTTCAGAGGATGTGACTGGGAGTATCAGTTGGCTTTAGATGCTGCAAGTCATGGGAATTTCAAGACAAGAATGCCAGAAGATGCTGAATGTTTGATTGAGAACTTAGCTGCTAGCAATAGTACTAAGAGAGTAGATGCTGAAAGGAAGAGATTACATGGAGTATATGATTCAAACCAGTTAGCTTATGTTAATACTAAGCTGGATTCAGTGCATAATCTCCTTGTGGATAAGAAATCTGTTCATTTTGCTGCTGAAGTTGAGACATATGAGCCAGAACCTGATCAAGGAGATCATGAGGAAGAGGAGGTGAACTATGTCTATGGGAACCAAGGACAACGGTTTGGAAATCAGCAAGGTAGTTGGCCTTTCAGTGGAAACAGCCAGCGCAGTAACTTTCAGGGCAACTCTTCTGGTTTCACACCCAAACCTGAGTATCAGAAGCAGCAACAAAACAGTGGATACACAAGGACTTATGGCAACAATTCGTATCAATCTCCACCTCCTAAGTCAGCTGAAACTAGTAAGATGGAAGCTATGCTTGAGCAGCTTTTGCAAGGTCAAGAGCAAATGACAGTGACTTTCAATGGGAAGCTGGACAATGTCTACACTGATCTTAATGGGAAGTTTGAAGCTTTGAACATCCATGTCAAGAAGCTGGAAAGTCAGGATGCGCAGACTGCTGGGTCTGTAAAAAGGCAAGAAGGTTATCTTCCTTCAAGAACTGAATCAAATCCTAAACATTCTTGCAATGCAGTGACTTTGAGAAGTGGCAAACAACTCCATCCTACACCCCAGAAGAATCAAACTGATGATCTACAAGAGTTGATTGATATAGAAGACGAAGAGGATGTTTCTGCTGAGTCAGTATCGACCGACACACATGGGCATCGGTCGGCACCCACACCATCCGAAGTTTCGGACAAAATCCCAGAACAAAGCATCGATCGACACCAACCAGGTGGCATCGATCGACGCCAACCACGGACAGAAACTCCGAATGTGAAATCTCCTGTTCCAGTTGCAGAAAGAGTCTACACACCTAAGGTTCCATTCCCCAAGAATCCAAAGAAGTCTAAACAAGAGCTAGATGATGCTAAGTGCAAAGCCATGATGGATAAGCTTATTATTGAGTTGCCTTTGGTTGATGCTGTTAAGACTTCTCCAATGCTTAGGAGATATATCAAGAGGATGGTAACCAAGGATTTTAATGCTGAGCAAGGAGTTATGATGATATCAGTCCAAGTCAGTGCCATCATTCAGAACAAGATCCCAGAAAAACTTCCTGATCCAGGGAGCTTTGTTCTTGATTGTACTATCTTCACTGACAGATTTGCTAGATCTTTGTGTGATCTTGGTTCTAGTGTCAACCTAATGCCAAGATCAGTAGCACTCAGCCTTGGAATGACAGACTTCAAGTCTACTAAGCTCACTCTCATCCTTGCTGACCGGTCCGTTCGTATTCCAGATGGTGTTCTTGAAGATGTTCCAATTAAGATTGGTGAGTGCTTGATACCTACTGATTTTGTGGTGTTAAAGTATGAGGAAGAACCCAATGACCCTCTTATTCTGGGAAGATCATTCTTAGCCACTGCTAGAGCTATAATTGATGTCAAGAAGGGTCAGATTGGTCTCAATATTGGTGATCTACAAATGCGCTTTGACATGGAGAAGCTGGTTAAGAGGCCAACCATTGATGAACAGACATTCTATGTAGACACATTGTCTAATCTGGCTGAAGAGATATTCCAGGAGCTGCATCCTGAGGATCCATTAGAGAGAGCATTGGTTGCTTCTGCTGAAGAAGCTGAGCATCTAGATGACATTGCTGGTGGGTATGTCAATCTACTTGATGCTAATGAACAAGTGAAGAAGCTGGCTGCACAAGAGGAATTGGTTAGTACTTCTTCACAAGCTGCAAGGTTTTCTGATTGGAGTCTTGAGAAAGCTCCAAAGCTTGATCTCAAGCCACTTCCTGCAGGTCTAAGGTATGCATTTCTAGGTGAGAACTCTTCTTATCCTGTTATTGTTAGTGCTTCCTTGAACAATGCAGAGCTCACTTTACTGCTAAGCAAGCTGCGCAAGTTTCGCAAGGCTCTTGGCTATTCTCTTGATGATATTGCAGGAATCTCTCCAGACTTGTGTATGCATAGGATTCATCTTGAGGAGGGAGCTAAGACATCCATTGAGCATCAGAGGAGGCTGAATCCGAATCTGCAAGATGTTTTCAAGAAGGAGATCATGAAGCTGCTGAATGATGGGATCATCTATCCAATATCTGACAGCAATTGGGTTAGTCCGGTACATGTTGTTCCTAAGAAGGGTGGAGTCACAGTGGTGAAGAATGACAAGAATGAGCTGATCCCTACAAGGAAAATTACTGGTCATCGAATGTGCATAGACTACAGGAAGTTGAATGCTGCAACAAGGAAAGATCACTTCCCACTTCCTTTTATTAACCAGATGGTGGAGAGGTTAGCTAATCATCCATACTACTGCTTATTGGATGGTTACTCAGACTTCTTCCAGATTCCCATTCATCCTGATGACCAAGAGAAGACCACCTTCACTTGTCCCTATGGTACCTTTGTTTACCGCAGAATGCCTTTTGGTCTCTGAAATGGTCTCTGTAATGCTCCTGCAACATTTCAGAGATGCATGATGTCTATCTTCACTGATATGATTGAAGATTATATGGAGGTGTTCATGGATGATTTTTCAGTTTATGGATCTTCATTCAAGAGCTGTTTGGACAACCTCTGTAAGGTGCTAGCAAGATGTGAAGAGAAGCATTTGGTGCTTAACTGGGAAAAATGTCATTTTATGGTTAGAGATGGCATAGTACTTGGCCACAGGGTTTCAGAAGCTGGAATAGAGGTTGACCGCGCTAAGATAGAGGTGATGACAGGTCTTCAACTACCAGAGAATGTGAAGGCAGTGAGAAGCTTTCTTGGACATGCAGGGTTCTATAGGCGTTTTATCAAAGATTTCAGCAAGATAGCAAGACCACTTTCTGCTTTGTTGTGCAAAGATGTCAAGTTTGAATTCACTGATGAATGTCCCATAGCCTTTGAGAGAATTAAGCAGGAGCTTATGAGTGCACCTATTGTTCAGCCACCAGATTGGGATCTTCCATTTGAAGTAATGTGTGATGCTAGTGACTTTGCAGTTGGAGCAGTGCTGGGACAAAGAAAAGATAAGAAGCTTCATGCAATCTACTATGCAAGCAGGACACTTGATGAGGCACAAATAAATTATGCAACAACAGAGAAGGAGTTGTTGGCTGTGGTGTTTGCTTTTGAGAAGTTTAGATCTTATCTGGTTGGTTCAAAAGTCATTGTTCATACTGATCATGCTGCATTAAGGTACTTGATGCAGAAGAAGGATGCTAAGCCTGGACTTTTGATATGGATTCTTCTTCTACAAGAATTTGACATTGAAGTGAGGGATAAGAAGGGGATAGAGAATGGTGTTGCTGATCACTTGTCCAGGATTAGAATTGATGATGATGTCCCAATTCGTGATTTTCTACCTGAAGATCATGTTTATTTTGTTGATACTGGGTTTCGGACTGATGACTTGAAGAATATGGTTTCGGATGCATGTGGTGTCGATCGACACCAACTTAGCATCGATCAACACCCATTATTTCCCGAAACAGATTGGTCGAATGATGGAGATTTAGCTGCTGTGGCTAGCTCCAATCAACCTTGGTATGTTGATATTGCCAATTATCTTGATGCAGAGGTAGAACCAGACAAATTTACAGGCTATCATAAGAAGAGGTTCTTGAGAGAGCTAAGGAGATATTATTGGGATGAGCTTTATTTGTATAAGCATTGTAGTGATGGTGTTTACAGAAGATGTCTAGCTGAGACTGAAGTTCCTGATGTTCTATTCCACTGCCATGGATCAGATTATGCTGGACACTTTGCTACTTTCAAGACAGTGTCTAAGGTTCTACAAGCTGGATTTTGGTGGCCAACAATGTTCAAGGATGCTAATGAGTTTGTCTCTAGATGTGATGCTTGTCAGCGGAAAGGTCAGATTAGTAAGAGGCATGAGATGCCACAAAACTTTATCCTTGAGGTTGAAGTTTTTGATTGCTGGGACATTGACTTTATGGGACCTTTCCCTTCTTCTTACAAGAATCAATACATCTTAGTGGTTGTTGACTATGTGTCCAAGTGGGTTGAAGCAATTGCAAGTCCAACGAATGATTCTGCTGTGGTTCTTAAGCTGTTTAAGACCATTATCTTCCCGCGGTTTGGAGTTCCTAGAATTGTCATCAGTGATGGAGGTAAGCACTTTATCAATAAAGTGTTTGAGAAGCTGCTGAAAAAGTATGGTGTTCAACATAGAGTGGCTAGTCCATATCATCCTCAGACTAGTGGACAAGTTGAAGTTTCCAACAGGCAGATTAAGGAGATTCTAGAGAAAACAGTGGGTGTTACAAGGACAGATTGGGCTATGAAGCTTGATGATGCACTTTGGGCTTATAGAACTGCATATAAGACACCACTTGGCACCACACCTTTTCATCTGCTTTATGGGAAAGCCTGTCATCTACCAGTGGAGTTAGAGCACAAAGAAGCCTGGACAGTTAAGTTGATGAATTTTGATGCCAAGACAGCTTCAGAGAGAAGGTTGGTGCAGTTGAATGAGTTGGATGAGCTGAGATTTCATGCATTTGAGAATTCCAAGCTGTACAAGGAGAGAACCAAGGCTTATCATGATAAGAAGATCATCTCCAGACAATTTGAGCCAAATGACCAGGTACTCCTTTACAACTCTCGCTTGAAGCTGTTTCCTGGAAAGCTGCTTTCCCGCTGGTCTGGTCTTTACTGTTCAATAGGTTAGACCATATGGAGCTATTGTGCTGTTGAATTCCAAGGAAGAGAGATTTACTGTTAATGGCCAAAGGGTGAAACACTATTGGGCGAAAACTGAGATACCAGACGGACACATTGTGCGTTTGGATGATGCACCCTCTGCCTAATCCGCTGCCAATTCAAGCTAATGACTTAAAACAAGCGCTGAGTGGGAGGCAACCCACTGGTAGGATTTAATTATTTTTAAATTTTTGCTTTTAGGATTACTAACATAATAATTTTTGGTTTTGAGTTTTCATTGTTTCATGAAAAGTTTCGAGAATCATTGATCAGAGCTAGCATCGACCGATACCATTTAAATTGGCATCGGTCGACACTATGATGGACAGAGACGAAAACGGGCCAATCGGGTTTGATTTTGCTGGGTTTCAAGCCTACTGGGCTTTGAATGAAAATGGGCCGGACCGAATAGAAAAGCATCGACCGATACCACTTATATGGGCATCCGTCGATACCACTTAAACCCGAGAAAGGACGATTAAAATCGCGAGTCTTCTTCTTCTTCCTCCATTCGACCCAAATTCGAGCTAACCCTAGAATCCTCATAACTCTCTCGATACAGCTCCGTTTTGAGTGATTCAAAGCTCTAATCCACTCGATTTTCTCTCCTCAACTTGGATCTAGTGTCAATGTCGTGTTTTGGAGTGATGGCACCCAACAAGAAGGCTCGAACCAACGACGGCGAAGCTTCTTCTTCAACTCGCCCACCTCCCCAATCCGTCCACCCCCGCCTCCGCCAGCTCCGGCAAGTGTTCCCAAACCTCCATGACGTCCGACGACGGCCCCCACCACTCTACCTGATCTCTCTCTTCCATCTTCCATCCAATCAAGGTTCCCATGGCCAAAAGAAGAAGGTCAACCAATTCCAACTGAGAGAGAATGGCCTAAACACAAGCTTCCTGAGCTTAGCAAGCCTGAATTCATCAATAGGCCAGTGGGTGTTTGGGGAGATTATGAGAAAATGCTCTACAATGCATGGCTGGGAGTTGAGATTGAGCCTACAAGGTTTGTTGATCCTGTTATTCTTCATAGGTTGGAAATTCATGATGAGGTCTTGGCTTTACTTGATAAGATGATTTTAGGAAACATCTGTACTAGGCAGTATGATTTGTATCCGGATTTAGTGCGACAATTCATGGCATCTGTTAGGATCACTTATCAGAATGAGCAGGCACCAATGGCAAGAGACGGTGAATTGCATTTCTTCATTAACGGAATGCCTTATAGTATCACTTTTTCTCATATTTGTGATGTATTTCGTTGGACTCTTTATTATCAGAAAGTTGCTTTGCCCAAGCATTATGAGGATGTCTCTCCATTGTGGTCTCACATAGGGCTGGTGTGTATAATTCCAAGAAGATGCTTCAATCAGAGGTCCGCCATCCTGTACTCCGATATGTCCTTAGAGCTGTTGCTACCACTTTTCAGTGTAAGATGGAGCCCAACAAGATGAGAGCTGCAGAGCTTTACTATTTGAGTTGTGGTGTTGGCAACATGATTCCTTCTATGTCTATTGGTGAGCGTCGTGATCCTATGAACCTCAACTTTGGAGCTGTTTGAAACAACCGCCCCTTTTTTTTTCTTTTTAATACTAAATACAACATATAATTAAGCATCCCATACTACTTAATTAAATCACCCAAACCACCACTCCTCATTAAACCAATAACAACCAATATGCACAGCGGAAACATACCAACAATACAGAAACGATACATCATCAATACAATAACATTCCTATCCAATCTATCCAGCAACCTAACATAGCTCTAACCAAGGTTCCAACATAAATAATATAACCAACATCACACAAACGAGACCCTAGATCATCCTCCTCCTCATCGCCATGATTCCACGCTACACATTTTGCCTTTACCTGCACCACAAACACAAATTGAGATGCATGAGTATTTGATAAACACTCAGTGAGGCAATCCTCCCATCTACTGGGATATACACACAAGCAATAAGATCTCTACATGCCACAAACAACAATCAATAAAACAAACCAGGCAATATACATAGCATACAACATCCATCGTAACTGAACAAGGGGTGTCGACCGACACCAGATGGTGTCGACCGACACCAGATGGTGTCGATCGACACTGACTATCTGGTGTCGACCGACACCAAACTGGTGTCGACCGACAGCCTGCCCGACACTCCCGAAAACCCTAGTTTGTGTCGACCGACACCTCCACATGGCATCGATCAACACTCGCAAAGTCCCGAGCCGTCCTCGCGTTGGTGTCGACCGACACCCCAACTGGTGTCGACCGACACCGATGCCGAGCAGCGATTTCCCTCGATCAGAAACTCCGAATCTCGCCTCCAATCTTCTCCAATCCGCTCCTTGCACTCCCAGAAGCCAAACCCAGTCCAGACAGCAACGAAATAACATAGAGAACTCAAAGAAACAACCACATAAGCACCAAATCACATAGAATCTAGAGATCTTAGCTTAGATAAGCCATGGTCATGCACTCACCTCTTTCAAGAAGATTCTGACCAACAAGAACGAACTCCCTCACTCCTAGCAAGCTTCTAACACCTTCCCAGCCTTAGATCTCCCAGGAACAGCAAGGAATCTCCCAATCTCTTCCCAAAAGCTCAAGAACACTTTTCTCCCTTTCTTTCTCTCTAAAAGCGGCCAAATAACAACAAAAACACGACCCTAGGTCGTTTCCCTTCTTTTACACTCGATTTAGGGATTCCCTAACCCAACCACGCAAACCGGACAATTAAAATTGAACCGACCAAACCGGCCACAACTAGTGTCGATCGACACTCCCCCTGTGGTGTCGATCGACACCCTCTCCAAAATACCAAAAATTGGTTTGCGGGTGTTACAATTCTCCCCCACTAACAGAAGATTCGTCCTCGAATCTGTACACACCGCCACTCATCCGCAAACTCACAAAAACACCGTCGCAACAGTTCGTACCATCCACCCATTTGGTCTGCCACAACAAGGACACCACTGGTCCAAACCACCCTGAACCCACTGGTCATCACCACTCTGGTCCCCCCGACCAGCATACACCTGACCCTCCCGGTCAACACATAGAAAACCCCGAGACTGAACCCCCATCAATCCCGAGATCCGCTTCCGATCTCAACCGTAACCCTGAGATTGAACCCCCATCAGTCTCATAAATCCACATCCGGTTACCATTCTTATTTCCACGCCCTTGACACTTTTGCCACCAACTCATCTGCTCTTAGGTCGCAACCTTCAAGCCATACCGATCACACTCTCAGACCCCCCGTCTTTGAGCCATACCGTCTCACCCTCGGGTCGTCACCCTTAAGATCACGGTACCAGGAGAACCCCCATCTCCTCAGGAGAACCCCCATCTCCTCTGCCACCCTCAGGACCGCGGTCCCTTGAGCTATCGGTATCTAGGGAACCCCCCGTCCCCTCAGGAGAACCCCCTTCTCCTCATGAGTTGTTCAGGACCCCCCGTCCCTCTAGCAAATGGTCATAACGTCAATAAGCATTTTCCAACCTGGACCACCCCCCGTGATCCACGTAGAACATCTCATTGTCCTACCAACCCCATATCCTCTCTGAGAATATCACCACAGCCATGGCCACCCCCAGGTCTCACTACTAACATCTCAACTCCTCGGTGTTTACAAACACCCTTTCCACTAAAAACAAGTTCTAACTACTCATAAAACTTTATGTTTTAGAAACTTTCTATGCATGGGAACTTTCCATTTATAGAATTCCCGAGCGATTTTCTTTTCCACAAGATCCACAAATTCCAAAAACCAAATAACTGCATTTTATTAAAAACCTCAAGTGCAATAAACGTTTACAACTCCAAACGAAAATACGTAGCTGAAATAAAAAGAAACAGAAGCCAAACTAATCTCCGAGTTGAGCACCCGGTCCTCCCTTCGGTTGTGCCGCACCCTCCATCATCTGTCTCAACTTAGGACAGAAAGGCCTGATGTGCCCCTCCTCTCCACAATGGTAACACGATCGACGATATTCCTGTTGATCACCTTTCTTGGGACAGTCTGCCAATCTGTGGTTCTTGCTCCCACATCCGAAGCACCCTCGCCCACCTTGCTGCATACCTGACGTGTCTTCCCGCTTCCTCTTATGCCTTTGCTCCGACTTGTTACCCTTGTTTGGATTGTTCTGCTCCGAAGTCTCCTCTGTCTGAACCGATGGACTGACCACCACTGACTGTGCCCGGATATCCTGCTCAATCTCTGCTGCAGTCTCAACCAGTTCTGCACGCGTAGCATAACTACGTCCCCTACAATGGACCCTCAAGTCATCACGAAGAGCCCTCAAGAACCTCCTGATCTGAGCCTCCTCAGACTCTATAGCCCGACCCCCATAACACAGAAGTCGACTGAACTCTAAATCCAACTCCCGCACTGACCGTGTCCCCTGAGACAACTGAAGGAACTGCACCTCCAAACGATCCAAGGCCTCTCTAGGAAAATACTTGCGGTTGAACTCCAAAACGAAGTCAGCCCAAGTCATCTCCCGCTGCACCCTCCTAGCAACCACGGATCTCCACCACACCTCAGCATCACCACCCAAAAAGTAGACCCCTATGTCCACCCAAAACTCCACAGGACATCTCAGAGTATGGAAGTTACGTTCCACACTCGTCCTCCAAGCATCCGCAGCTGTAGGATCTGTACCACCCAAAAACCTCTCAGTGAACAGACCCTTCATCTCCTTGAGCATAGCCAAATAACGTCCATGCTCTCCCACATCTGCAACCACTGGCTGCCGCTCCTCCGCCACCACTGGTGGCACTACCTGAGCCTGAGCCTGTACCACTGGTGGTAACCGCTCTAACACCTGTGCTAGTAAAGCCGCAACATCAACATCGGGGACTCCACCCGCTGGGACTCCCACCCCCGGGACCCTAGCATCACCGGCCACTGGAGCATCAACACCGCCCCCTCCTGCCACACTCACGGAATCCCCCGGAACATCCTGCGACTCGCCAACACCCTCAGCTGTCACACTCTGGTCCTCGGTCTCACTAACCACTGGGGCTCTGCCCCTACCTCGACCACGTCCGCGTCCACGACCACGTCCGCGTCCACGACCACGTCCGCGTCCACGACCTCGACCAGCCACAGCATCCTCTCTAACCATCTGCACTACCCAGAACAGAAAGCTAAGTACACAAATCAAAACCGCACACAAACACACATCTTACCGTGGAATCTCATTGAAGGCTCGAAGAGGATGATACTAGGACTCCATACTCACTCAAATTGACTAACTACTGATAATCAATTTCCATCACAAAACAACCATTCACAAACATCAAAGAAAGGAAAATAATTCACCCAATTAAATTCCTAAGCACTCTAAACCATCCACTTAACCATCCTAGAACCGTAAGGGCTCTGATACCAAAATGAAACAACCGCCCCTTTTTTTTCTTTTTAATACTAAATACAACATATAATTAAGCATCCCATACTACTTAATTAAATCACCCAAACCACCACTCCTCATTAAACCAATAACAACCAATATGCACAGCGGAAACATACCAACAATACAGAAACGATACATCATCAATACAATAACATTCCTATCCAATCTATCCAGCAACCTAACATAGCTCTAACCAAGGTTCCAACATAAATAATATAACCAACATCACACAAACGAGACCCTAGATCATCCTCCTCCTCATCGCCATGATTCCACGCTACACATTTTGCCTTTACCTGCACCACAAACACAAATTGAGATGCATGAGTATTTGATAAACACTCAGTGAAGCAATCCTCCCATCTACTGGGCTATACACACAAGCAATAAGATCTCTACATGCCACAAAACAATCAATAAAACAAACCAGGCAATATACATAGCATACAACATCCATCGTAACTGAACAAGGGGTGTCGACCGACACCAGATGGTGTCGATCGACACTGACTATCTGGTGTCGACCGACACCCTGCCCGACACTCCCGAAAACCCTAGTTTGTGTCGACCGACACCTCCACATGGCATCGATCAACACTCGCAAAGTCCCGAGCCGTCCTCGCGTTGGTGTCGACCGACACCCCAACTGGTGTCGACCGACACCGATGCCGAGCAGCGATTTCCCTCGATCAGAAACTCCGAATCTCGCCTCCAATCTTCTCCAATCCGCTCCTTGCACTCCCAGAAGCCAAACCCAGTCCAGACAGCAACGAAATAACATAGAGAACTCAAAGAAACAACCACATAAGCACCAAATCACATAGAATCTAGAGATCTTAGCTTAGATAAGCCATGGTCATGCACTCACCTCTTTCAAGAAGATTCTGACCAACAAGAACGAACTCCCTCACTCCTAGCAAGCTTCTAACACCTTCCCAGCCTTAGATCTCCCAGGAACAGCAAGGAATCTCCCAATCTCTTCCCAAAAGCTCAAGAACACTTTTCTCCCTTTCTTTCTCTCTAAAAGCGGCCAAATAACAACAAAAACACGACCCTAGGTCGTTTCCCTTCTTTTACACTCGATTTAGGGATTCCCTAACCCAACCACGCAAACCGGACAATTAAAATTGAACCGACCAAACCGGCCACAACTAGTGTCGATCGACACTCCCCCTGTGGTGTCGATCAACACCCTCTCCAAAATACCAAAAATTGGTTTGCGGGTGTTACAATTCTCCCCCACTAACAGAAGATTCGTCCTCAAATCTGTACACACCGCCACTCATCCGCAAACTCACAAAAACACCGTCGCAACAGTTCGTACCATCCACCCATTTGGTCTGCCACAACAAGGACACCACTGGTCCAAACCACCCTGAACCCACTGGTCATCACCACTCTGGTCCCCCCGACCAGCATACACCTGACCCTCCCGGTCAACACATAGAAAACCCCGAGACTGAACCCCCATCAATCCCGAGATCCGCTTCCGATCTCAACCGTAACCCTGAGATTGAACCCCCATCAGTCTCATAAATCCACATCCGGTTACCATTCTTATTTCCACGCCCTTGACACTTTTGCCACCAACTCATCTGCTCTTAGGTCGCAACCTTCAAGCCATACCGATCACACTCTCAGACCCCCCGTCTTTGAGCCATACCGTCTCACCCTCGGGTCGTCACCCTTAAGATCACGGTACCAGGAGAACCCCCATCTCCTCAGGAGAACCCCCATCTCCTCTGCCACCCTCAGGACCGCGGTCCCTTGAGCTATCGGTATCTAGGGAACCCCCCGTCCCCTCAGGAGAACCCCCTTCTCCTCATGAGTTGTTCAGGACCCCCCGTCCCTCTAGCAAATGGTCATAACGTCAATAAGCATTTTCCAACCTGGACCACCCCCCGTGATCCACGTAGAACATCTCATTGTCCTACCAACCCCATATCCTCTCTGAGAATATCACCACAGCCATGGCCACCCCCAGGTCTCACTACTAACATCTCAACTCCTCGGTGTTTACAAACACCCTTTCCACTAAAAACAAGTTCTAACTACTCATAAAACTTTATGTTTTAGAAACTTTCTATGCATGGGAACTTTCCATTTATAGAATTCCCGAGCGATTTTCTTTTCCACAAGATCCACAAATTCCAAAAACCAAATAACTGCATTTTATTAAAAACCTCAAGTGCAATAAACGTTTACAACTCCAAACGAAAATACGTAGCTGAAATAAAAAGAAACAGAAGCCAAACTAATCTCCGAGTTGAGCACCCGGTCCTCCCTTCGGTTGTGCCGCACCCTCCATCATCTGTCTCAACTTAGGACAGAAAGGCCTGATGTGCCCCTCCTCTCCACAATGGTAACACGATCGACGATATTCCTGTTGATCACCTTTCTTGGGACAGTCTGCCAATCTGTGGTTCTTGCTCCCACATCCGAAGCACCCTCGCCCACCTTGCTGCATACCTGACGTGTCTTCCCGCTTCCTCTTATGCCTTTGCTCCGACTTGTTACCCTTGTTTGGATTGTTCTGCTCCGAAGTCTCCTCTGTCTGAACCGATGGACTGACCACCACTGACTGTGCCCGGATATCCTGCTCAATCTCTGCTGCAGTCTCAACCAGTTCTGCACGCGTAGCATAACTACGTCCCCTACAATGGACCCTCAAGTCATCACGAAGAGCCCTCAAGAACCTCCTGATCTGAGCCTCCTCAGACTCCATAGCCCGACCCCCATAACACAGAAGTCGACTGAACTCTAAATCCAACTCCCGCACTGACCGTGTCCCCTGAGACAACTGAAGGAACTGCACCTCCAAACGATCCAAGGCCTCTCTAGGAAAATACTTGCGGTTGAACTCCAAAACGAAGTCAGCCCAAGTCATCTCCCGCTGCACCCTCCTAGCAACCACGGATCTCCACCACACCTCAGCATCACCACCCAAAAAGTAGACCCCTATGTCCACCCAAAACTCCACAGGACATCTCAGAGTATGGAAGTTACGTTCCACACTCGTCCTCCAAGCATCCGCAGCTGTAGGATCTGTACCACCCAAAAACCTCTCAGTGAACAGACCCTTCATCTCCTTGAGCATAGCCAAATAACGTCCATGCTCTCCCACATCTGCAACCACTGGCTGCCGCTCCTCCGCCACCACTGGTGGCACTACCTTAGCCTGAGCCTGTACCACTGGTGGTAACCGCTCTAACGCCTGTGCTAGCAAAGCCGCAACATCAACATCGGGGACTCCACCCGCTGAGACTCCCACCCCCGGGACCCTAGCATCACCGGCCACTGGAGCATCAACACCGCCCCCTCCTGCCACACTCACGGAATCCCCTGGAACATCCTGCGACTCGCCAACACCCTCAGCTGTCACACTCTGGTCCTCGGTCTCACTAACCACTGGGGCTCTGCCCCTACCTCGACCACGTCCGCGTCCATGACCACGTCCGCGTCCACGACCTCGACCAGCCACAGCATCCTCTCTAACCATCTGCACTACCCAGAACAGAAAGCTAAGTACACAAATCAAAACCGCACACAAACACACATCTTACCGTGGAATCTCATTGAAGGCTCGAAGAGGATGATACTAGGACTCCATAGTCACTCAAATTGACTAACTACTCATAATCAATTTCCATCACAAAACAACCATTCACAAACATCAAAGAAAGGAAAATAATTCACCCAATTAAATTCCTAAGCACTCTAAACCATCCACTTAACCATCCTAGAACCGTAAGGGCTCTGATACCAAAATGAAACAACCGCCCCTTTTTTTTCTTTTTAATACTAAATACAACATATAATTAAGCATCCCATACTACTTAATTAAATCACCCAAACCACCACTCCTCATTAAACCAATAACAACCAATATGCACAGCGGAAACATACCAACAATACAGAAACGATACATCATCAATACAATAACATTCCTATCCAATCTATCCAGCAACCTAACATAGCTCTAACCAAGGTTCCAACATAAATAATATAACCAACATCACACAAACGAGACCCTAGATCATCCTCCTCCTCATCGCCATGATTCCACGCTACACATTTTGCCTTTACCTGCACCACAAACACAAATTGAGATGCATGAGTATTTGATAAACACTCAGTGAGGCAATCCTCCCATCTACTGGGCTATACACACAAGCAATAAGATCTCTACATGCCACAAACAACAATCAATAAAACAAACCAGGCAATATACATAGCATACAACATCCATCGTAACTGAACAAGGGGTGTCGACCGACACCAGATGGTGTCGATCGACACTGACTATCTGGTGTCGACCGACACCTCCACATGGCATCGATCAACACTCGCAAAGTCCCGAGCCGTCCTCGCGTTGGTGTCGACCGACACCCCAACTGGTGTCGACCGACACCGATGCCGAGCAGCGATTTCCCTCGATCAGAAACTCCGAATCTCGCCTCCAATCTTCTCCAATCCGCTCCTTGCACTCCCAGAAGCCAAACCCAGTCCAGACAGCAACGAAATAACATAGAGAACTCAAAGAAACAACCACATAAGCACCAAATCACATAGAATCTAGAGATCTTAGCTTACATAAGCCATGGTCATGCACTCACCTCTTTCAAGAAGATTCTGACCAACAAGAACGAACTCCCTCACTCCTAGCAAGCTTCTAACACCTTCCCAGCCTTAGATCTCCCAGGAACAGCAAGGAATCTCCCAATCTCTTCCCAAAAGCTCAAGAACACTTTTCTCCCTTTCTTTCTCTCTAAAAGCGGCCAAATAACAACAAAAACACGACCCTAGGTCGTTTCCCTTCTTTTACACTCGATTTAGGGATTCCCTAACCCAACCACGCAAACCGGACAATTAAAATTGAACCGACCAAACCGGCCACAACTAGTGTCGATCGACACTCCCCCTGTGGTGTCGATCGACACCCTCTCCAAAATACCAAAAATTTGTTTGCGGGTGTTACACTGTTTTTGCACACTACTTGGTATATTTGCAGGCCAAGCCATTTCTGGGTACTGGAGCTAAGAAAGAGGCTGTGGGGAGCCTTATTACTGCTATTCTTCAGTTCAAGAGGATTCCTACTGATGGTTATAGTGTTGTCACTAAGAGACATGTTATGGATGAGCAGTATTTGAGGAGTGCACATTGGCTGAAACCGGGTTTGTTATGGAGGTTTGTTGATGACACAGGAGAGCACTTTGTTCGCCTTCCACGACCTGATCTTACCACCATTGGTAATGATCCTGAGCAGTTGCGTTTTCTCCCTTCTGCAGATGACTATGTTGCTTTTGCTGCTTCCCGTCGCCATCGCACTCCGCGGACTGCTTCTGCTGCTGCAGCTGCTCCTAACCCTGCTGGGGGTTTTGAGTTTGGTTCTTCTTCTGGGACCGCGACATTTGAGTTTCCAGAGCCACCGCAGGATCCCGCCACTATGGACCAGGGAGCTCATCAGACTTATGTGGTTTCTGCTTTGCGTGCCATCTGGAATGGCTTGGCTCGACTTTCTCAGTGTGGCTGCATTCGTCCTACCAGGCGTACTAGGCACAGGTCACCTTCGCTATCTTCACCATCTGCTGATCTTGTCTCTGATAATGTTGATGATGATGATGTTGATGACGATGATGAGGATGATGATGATGTTTCTGCTACATTTTAGCTTCTGATCATGGTTTTTCTTTATCTTTTTCCCTTTTTAGGATTGAGTCATTTTTATTCTTGCTTTGAGTCAGTTTGTGTTTGAAATTTGTTTGAACTATTGAACTATCTATCTATCATGTTGCTTTTAACTTGTGTTTGTGTTTGAGTGCATCTTAACAGAATTAACATCAAAGGATTGATCCAACAACACACACAACTAACTGCAACTAACAAGGAGATTCGGCCAACATTCACCATTCGCCGTAGGTGTCGATCGATGCTGCCTTGAATGGCATCGGTCGACACCAATGGGTAACCCGAGAATCTGGTCAATTTTTCATTCAACTTTTCAACACATTTTTGTTTCTTGACTTTTTCCTTGCTTGATAACACTGGGGACAGTGTTGTTTAAGTCTGGGGGAGGTTGGTACTCACTACTAACTTGGTTTTTGTGTCTTGTGTCAAAACCGTATTTTTGTTTTTTTTATTGGGTCAAATTTTTCAAAAATTTCTGTTGAATTATGATCTCTAACTAATGGTTCTTGTTCTTTGGCTAACACTTTAATGATTCTTGACTAAGCTTGACCTCAGAACTGAAGTGTGGAAAAGACTATGAGCTGTATCAACAATCCATAAGATATCTAGTTCAACCAACGATGTCTCAACTTTTATCAGGATTTTAACCGGACTTAATCTCTTACTTTGGGGTTGGAAATCAGTGGACTAGACTTCTTCAGGCCATACAAGACAGTGCAATATTTCAAAGTATGGCTCCCCTCTCTCTTCCCTTCAATGCTTAAAAAAAAAAAAAAAAGAATACAAGATGAGATGATATTGATCAGTTTAGAGAGGTAGGTAAATTACCAGTGACCTCATTATTCTACTCTTGAGTCAAATGATCACATAAATCTTGGAAGCGAGGGGTAGATAAATTACCGATGACCCCGGTATTCGCTTACACCTTTGATTATAAAAAAATAAGAAAAGAAAAAAATTGGAAGTGAGAAAAAGGAGAGGAAAGGAGATGTAAGAAGAATGTCTTGGCCTGAAGAGAGTCCATATGCCACTGTTCGAATACACCAAGGTAAGAACTCACCTGTACTTGCTTTAATTTATGTAATGAGATGGCAATGGTAAGACTAGAGATTCCAGAGGATTGTGGGATTTGAGTAAGGAATGTTGATGCTTTTCAATTGACAAAGTATATGAAGTAAGTTCTTGAGAGTCAAGGCGATAAAGAGTGCGAAGATCAGTTACCTGCAGTTGAGTGAATTCTATGTTTTCAAACCTCTTCCACAGGTCTAAGTTTCTATTTTGCTTGAGGGCAAGCAAAGGCTAAGTCTGGGGGAGTTGATATATCATGGTTTTTACGCTTTTTTAACCATGATATAAGTGTGCTTTTTGACTCTTTTGATTTGTTTCTAGGTTGTTTTTGAGTCTTTACAGGATATCTAGGGTTTTGGCACAGATGGAGCAATATGGAACAATTTGGGTCATTTTGGAGCATTTTACCGAAGGAAATCAAGTTGGAGTCGGATCAGAGTCAGAGCATCGATCGACACCACACAAAAGGGCATCGATCGACACTCCTGTTTACCCGACAAGAGAACAAGAATTGGAAGTTTTACAAATTTGCCCAAAGTCTTCTCTAATTGCAACATAAGCCCCTGGACGTGTTTTAGGATGTATATATATTATTTTGGGTTTTAGAAACCCTTAAGTTATCTTCTAGCAGTTTTTGAGAGAAAGAATATTGAGAGCTTTTGGGAGAGATAGATCTGAATTCTTTGTAGAGAGAAGATTTCTTGAACTCCCTCTTTTACTTTTCAATATCTATTGCATGTTATTCAGAAATATGATTTGCTCTTCATTAAACATGTCTAAGTAATTTGCTTGTTAGGTTTAGGGTTTTTCATAGGGTTTTTATGATTTATTAGATCTATGATTTTTAGGGTTCTTAATCTTTATTGATCTTCATCCTTGGTTGTTCTTCACAATAATTCTTGATTGATCACCTAGAATTGTTATCTTAGGAAAATAAATTGATATGAGAATATAATTGTTTTCCTGATTAAACCATTGATGAGCATAATTGTTTCTTACAAAGAGATTTGAATTAATAATTCTGTGAACTTATCTAAACCTGTTCTTAAAGCTGATTTTTAACTTGGAATTTTACAAAGAGATCTGGATTTTCTGGTTTTAAATTTAGATATTATTTGCAGTGAGAACTGATTTAATTTACCAAAAGTTTAGAGTTCTAGATCTGATCTTTATTTCTTGAACCTTAAGTAATTTATTAATTTAATATTTCATAATTTCCTGAGAAATTCCCTAGGCTTAACTCTTTTGATTTTCTGAATTTACAACACTTTCATTTAAATATTTTCATTGCTTTTATTTTAATTCAATTTAACTTGTTTAGCGTAATTTACAAAACTCTATAATCTATTGTGTTTGATCTTGAGTCTCTGTGGATTCGACCCCTAAGTACTGCAGTGATCTCTTGTTTGTGAGAGTAGCTCTAGGGATTAATTTGAGCTTATCATTTATTACAAGACGTTAATCTGATTAATGCTAATACAAGAGCTTATAAGCTCAACACTAAACCAGAATCTAATCTTGGTTAACTGAATTAACCGGTTCAAATCATAAACCATCTATCCTAATAATGTTGTAAGGGTCGAGGCGTCACGTCATAGCTTTAGAGGCAGATTCTTATTGAGATTCGTTTATAAGTAGGTGACCAGGCTTTGATCAAGTTAATTGTTCATCTTTTTTTTTTTTGGTCAAAAGTTAATTGTTCATCTATCTATACATTTTTTGAGGCATTTATGAAATAAATCCTGGAGTTGGAACTTATTTACAATCATGCCATTAACATTAGTTTTACAATTTTTTTTATTTTAAATAATATTAAATTTGGAATTTAACTTGAGAAGATTTTCTCCTATTCAAATTTCCAAAAGTATGGACCAACACCCATTAGCATTAAATATTTTATATTTAATTAATTCATTCTCTAAAAAATTGTTGATAATAACTTATTTTCATGTGTTTGAAAGCCAAGTGATTAAACTGTTTGATAATAACTTTAATTTTTTGAAAACATTGGGGCCTGAACTGACACTAATTGTTAAAAAAAATTTACTTCTTCACCGAAGTGTTTTTCAGTAGCTAATATATTAATATATAGATTTTTGATCCATACAAATAAGAAACAACTGATATAAATCAAACTTTACAAAAAAACACTCCACTATTTTAATCGATTTGCACAACTATAAATACAAAAGTGTTAAATGATATAGTGATAAAACAACCAAAATTACAAAGTCAAATTATAGTATACTAATATAATTATAAAAATAGAATATATTATGTAATACTATTATCTCTACATTGTAAATCACAAAAAAAAAAAAAAAAATTGTTGACTAAATTAAATTTAATGAATAATATGGATATCATAACTTGTATATAATAAATTACTACATGTAGACAATAGAAATTATAAACTACATAATGTATTGATGTAAAACTATAGTAGATTAAAAAATACTAAATATATTATATACATATATAATTAATATAATAAAGAAATTTTATTTTGTATTTCTAAACAAAAAATATAGTCTCACGGTGTACCGCGGGTGAATATCTAGTATTACTAAGACAAATGGTATTGCAGAGAATAAGCGAAAGAAACACATGACATGACAAATCAATAGCAATGGTTGCTATGGATAATACCTACAACATATAATAAGCGAAGGTTATTAAGAAGATTTTCACATACTTATATATGTATTTAGAAATACGAGCTTTAACAAATAGTTTTGAGATTGTCAATGTTATCATATTTTGATAAATATTAACACGTTTTTCTATTTTAATAGATATTTCAGGTTATGGTCATGCTTCGCTCTCGAAGAGTCTTCGGGATGTTTGTAAATTGTAATTCCACATATGAACTTGGACTTGGCTATTACAACTAGAAACAGCAACAATGGTTAGGTGCTCTCTCACATGATCTTCATCACTTTATATAACTCCATGTGATTGAATGAATGTATGTGTATTTGTACTTATATATTTGTGTATATGTGTGAACATTAGAATTGAGATAAAAAGCCTCACCATCTGAAACATAGTTGGGGGGGAAAATCTGGTCCAAAAAGTCTACAAAGCAACACGTTTTCAAACTTTACAATTGATCTCATCCCAAAATGTCTCTTGGATGTATAACATATTCTACATGACTATTGGATGTTGTTTTTCTTGCTTCAGCTTTGTCAAAGGAGTTCTCGATTATCATTTATAGTATTTATTCAAGTATTCATACATGGGTTGAAGGTAACGTCATCATACTTTCTATTTTAACATTTAAAAGGATTCATGTTGTATTTATCTTCGATACGTTTCTAGCATTTTTTTTCCTTAGTATTTGAGCTCTTTGCTGTTCTAGGGGTCATCAACATACTTAGCAACTTCTGTTGGTGTAAGCTTGAAGTAAAGCTTGGAGATCAAGCTAATCAAAGAGAAATGGAAATTGGGATTATATTTAGGAGATATCTAAATGTAATAGGAATAAGAAAGTTTTCCATTTATGATTAGGAGAATATACTTTAGAGCTTATATTTATAGGGGATGCTGAGATGTAGCAGAACCTAAGAGAGATTAAGTTTGAGAGTTTGTGAGAGCTTAAAGTTTTGAGTTATTTTCTTTGAGCTAATAAAGAGAGATTTTCTTTAAACTTCTCTGTTTTTAATCTTATCGTATAAAACTATATTTGGTATCAGAGCTTGAAGATCAGGAATCTGTGAGAAGATGATGGATGACGGGAGTTCGGATAACAAAGACAAGCATATTGCAGTTACGGGAGACAAACCAAAAGAAGGATCATCTTCATCGTCCTCGATATCATGTCCCATGCTAAACACAACTAACTTCACGGTTTGGGCCATAAAGATGAGTTTTGTGCTTAAGGTTAACAAGGTCTGGGAGGCAGTCGAAACAGAGCTGATCGATAGTGATAAGAATAACCTAGCCATAGCATTAATTCTGCAATCTATACCAGAAGCTCTTATACTACAAGTCGGAGGTTTATGCATAGCAAAGAAGGTCTGGGAAACAATTAAGAATCGACATGTAGGAGCTGAGAGAGTCAAAGAGGCGAGATTACAGACCTTAATGGCTGAATTCGACAGACTCAAGATGAAGGAATCCGAGAAGATTGATGATTTTGCAGAGAAACTTTCTGCAATCTCCTCAAAAACAGCCTCTCTCGGAGAAACTATTGAAGAGTCAAAGCTCGTTAAGAAATTCTTATCGAGTCTTCCAAGAAGGAAGTTCATACATATGGTTGCTTCTCTTGAACAAGTGTTAAATCTCAATACCGTAAGCTTCGAAGATATTGTTGGCAGGTTAAAAGCCTATGAGGAACGTATCTCTGAAGTAGAAGATAATCAAGAGGATCAAAGCAAACTTATGTATGTTAATCAAGAGTCACAAAGTCGAGAATACAATGGAGAATACAGGGGAAGAGGACGTGGTGGAAGAACCTTCAGATGACGAGGACGTGGTCGCAGTACTTGGAAGGACCCTTCCCAAGTTGTTTGTTTCAGATGTGACAAGGTAGGTCACTTTGCTTCACAATGTCCAGAGCGTTTGATGAAACTAGGTATAGTGGAAGCAAAAGAAAGTGAGGTTAAAGATACAGAAGAGGCTGATCAACTTATGATGCATGAAGTTGTCTATCTAAACGAAAAATACTGCAGACCGAGTAAGTTTGAAGCCAACACAGATGGGAATAATGTTTGGTATCTCGACAACGGTGCAAGCAATCATATGACTGGAGATCAGAGATACTTTGACACACTTGATCAGTCAATTACTGGGAAAGTTAGATTTGGAGATGACTCAAGGATCGATATCAAAGGAAAAGGAACCATTGCTTTTGTTGATTCATATGGAAAACCGAGAGTAATGACTGAAGTATATTTCATCCCAGAGCTAAGGAGCAACATCATAAGCTTAGGACAAGCTACAGAGACTGGTTGTGATATTCATTTGAAGGGAGAGTATCTAACAATGAGAGATCAAAATGGAAACCTATTGGTTAAAACAGAGAGGTCTAAGAATCGGTTGTATAAAGTTAACATGGGATTAACAAACAGTGTTTGTTTAAATCTCTTAGCTGCAAGAGAATCAAGTATGTGGCATGCTAGGATGGGACATGTTAACTATACTACACTGTCGTCAATGTTTACAAATGAGAATATGTTGGGAGGTCCAAGTAAACCACTTGACAAAGAGATTTGTGGCTCGTGTTTACTCGGTAAGCAGTCTACACAACCTTTTCCGCAAGCAACAAACTTTCGATCAACAAAAAGGCTAGCACTTATACATGGAGATCTCTGCGGTCCAATAACACCAAGTACAAGCGCTGGAAGTCGATACATATTTGTGCATATCGATGATTATTCACGGTACATGTGGACCATCCTTCTAAAGGAGAAGAGCGAAGCTATGGAGAAGTTCAAGAAGTTCAAAATAATGGTGGAAAAGGAGACAGAAGAAAAAATTCAGACCTTTAGAACCGATAGAGGAGGGGAGTTCGTATCTCACAGAGTTCAACTCTTTCTGCGAAGATTCTGGCATATCTCGACACTTGACAGCTCCTTATACTCCGCAACAGAATGGAGTTGTGGAACGTCGAAACAAAACTTTGATGGAGATAACACGAAGTGTTCTGAAACACATGAAGATGCCAAACTACTTATGGGATGAAGCTGTTCGACACTCTACTTATTTACTGAACCGGGTTGTAACGAGATCACTCAAGGATCAAACACCATATGAATGTTATCGAAGTAGAAAGCAGGCGGTTGGACATGTTCGAGTCTTTGGTTGTATTGCATATGCCAAGACAGACAAAGCTCAACTAAAAAAACTGGATGATAGAACTCGCTGTCTTGTTCACTTAGGAACCGAGCTTGGTTCCAAAGCATATAGGTTGTTTTATCCTGACACCAAGAGAGTCATAGTTAGCCGTGATGTTGTGTTCGATGAAGCAAAAGGGTGGAACTGGAGCAAGAATAATTATGGACAGGATGGAGAAGAGAGTTTTGAGTTTACAATTGGTGGGGTAAGAAGTGATGATCCCAGAAAGGATAAGATACACAAGTCGTCTGACCAACATGTGGTCTTATATGACACATTTAGTGAAGATACTGGAGGAGATGAGGAATCAAACTCAGATGAAGAACCGCCTGCAGAACTTGAAGAATCGCCTGCAATAATTCCTCAAGTAGAAGGTAAAAGAATACGAAGTAAGCCAAAGTACCTCGATGATTACGTTTGTTTTCAGATTGCTCAAGAAGAAGGAGAATTGGCATTGCTCCTTGAGCCTGGAACAACAAGCTGAATCGGATTCTCATGGAGTTTGGCTTTGTTCGTTGCTCAAAGGAACCTTCAGTATACAGAAAGAGCTCCGATCATGATCTTTAGATAGTAGGAGTGTATGTTGATGACTTGTTTGTCACAGGAACAAGTCTAGAGATCATAATGAGGTTTAAGGAGGAGATGTCGTCAATGTTCGGCATGAGTGATCTCGGAAAACTATCATACTATCTTGGAATTCAGGTAAGGCAACATCAAGGAAGAATAACGCTTGACCAAATGGGCTATGCATTGAAGATTTTAGAGGAAGCTGGCTTTCGAAACTGCAACTTAGTTCACACACCAATGGAAGCAGAGTTGAAGTTATCAAAGGCAGAGAAGGAGGAAGAAATTGATGCAACTGTTTATCGCAAGCGAGTAGGTTGTCTTCGATACTTACTTCACACTCGACCGGACCTCTCATATTGTGTGGGAATTTTGTCAAGATATATGCAGAGTCCAAGTGTTTCACATGGTGCAGCCTTGAAACAATGTTTACGGTACTTAAAGGGAACTGTAAGCTTGGGACTATCTTATGAAAGATCAAGGTTGCCTAAACTTGTTGGTTACAGTGACTCTAGTCATAGTGGTGATCCAGCCGATGGTAGAAGTACTTATGGACATATCTTCTATTTTGGGAACAGTCCGATCACATGGTGTTCAAGGAAGCAGGATGTTGTGGCTTTAGCATCTTGTGAAGCTGAGTATATGGCAGGGACGGAAGCTGCTAAACAAGCAATTTGGTTGCAGGATTTGTTAGCAGAAATTACTGGGAATTCAGTTGAGAGGATTCTTATTCGAATTGATAATGAATCAGCAATTGCATTAGCAAAGAACCCAGTATTCCATGGACGGAGTAAGCATATTGCTAGGCGATACCACTTCATAAGAGAATGTGTCGAAAATGGACAGGTAGAAGTGGAGCATATCGAAGGCATCAATCAGAAGGCGGACATTCTCACAAAGGCGTTAGGAAGAATCAAGTTCAAGCAAATGAGAGAGCTCATGGGAGTTAGAGACTTAGCAGCTTTAGAGTTCAAGTTTAAGGAGGAGTATGTTGGTGTAAGCTTGAAGTAAAGCTTGGAGATCAAGCTAATCAAAGAGAAATGGAAATTGGGATTATATTTAGGAGATATCTAAATGTAATAGGAATAAGAAAGTTTTCCATTTATGATTAGGAGAATATACTTTAGAGCTTATATTTATAGGGGATGCTGAGATGTAGCAGAACCTAAGAGAGATTAAGTTTGAGAGTTTGTGAGAGCTTAAAGTTTTGAGGTATTTTCTTTGAGCTAATAAAGAGAGATATTCTTTAAACTTCTCTATTTTTAATCTTATCGTATAAAACTATAACTTCTCGGATGAACAAATATATATATATATATAATCGGAGAAGAAACCAAATCATGTAATCTCCAGAATAAGTATTTCCAGTTGCTTTGGAGGAGGAAGAAGTGGATCTAGAGACTAAAGCTGAACAAGATAGGCAAAGAAAGATTTCATGGACATAAGAAGAGGTTCTTCTTTTTCTTCCAATTTTTTTCTTCAGAATCCAAACTCTTAAAGAGGGAGAAAAAGATGTTACCTTTTTAAAATTTTTGAGATTTTTTCTTTTGGGTTTGGTAAAAATTAGGAAAACCAAATTTGAGAAAGAATGTATATAAACTTTTTATACATGAAAGAACACAATGGATACTCACTCAAATAATACTTATACAATACAATTTCAAAAATATATCCTTAAAATAGCCGATTGTAAAAGATAATGGAAAAAGACTTTCCAAGGACTTTATTATGGCGGTGCACCTAAGGTTAGGCGATTTCCAAGGCGATTTTCTCAAGTCATCTCTTTACCTTTTCCAATCGGCGTTTCCTTTAGGATCGGAGAGAATAACAGTTTTTCTAGCACACTGCTACGTTTTCCTGTAGTTTTGGAATTATTTTTGTTTTTCGGGGTTGTCGATGTTAAGATCTGAGATCCCGAGAAGGAGTGGGAAGGAGCCGATGAAGGATTGGGATCGGGAAGAAGAGGAGAAAGGAGTGATTCGAATTCCAAAGTTTGATTTTTCGGATCTGATCGATAAATTCAAAAATTCTCTGGTGGGTCGTATGTTTCATGCGGAAGGGAGGAGCACGGAGGCCCTTATAACCTTTATGCCAAAAGAACGTATATGGGATATAGAAACACGGGTTCACGGAACAGATCTTGGTAATGGTAAGTTTCAGTTCGATTTTGACAATGAAGAGGATTTAGTCAAGGTCCTTCAGTGACGTCCGTGTCACTTTAATAGATGGAGTTTCTCCCTTGAAAGATGGGAAGCAAATATTAGGGAAGATTTTCCAAATTCTATGTTGTTTTGGGTGCAAGTTAAAGGTATTCCAACGATTTACAATAAGGACTAGGCATATCGGGGAATTGGAGAAGCCCTTGGAACGGTTGTTGCGGTTGATGTTGACGGCGCCAGGGTACAAGTATCAATCAACGGAGACAATCCCTTACAATTTGATAGTAAGGTGGTTTTTGATAATGGAGGGAGCGTGAATGTAACTCTGCGTTATGAAGGCCTGCATCGATACTGTTTCACTTGCAATAGGATCTCAGATGAAGAACGGTCTTGTCCTAAATTATCTGATCTGGAGAGAATGAGAAATAAATACTTAAGAGCTATGAGAACTCACACACCATCATCCATATGACCTTGTCCGTACAACATGATCAATGGGCCGTCCGTACGAGTAAAGATACAACCAAGTCCAGCCCGTGAAGAGGAGAACCCTAATGATCTCCAATGTCTCTAGAAGCTTCCCCTTGTAGCCGTTATAGCCTTTGGAGATCGTATGCAAGTGGGCGACCAAGATAGTCACATGTTAGCCTAAGGAAGGATGTCGCTATCACTCATGTAAACCGTGTACAGCATCTTGTAGGAATATTATTATTTACTTTGACTATATTTAGGATGTAACTAGGATCTATTTTGAGTAAGAAGTCATTTTCTTCTTCTACACTTTTATCTCTTACACTCTCTCTCTCGTATACTCTCTCTCGATCACACTCAAACTCTCTTGTTCCACACACTCAATCATCTTACTCTCTTTTATTCTAAACTTACATGGTATCAGAGCAAGGTTGTTCCTAGTTACAAATCCTTCACTCATCACAAACTTCCGCTCTTTCTTTTCTCTTCGTTTTCGTTGTAATCTCAAAACTCAATTCTCTTTATCCGTTGGGTAATACTATTGACCGACGGACAAAACTCCATGGAAGGCACCAAGACCTTGATTGTTCCAGTTACTCTCAAAGGAGAAAACTACTTGTTGTGGGCAAGGACCACGAAGACGGCACTATGCGGCCGAGGGCTTTGGACCCATATTACCACGAGTGAGGCTCCCAAGGAAGAGCCTACCAAAGACGGCAAAGAAGCGGTCACAAGCGGTGAAGAAAAATGGTTTCAAGAAGACCAAAGTGTGCTTGCTATCATCCAAAACTCCCTTGATGCTCCAATACTCGAAGCCTACTCATATTGCGAGACGGCTAAGGATCTATGGGACACATTGCAAAATGTGTTCGGTAACACCACCAATTTAAACCGAGTATTTGAGATCAAGAGGGCCATTAACAACCTGAGCCAAGAAGACATGGAGTTCACCAAACATTTTGGGAAGTTTCGGTCTCTTTGGGCTGAACTTGAGATGCTTAGGCCGGCTACTCTTGATCCGGCCATTTTGAACAAGAGGCGTGAGCAAGACAAGGTGTTTGGCCTCCTCCTCACACTTAACCTGTCTTACAATGATCTCATAAAACATATCTTGAGGTCAGACAAGCTTCCTAGCCTAGATGATGTGTGTAGTCAGATCCAAAAGGAGCATGGATCCATGGGGCTGTTTGGAAACAAAGGAGAACTTGTATCCGCTAACAAGGCTGAAGTTGCGGTTGCGAACAAAGGACATTATCGACAAGATGACAAGAACATACCGGTTTGTAACCATTGCAAGAAGCCGGGTCACTTTAAGAACCAGTGTTGGATCCTTCACCCACATCTTCGAGCCAATCGACCGATGAACAACCGTGGAGGTCCAAGAGCACATCAAGCGACCGTTGACTTATCAGCCGCGGAACCAAGCTAGCGAGTCTCCGAAGGAAATGGAACCGCCCTAGCTGCTACCACTGACCTGGTGAGGAAGTCAGACCTTGATGCCCTCATCAAAGCCCTCAAGGAAGCCTCCGGTAACTCTTTTCATGCTTTAAAACCAACTAAATCTCTTATAGTTGATTCCAGCGCTTCTCATCACATGATTAGTGATTCAAACTTGATTAGTGATATTAAACCTGCCCTAGGAAATGTGATTATTGCTAATGGTGAGAAAATACCGGTTAGAGGAATAGGAAACCTAAAGTTGTTTGATAAAGAATCTAAAGCCTTTTATATGCCTAGCTTTACTTCTAATCTCCTATCGGTTAAAAGAGCTACTACTGATCTAAATGCTTATGCAATATTCAGTCCTAATGAGGTGTATTTTCAGGATATTGAGACAAGTAAGGTGCTTGGCAAAGGGGTTACACAAGAAGATCTCTACTTGCTTAAAGACCTCAATCTATCTTCTTTGAATTCCTCTTGTTTTAGTTCAATTAATGTTAAAGAAAACAATGTTATGTGGCATGATAGACTAGGACATCCTCATTCTCGTGCTTTAGAATTAATATTTCAGAATATGTCTTTTAAAATGGATGAGTGTGAGGCTTGTATTCTTGGTAAACATTGCAAGGCTGTTTTTCCTAAGTCTTTAACTATTTATGAGAATTGTTTTGACTTGATTCATTCAGATGTTTGGACCTCACCTTGCTTATCTAGAGAAAACCAACGATACTTTGTAACTTTTATTGATGAAAAGTCTAAGTATACGTGGTTAACTCTACTTCCTTCGAAAGATAGGGTGCTGGAAGCCTTTATTAGTTTTCAAAAGTATGTGACTAACCATTATAATGCTAAAATTAAGATTTTGAGATCAGATAATGGAGGGGAATACACTAGTCATGCCTTCAAACAGCACCTAACCAAACACGGCATCATTCATCAAACAAGTTGTCCTTACACCCCACAGCAAAATGGGGTGGCTGAGAGAAAGAATCGGCATCTTATGGAAGTAGCACAGTCCATAATGTTCCACACCAATGTCCCTAAACGGTTTTGGGGTGATGCAGTTCTCACGGCGTGTTACCTGATCAATCGCATTCCGACAAGAATCTTACAGGACTTGTCTCCGTTTGAGGTATTAAAACAAAGAGAAACCTAACCTTGATCACCTTAGAGTCTTTGGTTGCACTTGTTTTGTGTTAAAACCAGGTGAACTTAGAGACAAACTCGATGCTAAAAGCACTAAGGGGATGTTTATCGGATACTCTACCACTCAAAAGGGCTACAAGTGCTACATACCAGAATCTAAGAGGGTCTTAGTGTCGTGAGATGTCAAGTTTGTTGAAACTCAGGGCTTTTATGAGAAGAAAAACTGGGAAGACTTGAAAGACTTGCCTACAGCTACAACTGATCGGGCAGCAAACCTCCGGATAATCCTCGAGCGACTAGGGGTTGAAAACACTCGGGACGCGAGTGAACAAGCCGGGCCAGAATCACCAGAGGACCCAATTCATTCAACTGACAGTGGTTCACAAAGTCCATCCATCGACTCTACTCAGCCTACCATTGTGGCCACAACCGACGCAAACAATGAGCAACTCGAGCCACTTGAGGATGAGAACCAACCATCGGCTACAACAACGCCAAACGATGCAATGAGGAAAATTATGACAATGAGGACGTCATCCCACTACGACGCAGCCAACGCCTAGCAGTAACACCGCTAAGACGCAGCCAACGCATCGCCTCACAAAACAAGCCTGTGTACTACAACAATGTTGCGGTAGCACATCCGATTCAAGCAGTATGCACCCTAGTTCATTTTCCTATGGAACATCAGGCTTTTCTTGGCCAGATTGATGCACATTGGGTTCCTCAAACATATAACGAGGCCAAGGATCATAAGGTTTGGCGGGATGCGGTTCATACGGAGACTACGGCCATGGAGAAAAACCACACTTGGGATGAGGCTGACCTACCGAAAGGCAAGAAGGCTGTAACATCAAGATGGATCTTCACAATTAAGTATAGAAGTGATGGGGAGATTGAGCGTTACAAGGCCAGACTTGTAGCTCGTGGGTTTACACAAACGTATGGGGAGGACTATAAGGATACGTTTGCTCCGGTGGCCAAACTACACACAGTTCGAGTTATCCTCTCATTGGCCACTAACTTGGACTGGGAGCTATGGCAAATGGACGTGAAGAACGCGTTCTTACAGGGAGAGCTTGAAGACAAGGTTTACATGCGGCCACCGCCCGGTCTAGAAGACACCATTGGTCCGGGAAAAGTGTTTAAGCTCAACAAGGCTATATATGGCCTTAAGAAATCACCTAGAGCATGGTACCACAAACTGAGTGCAACCTTGCTTGGGAGAGGCTTTCGCAAGTCAGAATCAGATCATACACTCTTCACATTACCGAGTGACAAAGGTATAGTAGTCATTCTAGTATATGTTGATGATATCATCATATCTGGAAGTGACAAGGTAGGAATTCAAGATACTAAAGAGTTTCTCAAATCAGTTTTTGATATTAAAGATCTTGGAGAGCTTAAATATTTTCTTGGTATAGAAGTTTATAGATCCGATGAAGGATTATTCTTATCACAAAGAAAATATGCACTTGATCTCTTAAGTGAAGCAGGAAAGCTTGGATCGAAGGCTGTAACCACACCACTTGAGGAAAACTACAAGACAGCCGGAAAGGGGGAGCTTGAGGCAGCTCTATTCGAAGATGTCACACGATATCGACGTCTAGTAGGTAAGCTTATATATCTAACCATTACTAGACCTGATCTTTGTTTTGCTGTGAACCAGGTGAGTCAACACATGCAAAACCCAACTAGACATCACTGGAACATGGTGAATCGAATCCTCAAATACATCAAAGGATCCCCGGGACAAGGCATACGGATGGGAAGAAACGAGAGCACCGAATTGGTAGGATATTGCAATGCTGACTATGCCGAAGACCACGGGGATCGTCGTTCAACCACCGGGTACTGCACGTTCTTAGGAGGGAACCTAGTCACGTGGAAAAGCAAGAAACAAAAGGTTGTCTCACTATCGAGTGCGGAGTCCGAGTATAGGGCCATGAGGAAGTTAACTACCGAGCTCATGTGGCTTAAAGCCTTATTGAAGGATCTTGGAGTCGAATCATCAAAACCTATCACTATGCATTGTGATAATGAAGCAGCCATTCATATAGCCACCAACTCCGTATTCCACGAGAGAACGAAGCATATCGAAGTAGATTGCCACAAGGTACGAGAGCAGATTCAACTAGGTGTCACTCTTCCATGCCATACCGACAGAAAAGAACAACTAGCTGACAGTTTCACAAAAGCAGCCAGTCCACAAGTGTGTGAATATATTCACCCTAAGCTCGGCCTTAAAGATCTCATGAAGCCATGAAGTTTCCCTCCCATGGCACCTACACTCTTTTTCCCTTATGTATAGTTTTTCCCAAGTGGTTTTCTATACTAAGGTTTTTAATGAGGTAGGTGCTCGTTAGTTCAAGCTTAATCGATGATCTTATCGTTCAAGCTTGAGAGGGAGTATGAGAACTCACACACCATCATCCGTACGACCTTGTCCGTACAACCTTGTCCGTACAACATGATCAATGGGCCGTCCGTACGAGTAATGATACAACCAAGTCCAGCCCATGAAGAGGAGAACCCTAATGATCTCCAATGTCTCTAGAAGCTTCCCCTTGTAGCCGCTATAGCCTTTGGAGATCGTATGCAAGTGGGCGACCAAGATAGTCACATGTTAGCCTAAGGAAGGATGTCGCTATCACCCATGTAAACCGTGTACAGCATCTTGTAGGAATATTCTTATTTACTTTGACTATATTTAGGATGTAACTAGGATCTATTTTGAGTAAGAAGTCCTTTTCTTCTTCTACACTTTTATCTCTTACACTCTCTCTCTCTCTCGTATACTCTCTCTCGATCACACTCAAACTCTCTTGTTCCACACACTCAATCATCTTACTCTCTTTTATTCTAAACTTACAAGAACGTCCTCTTCCCTCGCAGAATCTCAGCTTGATAAAGATGTTAAGAACTATGGAACAAGTGAAGATCATGCTGAATCATCATCGTATGCCAGGAGAAACATAGCGAGGGAATTTGATCAAAGAGGTCAGCGACGAGATGCAGATCTTCATCAGGAACTGAAGGAAAAACGGGCTCACCGGAGTAAAGGTGTCTGGGATAGACTGAAGCAGCATAATTACAAAGATATTCCTCGTTCACGGGAGAGATTTCACCCTTATACAAGGAGTAGGTACTCGGTCAAAAATGGCCAGATAGCTGATAAACATGGAGCTAATTTTGAGGAGCAGAGGAATTTGTGGGGCTCCCTCTTCAATGACCGATATTATGAGAGACGCGATGAGGGGCGTTCTACCAGGGAGTATATGGGAACTTCTGATTCTCAACGAACAATTTCTGATGTTCATAGAACAGGAGATCATCTGGAAAATTAACGGCTTGATAGACACTTATCACCAGAGGTTACGCATCAAGCCACAAATGGAGCAAGGAAGGGGGTTACATACAGTAAAAAGCGATACCAAGCAAGGGAGCAGGGTGAATATGCTTTGAAATGGAGCGAGAAATCGCGGCCACATCAGGATTTTTCCCAGAAGGAAGTGTCTGCCCGTAAACTACATGGACAAGTCGAAGAAATACAGTCTGAAAAGAAAACAAAAGTAGTGCGGAATGCAGAGGAGTTAGTAGCGGAGGAGATTTGTGTGCAGACCGCCAACACTACACTGGGAGAGTTTGGGATTCAGGTTCTGGAGACACAAAAGCTCGATAACTCAACTACAAGGAACAATGCTAAAGTTTTAAATAGCACGGATTTAGAGATGGAGGATGATCTTAGAATGGATGAGGAAATGGTCGATAATGATGATCTTCTCGATGAAGAAGACCCCTCAGTGGATGATTATCTTCGGGAAGTAGGAATCCTGTATGAATCTACAGAGCAAGGTGAGGTCCTAATTGAGGGTGCTGAGCAAATTGAAGCTATCTCACAATTATCGTCGGTTACCAATTTAAAAGCTCGCTTGTCAACAAAAAAGTCATCCACGAGAGAGAAGGCAAAGGACAAGGTTCCCCAAGGTAAAGGTAAAACGAAGGCATCTCTACCTCCAGCTGTTATAGAGGATGAGCGAACAAAAGTCCTAACTCAAGAAGAAAAAGAGAACAAGCGACGTCCTCCCACGAGTCCAGATATCTCCGGAGTTGCCTCCAGGAAGCTTAATGCTTTAAGGGCTCGACAATCTCCAAAAAAAAAGGTCAGTTTCTGGGCGTTCAAGAACAACTTATGTCCCTCGCACAGAGGTGTTTCCTCTGCTTTAAGCAAGAAGTCTACTGCTAATTCCGGTTCGGTGGTGTCCCAGAAACCACCCAGTACTCATATATGAATACAATTGCATGGAACTGTCAAGGGGCGGGCGCCTACTTGACTTCAGAGCATCTCAAGGAGCTCAATAGATATTTTTTTCCTGCTTTTCTTTTTCTTTCTGAAACAAAAAAAATAAATTTTCTTTTATGCAAGACATTCAGTTTTCTTTAGGATATGATAATCTTTTTACCGTGGATCCAGCTGGGAGAAGCGGTGGTTTGGCTCTGTTTTATATGAATTCTTCTCAGGTGACAATCAATTATTCTGATAACAGATTGATAGACATTGAGACCAGAGTCGAGGGACACAAAGTTTTTATGACGTTTGTGTATGGTGATCCGGTTGTGGCCAACCGAAAAGATGTATGGGAGAGATTGACGAGAATCAGTCATACAAGACAAGGTCCCCGATTCATGACAGGAAATTTTAATGAAATCATTGGGAATCAGGAGAAACAAGGAGGAAAGCGGCGAGCTGATTCGACCTTCCTTCCTTTTAGGTACATGCTGGCTAATTATGGGATGATTGACTTCCCGTACAAGGGAAACTTTTTCTCTTGGGTTGGAAAACGAAGACAGAGAAAGAGAGTCCGATGTAGACTTGATCGTGCTATTGGCAATGAAGACTGGCATAACCTCTTTTCCCACACAAATGTGGAGTATCTCAAGCTCTGGGGATCGGACCATCGGCCCATTTTGGCTCGAATTACTTCAAATAATCGTCGAAGATAAAAGAGTTTTAAATTTAATAAACGATGTTTTGGAAAGCAGGGATTTAAGAATGTGGTTAAGGCTGGTTGGGGAGAGCTTACTACCGAGGGTCCAACAGCCATTCAAAGATCATTGCATGTAGAAAGGCCATCTCCTTGTGGAAAAGAGAAAATCCCATCAATGCAATGCAGAAAATCGAAGCCCTAAAGGATCAATTGGACAGAGCCCATGACAATGATTCCCTCACCACTGAGGAGGAACTTGAGCTGAAATGGCAGTTATGTGCAGCTTTCCGAGAGGAGGAATTATATTGGAAGCAAAAGAGCAGAGTATATTGGTTGAAGGAGGGTGATCATAATACAAAATTTTTCCACGCCACCACAAAGCAACGCAGAGCTAGAAACCGTATCTTCAGCCTAAGAAACCGATAGGTTACTTTGGTAGAGTCTGAAGAGGTATTGAGAAGGTGGTGACACAATACTTCCAGGATCTTTTCTCTGCTTGGAACACCTCCGGCATCGAGGATGCTCTCCACTATATCACTGAAAAAGTAACCCCAGAAATGAATGCCTCCCTAACCCGTCCTCCATCGAATGGGGAGATAAAAAATGCCGTGTTTAGTATTAACCGTGATAAAGCGCCAGGACCAGATGGGATGACAAGTCTCTTTTTCCAGCATTTTTGGCATTCCATTGGGAATGATATTATCAAAATGGTCAAGGATTTTTTTGAGACGGCTCGTTTGATCCAAGATTAAATGAGACCAATATATGCATGATCCCTAAGAATGAGAGGCCTCGGGAAATGGGAGAGTTCAGACCCATAAGCTTATGAAATGTAAGTTACAAAATTATCTTGAAAGTCCTTTGTAACAGATTAAGAAAAGCTCTCCCGAAACTGATTTCAGAGACTCAATCAGCCTTTGTGGCTAGATGTCTGGCCATAGACAATATTCTGCTTGCGCAAGAGAACTTTCACGCTTTACGGACAAACTCCATATGCAGATCAAAGTTTGTTGCAATCAAGACGGGCATGAGCAAGACATATGACCGGGTGGAGTGGTCCTTTTTAGAGAAACTTATGCGGAAGTTGGGATTTGCTGATAAATGGATCTCTTTGATGATCTGCTGTATAACCTCAGTGTCTTATAAGGTGCTCGTAAATGGGGAAGCAAAAGTAAATATAATCCCTTCAAGGGGATTACGCCAAATCGACCCACTCTCCCCCTTTTTGTTTATCATTTGTACTGAGGCTTTGATTGCCCAAATTCATGGAGCGGAGACTGAAGGACGTATAACTGGCCTAAAAATAGCTCAAGGGAGTCCACCCATCTCACACTTATTATTTGCAGATGACCGTCTCTTCTTCTGCAGAGCAGATATCCAACAATGTGCTAAGCTTCTTAAGATCATTAACTGTTACGGAGCAGCCTCGGGATAACAACTAAACAAAGAGAAGTCGGCGATTTTGTTTGGCAATAGAGTGGATCCTAATATTAAAGTGGAACTGAAAAAGGCCATTGGGATTTCAAAAGAAGGTGGAATGGGGACCTATCTGGGCCTACCAAAGCCGATTTGTGGATCAAAGCAACAGGTTTTTGCGTTTGTTCAGGACAGGTTAAATTCTAGGATAAATTCCTCGTCTGCAAAATTTCTTTCAAAGGGAGGAAGAGAAGTCCTGATCAAATCAGTAGCACAAGCCTTACCTATGTATGTCATGTCTTGTTTTCTACTACCACAACACATTGTAAACAAGCTTAGAGGAGCAATCGCTCGTTTCTGATGGAGCACAAAGAATAACAACAAAGGACTTCATTGGGAGGCGTGGGATAAGATTAGTGTTCCTATGGATTATGGAGGCCTTGGCTTTCGAGATCTTAAGGAATTCAACCTGGCTTTGCTTGCTAAACAGCTCTGGAGATTACTATGGTATCCGGATTCTTTACTTAGTCGTGTATTAAAGGGAAGATACTTTCGATACTCAAACCCCATGGAAGTGAAAAGAACAAACTCCCCATCATTTTGGTGGAGAAGTATGATGACAGCTAAGCCTCTACTTCTGCAGGGCTTAAGGAAAAAAGTCCGATCGGGATTTAATATTCGTGTTTGGTCAGATAATTGGATCCCTACAGTTCCAACGAGGCCTGCAAAGGACCGAGGCATAAACAGGGATCCAAATATGTACGTAAACCATCTCATTAATTTCGAGACAAAGAGTTGGAAGCTGGATATGCTACATGATCTGGTGGAACCGTCGGATATCCCTCTTATAACTTGTATACAGCCTAGTAGGCGTTTCATGGTAGATGATTATGTTTGGAGCTTCATGAAGTCAGGACAATACACAGTCAGATCGGGGTATGCCCTTGCTACGCAATTGAACCTTGAAGTTTTGGAACCAAGCATTACCAAATTAAAGAGCCAGGTATGGAAACTAAAAACGTCGAGAAAGATCAAACATTTTTTTTGGCAGGCCCTTTCAGGAATTTGTTGCTGCAAATAGCCGTTTAGTGGATCGTCATTGTGGAACGGACAGGTCATGTCACAGATGCGGTGCGGAAGAGGAGACAATCAATCACATTCTATTCCATTGCCCGCCAGCTCTTCAAGTGTGGGCTCTGTCTAGCATTCCAACCCCTCCGGGATTTTTCCCGAGTTCTTCCATCTTTGAAAATTTGGACTTTCTGTTATGGCGAGCTAAAGAGCAAGGAGCAACGGAGGATCGACTGGCAATTTTCCCTTGGATATTATGGTACACTTGGAAGGCGAGGAATGAAAAAATGTTTAATGGCAAAGATATTAGTCCTTTGATACTCTGAACCTTGCTTCCTCGGAAGCTCTGGCATGGCGAATGGCGCAGGTAGTTGAATCATATGAGGAGTCTGAGGAAGGTCAACTTGATGCTGTGGAGGATGATTTGGTAGTATTGGGGGATGTTAAGTGTCAAGTCGATGCCTCCTAGGAGAAAAATGATCAGTTTGCTGGACTGGGTTTTGTTCTGCATAGTACTTCGGTTCTTTTTGGCTCAAAATGTACACAGCAGAAACTTTCAGGGCTCCATTCTGAACTGGAGGCTCTGGTATGGGCAATGGAAGCAGCGTTACAACAGGGACTGGTCTCGGTGCATTCTGAGACAGATTGTGAGAGTATTTTAAAAGTAATTGAGGAGTTTGAAGAGTGGCCTCTCTTTTCTATGGAGTTAGATAATTTCTTTAGCTTAAGAGATAAGTTTTCGGTGTTCTCTATGACTATATTTCTCATATTCCTAGAACTTTAAATGTCTGCGCCGATCGCCTTGCAAAGGGTGTTCGAGCTCGAGGCTATCTTTTTCCCATGTAAACTTGAGGGTTCCGGAGTGGTTGGTCTTGGAAAAATAAATAACATTAATCCCGCATAAATAACATTAATCCCGCAAAAGTAAATAACATTAATCTACTACCTAGTTGATTATTAAAGACAGTAAAACAATGTATATAAACTCTTTATACAGAGATGATAAAGACAGAGCAATTTGTACATGGACTAATTACACGAGAGGAGAGTGAGATGATTAAGGATTGAGTGGAGGCTATGATAGGAAACATATCTTCGTAATACATATGTATACAAATAACTTTTTATTTTTGATTATCAGTGTTTTATTGTATGTTTATTTCATTAGTTAATGGGCTATAGGCAACATATCTTCGTAATAATGTAGACATATAAAGATATTTTCTTGTGATTTTTTTCCCTTCTTTTTTTTTGGTTTGAAGGAAAAAAATATTCTTTTCTAATTACTTTTGATATTTTTTGGAAAGTAATTGATAATTTGAGGACTTGTAAGTTGTCAATATGTTAATTGTCTGAAAAAATTCATTACTAAAAGATTTAGTTTTAAATGTAAATTAAGAATGAAGACCTATGTGCATATACATATACATTTGTGAATATAATGGTAAATATCTATTTATTTGTCAACAGTCAACACAATACCACATGTCTATATATAAATATATATATATATATAGAGAGAGAGAGAGAGAGAAGCATGCGTTACTTCTATAATCTACAAAGCCAAACTATATATCTTGAGTTCTCGGACAGAAAAAAATGTTTTCAAAGATGAATCTAGTGACTCTTATATCGTTCTTGCTCATTTTTCCATTGTGTTCTTCAGGTAATTTGAGAATATTATGAAACATCTAATTTAATAAAAGAATGACTATAGTTGATGCATGATCTATTACTGTGAATGTGTGATGTGAAAAACTGTACGTTTAACATAGAAGATGTAGTCTAATTGTTATGAATTTCACATCTGTACTATATATACTCTAGCAGTATGGTTCTTCATTGAATAATTCACCTATTCTTTCTTAGGATTTGGGTTTAGAGAGGGCCATGGAATTGAAATTACTCACACCAACCAATATTCTGTAAACAATGTAAGCAATACTATTAGCGAAAATACATATTTTCATAGATTTTTCTTTTCTTACATATTTATTGATTAATAATTTTTAGTCATTTTCAAAATAGATCAGCGCGCATATGATAATTGTGGTGAAATTTTTCACCAAACCAAAAAAATTGTGCTTAATATGTAATATAGGTTGAAGAGAGTATTTCGAATATGATGGATTATCCGGAACCAGGCCCAAACCCAACACACGATCCGACAAAACCTGGTTATGGTTATCCTCCGCCACCGCCACCGCCACAATAGATGAATTAAGATTCATGTTGAAGCAAATATCAGATATATGATGTACTATCAAACTAATCAAAAGAAAATGAATAAAATGTTATAATAAACTTGGTCAAAGAGCTGTCAGTTATTTGACTCCTTTCGTTGGGTGAAGTATTGTTTAAATCCTTGAAAATGTTATAATAAACTTGGTCAAAGAGCTGTCAGTTATTTGACTCCTTTCGTTGGGTGAAGTATTGTTTAAATCCTTGATTTTTTTTCAAGTTATTAAACTCTTGAACCAAAATTTTTGATATACACATCACTTGATCATGAAAAGTTATCAATTTGGTTTTGCAAAAAATACATACGAAAATTTTTTTTGACCATGAATCAATTGTCTACCAAAAAAATCAATATAGAAAAATATATATGTGTCTATACCCTAAACCCTTGAGGTATAGAGTTTAACTTTCATTTTTAACAAATATTTCATTATTTACAAAATAAAACAAATATATAAATTAGTTACAAAATAAAACACATATATAATAGAGAGATTCTCAATAATAGCACCAATTTGAGTTTTTGTTCTAAAACTAGCACACGCTCTTAATTATTCCAAATATAGCATAATTTTAATTTTAAGAAAAATTATCTAAATAAAATAAAAATATTAAATAAAACTAAAAGAATGGGGAAACTCTGCAATTGTTTTATGCACAAAACCTATAAAACTTTACTTGAAGTCGAGAGGCTTAGAGGAGGAAGAGACAAAGCAACAATGTGTACCTATGGGGAATAAACGAGGAGAGAGAGGCAAAACTTTGATTTTGAGAAATGATGCAGTGAATGAAATCGGAGGTGATGCCGCCATCGTGGCTTCTCTCTTGCTGTAATGCTTTTCAATATTGGATTTTAAACTCACTACAAGATCGATATTTTAGATTCTCGATGTGAAGCTCGATTCTGGATTTGATTCTTAAGTCTCATTGCTTTATCCGACTGAAACGAGCACGAGGCTAAAATGCCACAAACTGACAAAAACTAATCTGGCATGCCAGTTTTTAATTTGAATGCCATAAAAATGTGATATTCCTAAATTACCCTTAATGAAATTAGAGACGAAATACATTTAGAACAACTGAGAGAAAAATGGACAACTGGTACAACAGGACAACTAATACAATTGGTACAACTGAGATATAATATTATAATGAGTACAACTGATAGAAAATATGACAATTGGTACGGGTACAACCGTTACCAAACCAATTAATAATTCTAATATATAAAAGTACAACTAGCACTATCGTCGCTGATTCTTCACCATCAACCTTCCATTAGTCCTCCTCACTACTTCCTCCGCCATCAACCCCTGACTTTAACCTCTCCATGGCTTCCTCCGCCGTCGTTCATTTACGCCCCCAAATCTTCCCTCTTCACCACCAACTCATTTTACACCATCTTTGTCGATCCTCTCCACCTTCTCCTTCGCCACAAATCCTCATCACCGCCGCAAATCATCATCTCCGCTGAAACTAAAAGAGAACCGAGATAAGTTTTGGCTATGGCGGCACACAGACAACAATTAGAAGAAAATCTAAGAACATTAAAAAAAAGTCAATCTTTTTGTTTTCTCAGATCTGTCACCGAGAGAGAAAACTCAAGGAAAAGAAAATAAATGAATGTTAGGTTAAAGGTTTTTTGGTCTTTTCCAAACATTTTGATTTAAATAAATTTTAAAATAAATAAATAAAGATAATATGGTATTCTAGCTTTTTTTGTGTGATATATGGCATTTTGGACATTGATTCGATTGGAACCTATGTTGTGATTAACTTCCCTTTCTCATATTCAAAAAGTATCAGATTTTTAGTAGATTGGATGATTTGTGATCTGGGTCTCTCAATTTCAAAACTGGTAAGCTTCTCTTCTACCTTTTCTATGTTGCTTAGATTTAACGAGTACTAGATTTTTGTTAAGTTTAGTTTAATTTTTGTAACTTGTACTTAGTGCAATCTGATTGAATTTTTTACTTGTTCATGTTTCATTATGTGTCGATCGTAAAGTAGATAGATGGCTTAATATAACTTCATGGTACATTTACTGGTTCTGATTTCTTGAAAATGATTTGATTTGAACCCAAATGACCTTCTTTAGATTCTCCTTTCAAGAAAAACATGTTTATTGTCTCTGTTTGTTATATTTTATCAAACATAGTCACTTTTGTTTGTTTATCCAGGAGATAAGCTTATAAATATCATAGTTATTAGACTTACTTTGTTTATTATAAATATCATAATTACTCATTTTTGATTATTATACTTGGTCACTCGTTTATCATGACTCATATTGCATTTATTTCTCTACTTTTGTTCTTTGAGAAGCATAACCAAGGTTTTTCTTAGGTTTACTCTATGTTAATTTATAGAAATTTGAGATGAATGGTTGTGTCATTCTTATTGATTTAACTAGTTTGGAAGTTCACGAAGTATTGTTGGAGTCATGATTGGTTTTAGGTGCCCTGAAAAACTTGATGCTTTCAAAGGTCTGGTTGATTTTGTCTTGCTATGATTGGTTTATGAATTTTCAATTTTATACATGTACTGCTTGGATAAGCAAACATTAAGAGTAAGTTCAATGTATTGTTTTATTGTATTGTGTTTAGCTTGTTAATATTCTCACCTAGTGAGTTTTTTGAAAGAATTCAGGAAGGATTTCTTGAAATTCAGGAAATGTAATTTCAACTTGAGGACGACCTTCATAAAAGCATAAATATAGACAATGCTTTGATTAGTTAGTCCATATTTAACTTGAAACCCATGGTTGAAGTTTTAATAGCTGAATCTTCTAGTTTCTTCTCCTGCCCCACCAAATAAAAACAGTAGCTAATTAAACATACACAAAATAAGTTTTACAGAGGACATAAAGAATAATCAGGTTTACATAGGTATGTTTCACAGTTCCTAGAACTAAGACTTGCTTTTGTTGCAATGGAACATACCTGGAATCAAGGACGTGAGAAATTAGAATCTCTAAACTCCATTACTTCTTTCTCTGCTTGACGTGGTATTTCTCTCTCTAAGTTCTTAAAACAATCCAACAATGCTTCACATTTGCTGTCACATCTCATCTCCATTGATTAAAATCCAGATCCGATAAGCACCAAATCCTTTACTTGATCCGATGAACTGAGGCTCAAAATCGTCACCTTTGTCTTCAACGTCGTCACGATCTATCGATCTCTATGTTCTTCCCCCCCCCCCCCCCCACCCCACCACCTCTGCCACAGTTATAAACCGAGACCACAAAATCTCATCCGATTTGACCTGGACATGAAACAACAACGGAGCTATGAATCTGAATCTGATTGGTAATGGACTCGATGAATCTCTGATGAAATCACTTGACTGAAGCTGCAATCATCAATTTATCACTTACTTGAAAAATATGAGATTGGAATGAAAAACTCATATTGGAACAAGCTTCGCCGGAGAAAGCTAAAAAGATCGTGAGTTTGATTTTTTTTTTAATAATAAATTTTGTGATTTTAATTAAATACTCAATATTCACAAATGCTAGATTTGGAATAATTGAGCGTGTGTGCTTAACTTTAGAAAAAAAAGTAAAAAAGTGTTATTGTAGGGTATATCTATATAATAACATAAATAAGATTAAATTTCTATATTAAAAATACAGAAATTAGTTATAAAATTTGGTAAAGGTAAATATTCTTTTATCAATAGTTTTACATTGTGGTGTATGGTTTTAATATTAAAATAATTTCAATAAAAAATTAGATCTTATTAAAAGTAATTTTTGATAATTACCTAATACTTATAACACATTTTTCGTTTCATAATAATAATTTAAAATGTTTAAATTAAGAAAGAAATGATTAAAGTGCCAAAAGAAAATAAATTAACACAGAGCCAATAAAAACATATCAGGATTGATGGCATGGTATTTACTCTCACCACAAGATGAAATTATTGCTCATCTCATTTCAATAATTTTGAGGCAAATCATGTCAGAGACTGAATATTGCAAATAAGGAAAACTTTGGGGCAATTTTTCAAAACTTCAGAACTTGAGAAACTCATACTTGAATTGTAGCGGATAATGCATCGATTGATGCCAACACCTGCATCAATCGATGCATTCTTCTAAACTTGTATCCAAACTTCACATTTTCAGCCTCAATTCTCGAATGTGCTCCAAATACCCCTATTTTACTTTATTATACTCCCATCCGTGCCAATATGTACCTAGTACTATAAAGACTCAAAAACAACCTATAAAACAAATCAAGAGCTCTAAAAAACATGTATATCATGGTTAAAAAGTAAAAACAATAAAAACCATGATATATGACACACCTAAACAATAGAATTCGTTTTCTAATTTTCTTGTAAATGAATCTACAAAAGTTTTAAACGTGCGAGCGAATAATGATTGTTTTTAACAATCGAATTGCTTGGTTTAATTTAGTGGTCGTGTGAATAATGAATTCATGGAGGTTGATGTCGTCCGTCCCGGTTGTCACTATTACATATTGCATTTCGTATTGATGACAAAACTAACAAATATTTCTTTTCATAGACTTTGTCAGAATTAAATCGAAAATTAAGTTTTCTCGGATTCTTTTATGAACCATTTTTTTTTTTTGACAGCATATTCTAAACCAATTCATGCTCATGATATATCTTTTAATCATTATAATAGTTTTCTATCGAATTATTAAACTATTTCAAATTAGAATTTTGTATGTATACCAAATAATTATGATAGGCAAATAAGTCATGCCACATAATCAAAATAAAAAGTTTGGTCCCTTTCTAAGTTTTGACTTTTGAGAACCCTAATACGTTGTTACCATCTTTGCCTTCTTGCCGTTGAATCACTTTGAGAACCCTAAATCGATACCGTCTTCGCCACGCAGTTTTGTTATGGAGACCAAAAGCAAAAAGGTATCATTGTTATCTGACTCCGTAGATTCAATCAGCTCTCTTCCAGATGAGATACTTGCTCATATCTTGTCGTTTCTTCCTACTAAACGAGCTGCTTCTACCTCAATTCTCTCCAAAAGATGGAGGACTCTGTTCCATATCATGAATCTTCTCTGCTCATCTCTCGATCTAGACGACTCTGATTTACTCTATCCCGAGAGCGAGAGACACAGTGAAGACGTATCTGATAGCTTCAGAGATTTCGTGGATAAAACACTTTCAGTTTGCAACAACAATTCCTTGAAGAAGTTCTCACTAAAATTTCAAGATGATGATGTTCACCACATTGGTCTTACTACTACTAGAAGATGGATATCAAAGGCATTGGAGCATGATGATGTTCACCACATTGGTCTTACTACTACTACGATTGGCAGCTCGAAATAAAGAAATATATCGAGGACGGCACGGTCCCAGAGGATCGATGGCAAGCTCGCCGTTTGAAAGCTCGATGCGCACACTACGCCATGATGGGAGGAAGCCTCTTTCGACGCAGCTCGTCCGGAGTCCTTCTCACCTGCGTCGATCGAGAGGAAGCAGAACGAATAATGATGGAGGTCCACGAAGGCGATGGCGGAAACCACTCCGGAGGGCGTGCACTCGCACTAAAAATCAAGAAGGATGGTCATTACTGGCCCACCATGGTCACCGATTGTGAGGCCTTTTCGGCGAAATGCGAGCCTTGCCAGCGCCACGGGCAGATGAAACATGTACCACCCGAGCTGCTGAACACAGTCACCGCGCCGTACCCCTTTATGCGTTGGGCGATGGACCTCGTCGGCCCATTACCCCCGTCGAGGTCAAAGAAATTCCTCTTGGTCCTGACCGATTACTTCACCAAATGGGTGGAAGCGGAGTCGTTCGGAAAGATACAATCGCTCGACGTCACCAATTTTATTTGGAAAAATATTATCTGTCGTCATGGGCTCCCTTACGAGATCGTCACCGACAACGGGACACAGTTCACCTCGATGATCACCAGACGCTTCTTAGGAAAATGGGGAATACGTTTGAGCACCTCGACCCCCCGATATCCCCAGGGAAACGGCCAAGCCGAGGCGACCAACAAAACCATCATAGACGGGCTGAAAAAGCGTCTCGGACTCAAGAAAGGAGCGTGGGCAGACCAGCTCGACGGCGTGCTGTGGTCCTACCGGACTACCCCTCGCAGGGCCACGGGACAGTCCCCGTTTTCGTTAGCGTATGGCATCGAAGCTCTGGCTCCGGCCGAGGCCGGAGTACCTACTCTGCGCCGCGCTATGCTAGTCAACGATTCCGCGCTCAACGACAGTATGATGCTAGATAGCATCGACTTCGCCGAGGAGCTGCGCGACCAAGCTCTCGTCCGGATCCAGAACTACCAAAACGCTGCATCTAAATACTACAACAAAGCTGTCCGCCAGCGTAGGTTCAATGAATGCGACCTGGTATTACGTGAAGTGTACGAGAATACGAAGGAGGTCAACGCCGGCAAACTTGGTGCCCGCTGGGAGGGCTCGTATCTCATTTCCAAGGTAATTCGCCCAGGTGTGTACGAGCTCCTGACCATGGAAGGCAAGCAGATCAAAAATTCTTGGAATGCGGCTCACCTCAAACGTTACTACTATTAAACCTTTTGCTTACAATCTGGTTATGAAAGTATGTACACTACGAACTACGACTGGCTTGATCCCGGATTTCGGGTACGTAGGCAGCCCTTGGTTTCTTTCACGAGATTTCGAGGGCACAGCTAGAGAGAAAAAAAAAAAAAAAAAAAAAAAAAAAAAAAAACAAGCTAATAAGATTCTTTTATTCCATTTTATTCCTTCCTTCTTGCCACATACAAAGAGTATTCGACATCGGCGTATCGCCTAAGAAAGATGGAGCATAAGAGAAAGAACTACAAGCAATAAAAAGGAGGTGGTGATCTAAATGCTACGGTAGGTCTCTAGTCCGGAGAAGCAGATGCGAAGCGCGATTTCCCTCCTGTGATCTCAACCTCCTCGGCGATTCACAGGCGCAGAGCTCGAGAGGTCGGACTCCAGCGGCTCCTCGACAGCTATACCATCCAGATGCACCCGCCAGCGTTGACACTCCCGCCTCAACCCGTCTAGTCGGCCTGCTGGCATTTCTGCCCCCCTGTTCGCCATTTCCTCCAGGAACGCAAGCGGACCCTCCACGGTATGACTCTCTCGAAAATAACGGTCCGTGGCCTCCAGGTGGAGGATGTACCGGCGTAACCTCTCTATGCGGCCCCTGAAGATCGGGATTTCCGCAACATGCAGATTCTCCGATTCGCCCAGCGGCTCGTAGTCACTCTCCGGCAGATCGGGTAACAGGGTCCTGACGACCTCCCCTTCGCATCGATCACGGTCGGCGAGTAGTCGGGTCATGCGCCAGCCCGCCAAATAGAGACCTCCGGCAATGAGCTCGTCGAGAACCGCGATGGTTCCTTCCAAGCGGCAGAGCTGATAGACGAGGTCGCTTTTCAGACGAAACGCCTTGATATACGAACTCATCCGCTGACAACGAGCTCGGTAGATGAGTATCTCTCTTCGTAAGGGATCCCCCTCAGTCCCTACGGCGAGCTCTAAAGACGGAGGCGGAATCGCCTCTTCTATGGGAAGGGCGATATTCGACGCATCCGAGTCGAATCCGCTAACCCCGGCAGCGGTCAACTCTCGAGCTCGCCTTAACCATGCAGATCGTGTCGTGGTAGGCATACTTCGTAGCTGATCTTTCTGAAGTTTGGATGAGAGATGCTCGGCAAACCTTCTCCTCACCTATTTATAGGCGGGGACGGGGGAGATAAATGCTGCGTCCCGAAAATCTCGCACCAATCAGATCGAGGGAGGATACGCGCTGTGTCCCGAGACTCTTCCACCAATTAAATTACAGTGCGAAACCGCGTCCGCATTTAATGCAGTGGTTACTCCTCGGGAATGAGCAAAAAATAAAGAAAAATAATAAAAAAAATATACCCAGTTCGGAATCGAACTACTCGACATCTCGGCCAGATGATCGACTTACTCTCCAGCGGGAGATAAATCGAACCCAGAGAATTCCGTTGGAATTGTTTCGATTCTAAGTCTTCAATGCGAGACGCATCGAGCCCAGAGAATTCTTTCAGAATTGTCTCGATAACTCCTTGACGAGAGATAAACCGAACTCAGAGAATTCTTTTGAATTGTTTCGTACGTCTCAGATCGGGCGAATGTAAGCCGGACCCAGAGTTGTAAATTCCGCCTTTCCGTTTTCCGAAGTGGGGCAAAGAGGGTAAGCCGAGGCATCGTACCTCGCCCCTCGATCACAAAGTGCACTTACGTTTGGGGTAAAATACCCTTACAAAGGAATATTCAATGTAAGCCGAGAGACGTCTCGCCTCGTTTGAATTTCCAATTAAAATAAAAAAAAAAGAAGCTTTATTGCAAGGTCAAATCGTCATCACAGGATTAGGAAACAAAACATAACGGAAGGATCAGATCGCCAAAGCATGTCATTCATCAAAGAGCGAGTCCGGCGGCGACCTTCCTGGTGTCAGATGTCAGACGCTTCGGCATGGGCCATAGGAGTTGAAGTCCCGTCTTCTCCCAGTCAGCAGGATGCGACTCCAACGCCCTGATTTTCTGCTCGGCTTCGTCCATACGGGCAACGGCTTTCCCTCTCTTCGCCTTTAAGGAGCTGATCTCGGCATCCAGTGCCGCCAACCGATCATCGATTTCATTCTTCTTCATGCGGTGATAATACAGCTTGTGACATTGTTCGCGATGCACAGATTCGATCTACACACAAGGCCATTGGTCAGTAAACAGTGGCTAAAATAACTTTGCACGGACAACGCTAGGGTTTGTTACCTGGCGAACGAAGGCATGAGCAGCAGCAGCTTCGATATTGTTGGCACGATTGCTTACATAGAACGTCTTCACCTTGGAGGGCATGAACTCGCCGCTCAAAGAAAAACTTGGCTCGTTGGGAGTCGAGTTCTCCGACTGGTAGCACTCGTTGCAGTAATCGATCAAGCACTGCCGCATGTCTGCCACTCTGTCCAGACCGTTCCCGATCCAGAACCTAGGGTGAGATTCAAGCAACTTAAGTTTGAAAAGCAGTTCACTTCGTGATTGCTCTGTTACAGCTAATCGCTCGCGGTACTCGGAATGGCGTTCTTCAATACGAGAAAAAAAGGTTTCTAATTCCAGCCTCTTTTCCGGACTAACACGAAACATTAACATCCAGGGAGCTCGGATATGTGGGTAGAACTGCATCCCCCGTTCAATGGCTTCCGCGTTTGAAAACGTCGGGACATCGCTCTTAACCTCGACTAAGGACGCGGTGCTGCCAACAGAACTCGGCATCTTGGAAATATTGCGTCAAAGCTACGGTACAATCGTACATGGAACAGTCATATTTATACTAATCCTAAACGAAATATTTCCAATTTTGATGTGGAAAACTACCATTTCCGCTGATGGATAAAAAAGGCGATATTCCATGCAAAACAAAGGAAAATTTCCAAAACAGAAGTCGGTTGCTTACTAGGCAGCAATGTCGCATGATCTTAAGTAACACGGTGCAAAAATGAAAACAACAACAGTAAAAATTCTTAGGGGACATTTTCGGGAGGACCGGTCTGGAAAAGCCCAACATTGGAGCCGTACGGATGAGGAACGGAGTCTGGAGCCGCATCCCCGGATTGAAGCATTCCGAAGCCGAGCTGATCGGGAGACATGTCGAGATCGCCTTCCTCGAATTCTACGAGATCCAACGCTTTCACTTCGGTTAGGGCGACCTCCCGCTTCTTCTTGATCTCGGCAACGAGATTGTCCGGGATGGATGCACCATTCTTCAGAAGATGATCCATAATCTCCCCAAATCCGTTCGCATGGTTGAGGACATCCTCTTTCGGACGGGCCATCTCCTGATCACGCAGATAATCCTTCACTTTGTCGAGACGGCTCTGCGCCTTCCTTGTGGTGCCTTCTACTTTGGCTTGGCGATCTAGGCGAAGCCGCCTCGTTTCGGACTCGAATCTCGCCCCGAGATCGTCGAACTGTTTTGACAGCTTAGCCTTTTCTTTCTCCAGAGCTTTCCCCTGCGAATCCAGCTCAGCAACCCTGCCTTCCAAATTTTCGCAGTCCTGCTCTTTCTTCGCAAGAAGATCTTTTAGCTCTTTGATCCTCTCGTTCTTCGACTTGTCCGCTTCTCGGAGATTCTCCAGACATTCCTTCATCTTATCGAATTCGGCCTCTGCCGAAGTCATCGATTTGACGCGCCTATCGTACATCAGAGTGAGTGACGACATATAGGCGGCGGTCTGCATTTCGGAACGAGGAGAAATGAGAATTAAGTTTTGCCAATTCAGTAATAAGGAGGGCGAAGCGGTTCAAACCTGAAGGGCAGATTGGGCGGCTTGAATGTACTGATCTCTGAATTCAAGCTCCTTGACCGGCGCCAGCATGACCGAGGATAGCGTAAGTTGCCTGCACAACTCCGCGGCGGCTTCCCTATTGCACACAAGCGGCGCGTCCCCGAAATAGTCATAACGGAATCGGTCAGTTCGACCCGCAGCACGTTCAACTCGGAAGCGATCATGTGACTCGAGACCAGCCTCGTCCGCGGAGCGCTTCCGACCTTTCCCTTGGGCGGAGGCTTTTCCTTTACCCTTCTCTTTGTTTTTGTCCTTCTTGGACTTCTTCTTCTTTGAACCGTCACCTGATTCAGCAGCAATCTGCATTGAGACGATCGGCTCAGTCGGTGGAGGAAGAGATGAATCATTGGGAGCCACTTCTTCGTCTTCTTCGTCGGCAGCCGGGAGCTCCTCCTCGTCGTCAACATCGATGAATTCATTTTCCGTCTGTTCTGGATCGGGGTTGACGATCGGTTCATCGTTTCGGTCCACAGATCGGAGCGTCTCGACGGCGACAATTGTGGTTGGCGGGACCTTGGAAGTTTGACCCAGTGAGCTTGCAAAACTGGCGAACTGTGTTCTTGCCTTACCCATCGCTGCTTCCACACGGCGTCGAGAGATTTGAGCCCAGCTGCGATCCGCTACACTGAGGAGAGCGTTCTTGATGCGTCCGAATCTGGAAGATAGTCTCCGAGCTGAAGAAGGGCGATCTGCAAAACATATGAAAATACGAAATCAGGTCAGCACGATATTGTCCGATTTAACAGAATAAGGAACGAGATGATACCCGGCGAATCGTTCCACACTCTTCGGCGACCACGTTTCGGGTTTTCAAAAGAGCGTTCGTCAACTCGGACGAAGAAGTAGCGAGCCCTCAACTTTTTGAAGTTGCTGACTTTTTCCCCCGGAAGGAAGTTGTGAGCTGGCTTTGCATTAACCATCCACAATTTGCTGCCCTGGCTGTTCTTGAAGTTTGTCAATTGCTCGAAGCATTCGACTTCGAGGAACACCTCGGCTTCGGCCGCGAGAGTAAGGGCAGCGACGAAGTTGCAGATGCTTCCCGGGGTGAGTTGGCATATCGGAATTTTGCGGCGATGGGCGTATTGGGTGAGCAAATTAGGAAGAGGGAAGAATAACTGGCATTGAGAAAAGAATCCCTCGTACAAGCAAATATACCCGAGAGGCGGAGTCCATGGACGCTGATGCTCTCCGGGAATAATAATATGAACACCAGAATTGGCCAGGCCACACGAGTTCAGCAACTCGCCAACCGAATCACTAGTGCTGGTCGTCTTCTTACCCCCGATTTCACCTCGGTGATCTCGAAGAGGTGAGAGGTCGTTGATCATCACGTTGTCAGGAGCAGGTCGGGTCGTTTCGCCACCCAGGTTGTCAGGTGGGAGATCCGAAATCGGCGTAGTGTTCCCATGACCTTCGCGGTCGTCTTCGTCAATCAGGAAAGGGATTGGAATCACGTTGGGTCTGCGCCTTGCGGAGCATTCGGCCTCTTCTGATCTGTTTGGCATCTCGCCTTGGACCGATCTGACAACTTCTGTAGTTTCTCTGTTGGAATTCTTACGGGTCAATGGTTCACTTGTAGTATCCGATGAAGAAACCATGGCCGAGGTGAGAAATAATGCAGATCGCCGAAGAGTGTAGGGGAACTGACGAATAAAAAATAATTAAAGGCGAAGAGAGAAAGAATGAAGCAGTTACCTTTTTGACGAAACGGCGAAAAGTGAAATCACTCGGTGGATATTGAGTATTTATAGATGGGAGTGGGCGGCAACCCTATGCGGAGTCATAATTGCCTACCGTAACCTACGCGACGCTTCGGATTCCGAGATGACAGATGTGACGTATCGGACACGTGTCACCTGACTAGAGGAGGGCGAAGCGGTGCGACGATTTACGAACTGGATCGGATATTCTCCCTTTAAGTCCGGTCATTCGAATTAGCTTCCGAACGAACCGAACTGAGGGGGACTAATTGTTGGTGCGGGAATTAGCACTCCCAACATACCGATCTAGACCCGCTAAAGAACCGGCTATCTAAACCGGGAATTCGGCCTAGGTTGGACTTCATCTCTGAAGGCCCAGTAACACTGAAAAGCCCATGGACGAGGTGACGAATTCGGCACTTCAACTCGCCCAGCGGCTGACCTAGCAAGAAAGGAAGGACTTTCCTAATTAGCTCGCCATCAAGTTAGGAAAGTCAATATATCCAATATATTCGAATATATTCTATAGATCTTCGAGTACCTATAAATAGAGGTCGATCCTCTCATTGTAAGATCATCCATTCATTAATACAAAACCCTAAATTCCTCTTCGTTCTTGAGCAAAACCTAACTTGTTCCTCAAGAGATTTTCATTTCTTCTTTTCTTGCTTACTTTGATCTAAATCCTTCAAGAGATTGTTATTGAATTTGTTTCCCTTCTAAACAAATTCATTGTGAGAAACCTCAGTTTCTACAGTCTTACTACTACTAGAAGATGGATATCAAAGGCATTGGAGCATGGCCTTTCGGATCTTGACCTTCGCATAAAAATGCCTTTGATGCACAAGCCACCACCTCTTCTTCCTAACACCCTATACATTAACAACACATTGGTCAAGCTCACTTTAGGAACAGAACTTTGTCTTGGTAAGTCTCCTTGGAAGGAGGTTTGCTTTCCCCTGCTTAAGAGTCTCTTCTTCCACACAGTTTGGTTTTCAAATTGTTCTTTGTGTGATGTGATGCTTGAGGGTTGCCCTGAGCTCGAAGAATTATACATACATCACATTTACATTAGAGATAGAGATTGTGAATTCGGCGATCTTTCAGCACCTCACTTTATAGACCACGACAACATCAAGAAACTCACGGTTCACTACAATAACGGTGTTAAGTCCCCTCGCGTTTTGTTTATCTACACACCCAGTCTTGTCTACCTCGACTACTCTGATTATCTAACTTGTCTCTATCAATCGGAGGATCGCTTCGATGATCTTTTAGAAGCCCGCCTGAATCTTGTTTTCCCACGGAATGGGAGATGGGGTTATGAACACGGCACCTGTTTAAAAATCGTGAATTCTATCTCCAGTCTTCAAATCCTTTACCTCTCTTCTTCTACTGTTGAGGCATGTCTCTCTCCATCTCTGTCTCTTTCCTTTCTCTTTTGCTTTCTTCCTTTGTCTTGTTTGATGGTTTGTTTGTTGCAGGTGATGTGTGCATGCCTTGATCTTGCTGAGATTCCCTTGTTTAAGAACTTGGCCACTCTACATTTTGAGGGTAATAAGAAAGAATATTGGAAATTGCTTTGCAATATGATTGAAAAAGCTCCAAAGCTAGAAACTCTAGTCCTTAACGGTTTGTGCGGCATAAGCGATTGTGGGGTTAACATTAATGGTGGCAATGTGGTGAAGGTGGTTGAGATACAAGGGTATAAAGGAAATCTTGAGGAACTCAACCAAGTGAAGTGCTTCTTGAGAGAAATGGAGAATCTTGAAGAGATGAAAGTGAATATTCGTGATGAGACAGACAACAAGTTGAAACTCACAAATGATCTTCTTGCTCTTCCTAAACGATCATCCAAATGCAACATCCATGTCTTGTGATCGTGTGTTTGATACAATTATAATCGGATGTTACTCTGTATTTTGATGGTTTGATTTCTAGCTATTTTAGTTGGATTCTCTAGTTTTCTTTGTATTTTTATTTTATTTTCTCTAACTCTGTGTTTTGTCCTTATCAAAAACATTAGAGTGCTCCATAACTAATATTCAATTTATGATGGTGTTTCCTCTGTTTCGTACGTGTACAGCTTCATTACAGAACATATGAGAAAAGAGTAGTTTTGGCGACTTTTGTTCAAAGCATCTTTGATCAACTCAGAGATTGAAAGATTTAGGTAATGTAAGTACATAATAAGATGGATAAATGATCTGCTTAGTCATAAAACAACTTACACTAAATGATCTTATTAATAAAATATATCACAGCTGAAAATATAGATCATTTAGTGTAAGTTACAATTAAGTTTAGTAAAACAAAATAACTTACACTAAATGATATCTATTTCACAAAGTTTCTCTCTCACTTTCAAAGATACAATAAGAACACAGATACAGCTGAAATTAAAACTAAAATAAATGGTTTGCTTGCTTGCTCTTACTTCATTCGAAAGGCCATGAAAAGTATTCAACGTAGCTGTTCACACAGGATCAAGATGAAAAGAAAAGTCATAAGCATGGCACACAAATTTGAGCAGTGTAGGAACTTGGCGAGGCGACTCTTTATGGCTTGGTGATCCTCTTATGGCTAGGTGATCCTGTTGATCCTGTTAAAGAGACTGAATAAATCATAGCAAATAGACGGGTCAAGAGCAGAATATTCACCTCTTTGTATAGTCTCCCTTTGAAATGATCCAAAGCATCAGCTTCAAGAGAATCACAGCCATGTGCGCATCGAGAAACTGAAGGCTCAGTGGCATTTATTGAGGCAGTTACTGAGGCAGCATCAGCTTCAAGAGAATCACAGCCATGTGCGATGGCGGATTTGGATTACTCGGAGGATTTCGACGGCACGAGCTATCAGGAAGATCCATTGGAGATTAAATTGAAGTTTCTGTGCGTTGGTTATAAGAGATTGGTCCAATCGAAGGTTGAACACGACGATAAGCTGACTTATCTTGATTCGACGATGCAAGAGGTGTTGAAGACTTTATCGAAGCTGGAGAATCATCTTGGGAAGCGTCCTGAACAACCGGAATCATCTCATCAGTCTCCTCAGGTATCTTGTTCCTCTGTTCTACGTTCTCGCGGTGGTGATACTGGGAATCTACCTTTGGATAATCGATCTAGTTTGTTGAGGAAGATTGAGATGCCTGTATTTGATGGATCTCATGCGTTTGATTGGATCTCTAAGGTTGAACGTTTTTTTCGAATTGGTCGTTACACGGATGAGGATAAGCTAGAACTGGTTGCTCTTAGTCTCGAAGGTGATGTGTTGAAATGGTTCAATTGTGAGCTTACTCGCCGTGAATTTCGTTCTTGGGGAGAGTTTCGCCAACGTTTGTTTCTACGTTTTGGTGAGTCTATTGAAGATGATCCAGGAAACAGGTTGTTTGCTATCAAACAAACGGGTACGGTTGCAGCTTATGTGACTGAGTTTGAGGATTTGTCTGCTCAAGTCCTGGGTTTAGATGATTCACACTTGGAGAAAAGTTTTTACAATGGGTTGAAACAGGAAATGAAGGAAGTTCTTAAGATGAAGGAGCCAGTAGGCTTGGACTATCAGAAAGCTGCGGTGCTTCATATGGAATCTAGTTCCTTTTGTCAACTGGTGGGTGAACGTTCTGGCAAGGTGCTTACTACAAGTCAGTCACACCACACTCGTTCTAGTAACTATGTTTCTACGTCTAAGCCTATCTTGTTGCAAAGTGGTAATGGTCAGGGGGTACAAAATGGTAGTGGTCAAGGGTTGCTTACTGCTCCACCTCCAAAGAAAGAGTTCCAACCAAGACAAAGGCACACTGCAAAAGAGTTGGATGCGATGCGTAGTAAGGGAATCTGTTTCAAGTGTAAAGGCAAATATTTTCGGGGTCATGTATGTCCTTTGAAGGAGTTGCAGATTCTTACTGTGGTGGATGGATTGGAGTTAGAAGTGGTTGATGAAGAGTTTTTTATACCAGCTGAGTTGGCAGTGGAGCAACAACCGGTGATGCGTTGTCTATCACTAAATTCTTTTTTGGGAAAACATTCCCCCAGAACCACTAAATTGATTGGTTTGATTGGAAAATCTAGGGTGGTGGTGTTGTTAGACTCCGGAGCTTCACATAATTTCATTACTCCAACCTTAGCATCTCGTTTGAAGTTAAAGGCGTGTGCTGATAGCAGCCTGGAAGTGTTGTTGGGTAATGGTGTGTATGTTCACGGGTCTGGTGTTTGCAGGGAGGTCACTTTCTCGTTAGCGGATGTGGAGTTTAAGAATGATTTCATCACGTTGGAGTTGGGAGGTGTAGACGTTATATTGGGGGTTCAATGGTTAGAAACTTTGGGAACGTGTGAGATTGATTGGAAACGTCAAGAGTGGCAGTTCAATTATCAGGGTAAACGAGTGACCTTGTTAGGAGATCCTTCTTTGCACTACCCTCAGTTGTCTCTTAAAACAATGGAATCTCCTGTGCGTTCTACTCTAGCTTGTGGTTCACCAGTAGTGTTGGCAAATACTGATGTGGTGGTGGCGGATAGAAAGTTGGATCCGGTTTTGTCTGAGGTTTTGGACAGATTTTCTTTTGTCTTTGCGGTACCTACAGGGTTGCCTCCGATGAGAGGACAAGAGCACTCTATCTCTCTGAAGCCTGGAGTGCAATCGACTACTGTAAGGCCTTATCGCTATCCTCATTCCACGAAAGAAGTTATGGAGAAGATGGTGGAGGATATGTTGACTGCGGGAATCATTCGTCCTAGTACCAGTTCTTTTTCTAGTCCTGTTCTATTGGTCAAGAAGAAGGATGCCACTTGGAGGTTTTGTGTGGATTACAGGGCTTTGAACAGAGCTACAATTCCGGACAAGTTTCCCATTCCAGTCATTGATCAACTCCTTGATGAACTTCATGGTTCGGTGGTGTTTTCAAAAATTGATTTACGTTCTGGTTATCATCAGATTCGTATGAAAGAGGAGGATATCAAGAAAACAGCATTTCGAACTCTTGAAGGCCATTATGAATTTTTGGTCATGCCCTTTGGCCTAACCAATGCTGCAGCCACATTTCAGTCCTTGATGAATAAGGTTTTTAGGCCATTTTTGAGAAAATTTGTGGTGGTGTTTTTCGATGATATTTTGGTCTGTAGTGGTAGCATTCAGGAGCATGTGGATCATTTGGGGTTGGTTTTGCAGTTGTTGTGTGATCATAAGCTGTTTGCTAATCACAAGAAGTGTCTGTTTGGAGTGCCACAGGTGGAATATGTAGGCCATATTATTTCTGAAGAAGGGGTGGCCACTGATGTTGCTAAAACTGAGGCTATGCGTCATTGGCCTACACCGGTAAACATTAAACATTTGCGGGGTTTCTTAGGTCTGACCGGTTATTACCGGAAATTTTTTCAAGGCTACGGTACTATTGCTAAGCCTTTGACGGATTTACTTAAAAAGGATCAGTTTGTCTGGTCTGATGTTGCTCAACAGGCCTTTGAGTGTCTCAAACAGGCGATGGCTTCTGTTCCTGTTTTAGGTTTACCTAACTTTGAGAAGGTGTTCATCATTGAGACAGATGCGTCAGGGACTGGAGTAGGAGCAGTTTTGCTCCAAGATAAGAGGCCATTGACTTACTTTAGTCACGGTCTCACTCCTAGGGAGCAGCTCAAACCTGCGTATGAGAGAGAATTGATGGCCATTGTTATGGCAGTGTTGAAGTGGAAGCATTATTTGATGGGTCGTAAGTTTGAAGTTCATACTGACCAGCGTAGTTTGACGTTTTTGTTGGAGCAGAAAGAAGTGAATATGGAGTATCAGAGGTGGTTAACTCGTTTGTTAGGTTTTGATATGGAGATTGTTTATAAGCCTGGCATTGAAAATAAGGCTGCTGACGGGTTATCCCGAATTCCGCATCCGGTGTCTGCAACACTTTTAGCACTCACGGTTCCTGCAGTGATTCAGTTGCAGGATTTGTTTAAAGAAATTGATGGAGATGCTAATATTCAATCTACTATTGCTCAGATTAAATCAGGGAGTTTTCATGGATCTCATTTTCGAGTGATAGAGGACAAATTGTGGTTTAAAAACAGGCTTTTGGTGCCTAAGTCCTCTGTTTTTATTCCCTAGATTCTTCATGAGTTCCATGATAGTCAGCTGGGTGGACACGCGGGTGTTTTGAAGACATTGAAGAGGGTACAGTCGTGTTTTCATTGGGAGGGCATACAAAAGGATGTCCAACGTTATGTAGCAGCTTGCTCTGTTTGTCAAACGCATAAGTACTCGACTCTGTCTCCAGCGGGGTTGCTCCAACCTTTACCAATTCCCACAGCTATTTGGGAGGATCTTTCTTTGGATTTCATTGAGGGTTTACCAATGTCTGGTGGAGTTAACGTTATATTGGTTGTGGTGGACAGGTTGAGTAAGGCGGCTCACTTCTTGGGTCTGAAACATCCTTTTAAGGCCATCGATGTGGCTAACAAGTTCATTGTGGAGATTGTGAGGTTACACGGGTTTCCAAAGACCATTGTTTCGGATAGAGACCGTGTGTTTATGGGAGAAGTTTGGAAGGATCTATTTCGACTGTCGGGGACTAAGTTGAAGTATAGCACTGCATACCATCCTCAAACGGATGGCCAAACCGAAGTTCTTAACAGATGTTTAGAGACATATCTCAAGTGCTTTGCATCGAGTCACCCTCGCACTTGGTTTCGTTTTTTGGTTTGGGCTGAGTTCTCCGATAATACATCTTATCATTCTGCACTTAAGACGTCTCCATTTAAACTGGTGTACGGGCGAGATCCTCCTCATCTCCTCAAGTTTAAAGCTGGTTCGACGTCTAACTGGGATTTGGAGGTGCAGTTGAAGGAGCGTGATTTGATGTTAACTCGCATACATGCTAATTTGCAGAGGGCTCAGGATATAATGAAGCGGAATGCTGATAAAAAGCGCCGAGAAGTGGAGTTTGGAGTAGGTGAATGTCATAAGCTGGCAGCCAAGTTCTTTGGTCCTTTTGAGGTTGTGGAGCGTATTGGAGCGGTGGCTTATGTTTGAAGCTTCCTGCTACTTCACGCATTCATGATGTCTTTCATGTTTCTCAGTTAAAGGCTGTAGTGGGTAAGGATTACACCGTGGAGACCTCTGAACCACCTGAGATGGTTGAGGAAGAGTTGTGGTTTCCGGAGAAGATTCTTGAGGTGCGTTTCTCGGAGACAGGGGTGCGTGAGTTCTTAATCCAGTGGCAGGATCGTGGACAGGAGTGTAATTCTTGGCTTCCCTCGAAGGATTTTGTTCAGCAGTTTCCCAATTTCAAGCTTGAGGACAAGCTCGTTCTCGGGGACGAAAGTATTGATACGATTCATCGTACATATTATAGGAAGAAGAAGACGACTGGTCAACAAGTCAAGGGTGACGTGGCTTAAGTCGCGGAAGAAGAAGTCAAAGAATAAAGGAAAGACTCTTTATGGGAAGGAAGCTTTGCGGTTAGAGATTTGAATAAGAAGAACGTTGAAGTCTTTTGGGTTTTTCTTATGTCTCATTTGTGAATTCTTGTAACAAGCGATGTGCTTGAGAGATTGATGCGATCTCTGTAATTCCGGTGAGACTAGAGTTGTTAAACACTTTTCCGTTTTTCCGATTCCGTATTACAATCTCTGTAGTCAATTGAGTCTTTCTAATTCAATAAAGAAGTATTCAGTAGAGTTTGGGTTCAAAGCGATCTAAAGTCTATCAGAAATTTTGAAGCTTTCTGATGAAATTAGCCACGGAAGTCGTTTAGAGCTAATGTGGTTATCTAATGACTTGGTCTAGCTAAACCTTGAAACAGTTTCTCTTTGGATTACTTTTTAAACTGCTAAAATTTCCTCTAAATGTTTTCTAGAGTTGATTTATTCTTGTGTTTTTCTTTGCATTTTGGGTTGCAGGTTCTGTTTGGCTGCGAATCTGATTGCTTTTGTCTACTTAGGTTTTATGATATGTGATCTTGTATACCTACTATCTACTAGCATCCGGAGATCACCGACATAACCTGCGGCATTTCTTGGAATTTGGTCTTGATCAAGTATGTTCCTTCTGCCTCTCTGTGATTAGAAAACTTTGTGCTTTTAAATCAATCAAATAGTTAACCAAAGTCTGAAACTTGATGCTATAGAACTTGCGAGAAGGTTTTGTACTGTGTAACTTGAACACTTGGTTTTCGTGCTCCAGTTGAGAAGAACCAACTCATTTACAATTCAATGGTGTTTTGAATTAGATATATCTCTGGTTTTGTACTGTCGTCGTCGGGGACGCTCATTTTACTCACTCACTCAGGTAATATTATCAATGCATCCCTCTCTTCTCTTCTCAAGATTTGATACTGATCTGTTATTCTTCTGACTGTATCTATCGATTTTGCCAGATTTGGGATTGATAGATTTGGTGGAGGAGGATGACGACGATAGGAGGGTTGTTAATGGGGATTGGAAGATCATCCAGAAGGAAGAGAGCTACTTGACTTGATATTCTCTTCCCCTAAACGAGCTCCTAGAGACTTCAACAAGGGCAAAACCTGCAAACCCCATGGTTTCCACACCAGAAAAGGTTCCAACTTTTTCTAGTATTTTTGTATCTCTGGTGTTTTGAAAGAGCTCTCACTGTGTAACTTGAACATTTGGTTTGAATTAGTATTAGATATATGCAACCTAAGGTAGGGCTCTAAGAGACGAGATTCTTTAGGAATTTACATGGCTTAAGAGACCAGATTCTTTAGGTGGAAAGCTAACAGCTTTAATCCAATTGATGATCATTGGTAACTGAATATTGTTATACTTAGTGTTAATCACCAAGTTGTTTTGAATTGGATATATTATATATGCAACTTTAGGCAAAGCTGTTATCATCCAAGTTTCTGTAATTTACATGGCTGGTTTTAGATACTAGGTTCTTTAGGTGGAAAGCTAACAACTTTAACTCCGTTTTGGCAAAGTATTGATCATCAGTTGCATTTGTTTCTAGACTTGATTTTACATTTCTCTAGTTTTCTGTGACATGGTGTAGCTTGACTGATCAGAGCTCAATTTTTTCTCTAAAGTTGTTAGCTTCCCACGAAAAGAATATGGTAGTTTAAGTGATCAAGATTGAGAAAAGCTAGTGTTACCGACCATATTATTACCATAAGTATCAGAACAGAACTCATATGAAATTGTGTTCGGGAGACTAGAATCTGGAAAGTTGCTGTTGGCTGAGAATATGGTAGTTTAAGTCGAATTGTAGATGTATAATACAGATCATTATATAATTGTATATTTATTTGCAATTGTTTTGAGACTTCCTTTTATCTTTCTCTAAGTTATGTGACATGGTGTTATGCAGGAGGATACGTTGTGCAGCAAGATAAATTGCCGAATTACGTAGTCCCTGATCTCACCGGCTTTAAAGTTATTCACTTCACCTTCTAAACTCTTTTGTTCCTTTTGTCTTTGATTCCTCCATTATGTTGATTGAATCTTTTTACAAGTCTTATTGGTCGAAGCTCCCTAGGTTTGTGATCCTGATAAATCTTGTTGTTTCTTGAAAGTTTTTGTGTTAGGAAACCTGTAATGTCTTGCTTACTTAATGCATTAAGCTTCCTAGGGTTTAATTTAGCTCTGCTAAAAATAAGTAGCCGAGAGTATGTTGCTTTCATCGTAATTGAACACGAGAACCAAAACATTAGTGATATCCTCATAGAAAACTTCTTACAAGTCGTATCGGTGGAAGCTCCTTAGGGGTTTTGATCCTGATAAATGTTAAGTACCTGAAATGGGTGGGAATGCTTACTTAATTACATTAAGCTTGTTGTTGTGTGATTCGGCTGCTCTGCTAATGAATATCTATTTGGGTGTTACAGCTGACACCATATGTATCTCAGTGCCCTTTACAAGTCAACACAAACGAGTCAGCCGAAGCTTCCAAGTGAAAATAGTCAGTCAGAAGAAATATGTTTTTAGGTCTTCTTTATTTAGCTTCATCAAGTTAAGGACTGTGTTTTGCGGAATTTGTCTTGTCTTTATATATCCTTAATCCTTTTGTGCTATTCTTAAAATGGGAGATTTGGTTTGAAATAAAATTCCAAAATAAATAATAACATGTTTTATGTGGTTGAATTATATATTATTCATTTGACAAGTTAAGATGTTCACATAGAGTCAGCATAAGTTGTATATGTTATTGTTACTATTAGTAGATTAATAAAAATAAGTTGATCACTATGAATCAGTACTGAAACAGAGTTGAAAACAGAGGATGTTGTTAGATACTTGTCATGCGTTATGCAAAATCCCATACAAATAAAGTAAACATGCAATGGAAGTGTGGAAACTGCTGCAGACATAATAGCAGTATGAAGAGTCACTTGTAGCATTTCCCTTTCATCTGTTTTGTTTCTTTGATGATAATATGAGTGTGATAAAGTTTCTTAAACACACTAAGCTTGTATAAAGAATAACTCTCTTTATTGAATGTTTAGAAAATCTCTCAAAACTAAACAACTCACAAACTCTCTTTATGTTTCGGTATCGTTTGATACAACCCATCAAACGTATATATAGGGAACTCGACTTAGTTCTTATTCCTATTTTGATAATGGAAAACTACTCTTTTCCTAATCCTAAATAGAACTTTTCCTTTTCTCTTAACCCAACTTGGTTAAGGAAATCTTAGGCTGAACATTCTAGAAGCTTACCCAACAATCACCCCCTTAAGCTTCGAGTCCTTCTTCGAGAGGTCTTGAACGCCGATCAAACTCCTCATCGTCTTGAACTGAATCCTTGCTAGGGCCTTTGTTAGTATGTCTGCACACTGATCTTCTCCTGGTACAAACTCCACTTCAATTTTCTCATTTTCAACACACTCTCGGATGAAGTGATAACGCTTGCCGATGTGTTTACTTCTTCCGTGGAAAACGGGATTCTTAGAGAGTTCTATGGCTGACTTGTTGTCAATGTATATGGTTGTCTTCTCACAATTCTGTCCCATAAGCTCACTCATCAAGTCTTGTAACCATATAGCTTGCTTCGCTGCTTCTGTTGCGGCCATGAACTCGGCTTCGCAGCTAGACAGAGCGACTGTTCTCAGTTTCTGTGAACACCATGTAATTGGTGTTTCTCCAAGATAGTACATACGGCCTGCAGTGCTCTTCCCATCATCAGGATCCGTGTTATGGCTGCTGTCACTGTAGCCAACTATTGTTTGTGATCCTCCACGCTTGAATACTAGACCGTATGATAGTGTTCCTTGCAAATATCTCAAAATTTGCTTCAATGCTGCCATATGTGACTATCTTGGATTTTGCATGTATCTACTCACTACTCCAACTGAGAAAGCGAGATCTGGTCTTGTGTGTAGGAGATACCTTAAGCAACCGATCCTCCGTCGATACATAGTAGCGTCTTCTACCAGTTCTCCTTTGTTTTTAGACAGTTTCAATCCAAACTCCATTGGAATGTGTGTCAGGTTACATTGATCTAAACCTGCTTCTTTGAGAATCCTTCGTGCATATGCTTCTTGCTTCAACTCGATGCCATCTTTTCTTTGATGTACTTCAATGCCAAGGTAGTAGGTGAGTAGTCCTAAGTCTGACATTTCGAACTTGGACTCCATACTAGCTTTGAACTCTTGAATCACTCCTAATGAGTTCCCAGTGACAAAAAGATCGTCAACGTATACAGCTACAAGAAGAAACTTCTCCCTGTCTGCCTTCCGATACACTGCACTCTCCTTGTAGCACTTCTTGAAGTTCAAACCTCTCAAGATTTGATCAAGCTTTGTGTTCCACGCTCGTGGAGCCTGTCTTAACCCATATAAAGCTTTGGAAAGTTTAAAAACTTTATGTTCTTCTCCCTTCTTTTCAAAGCCTTCTGGTTGAGATACATAGACGTCTTCGTTTAGCTCTCCGTGCAAAAACGCCGTCTTGACATCAAGGTGGTGGATTTCCCATCCGCGCGAAGCAGCAATCCCCACAAGTAGCCTTATTGTCTCAACTCGAGCTACCGGTGCAAATACTTCGTCAAAATCAATCCCTGATTGTTGCACATAACCTTTTGCAACTAACCTCGCCTTGTATTTGTTGATGGAGCCATCTGCGTTCCTTTTAATCTTAAAAATCCATTTAAGACCAATGATCTTGACACCTTGTGGTTTTTCAACCAAGAACCAGGTCTTGTTCTTGTTAATTGATTTTATTTCTTCCACACAAGCTTTTGTCCATACTGTTAACTCCTTCGCCTCTTGATAGTTAACAGGTTCGTCATTGAGTGAGAGAAGAAGCTTCTCACACTCTGTATTAGCAAGAAGAAGATAATCATTAAGGTAGCTTGGTCGATTTACTTGACGACCCGATCGTCGAAGCTGCGGATAGCCAATCTCATCTTCCTGGACTTGTACATTGTTCTCCTCGCCCAAGTCATTCTCGACTTCTTCTTGCTCAGAATCACTCAATGTATCACTTTCGGTTTCACTCTGTTCTTGGTTCTGTTCTTGTTCCTGTTCGACATTACCAATAACTGCAGGTCCTTCTCCAACATCAATAGTTTCACCCCATCGTAGTTGAAACATACCGGGATCCCTCATTGATCCTTGTTCTGTCTTGCTCCAGCTCCAGCCCGTACTTTCATCAAACACAACGTCGCGGCTGACAACCACCTTCCGTGTTGTTGGATCATAAAGCCGATATGCCTTGGATCCTGGCTCAATCCCAAGGTGTATTAACGGTTTTGATCTGTCGTCGAGTTTCTTTTGGTTTGTAGCCTGAATTTTCGAATATGCCAAACAGCCAAATACTTTTAAATGTTCAATGTTTGGCTTCACTCCTCGTAAACACTCATATGGAGTCATACCCTCAAGCGCTCTCGTTGGTATCCGGTTGATCAGATGAGTAGCATGACGAACTGCTTCTCCCCAAAGATAATTTGGTACCTTCATTGCCTTATGAGTGCTTCTTGTCATCTCCATTAGAGTTCTATTTCTTCTTTCCACAACACCATTTTGTTGTGGTGTGTAAGGGGCTGTGAGTTGTCTCTTGATACCACTTGTATCACAAAACTCATTGAATTCTCTTGAAGTGAACTCTCCTCCTCTATCAGTTCTTAGAGTTAAGATAGAACTCCCAATCTCCTTCTCTACCAAGCTCTTAAACACCTTGAACCTCTCAAAGGCTTCACATTTCTCTTTTAACAAGATAGTCCACATATATCTTGAAAAATCATCTATGATGACAAACACATATTTGTTATTAGCCAAGGTTGAAGGTGTGATGGGACCACATAAGTCAGCATGTAGAAGCTCCAATGGCTTTGAAGCTCGAAACAATGAGGTTTTGGGGAAAGATGGATGAGTTTGTTTTCCAACTAAGCAAGACTCACACAATCTTTTCTCTTCTCTTATCTCCGGCAATCCTTGTACTAACTGTTGCTGGGACATTGTCTTCATTGTTTTAAAACTAATATGTCCCAACCGAGCATGCCACTTCCAAGCTTCATCTGCAATACTCGAATGTAGACATATTGGTCTCCCTATCTGCAGCTTAATCTTGTAGAGCCTATTTGGTGATCTTGTAACTTTCACCAACAATCTTCCCATAGGATCATGGACTGTAAGGTAGTCTTGTCTCATCCTGACATCACAACCAACCTCTGTAGCCTGTCCTAGACTCAGAATGTTGCTTCTAAGAGAGGGAATGTAGTAGATGTCTGAAACCAGAATCTGTTCACTTGTCTTACTTTGAAAAAGAATCGCTCCTTTTCCTGCAATTTCAACACAAGAACCATCACCGAACTTCACTTTTCCCTTGATGTTCTCATTGAGCTCCGAAAAATATTCTCTATGGCCAGTCATGTGGTTACTTGCCCCATTGTCAAGATACCACAAGTCATCTACTTGGTTGCTAGCCTCATAGTTTTTCGGAATCACCTTTTCTTCATTCAAAAACACAACCTCATGCAAATAAAGAGCTGCATCTGCATTCTCTGTCTCGATTTTATTTGCTTCTCCTTGTTGTTGTTGTCGATCAGGAAATGTAGAAGCATAGTGTCCTAGCTTATCACACCGATAACAAACCACCTTCGACCGATCCTTCTTTTCCTTTGATTCGTTCTGGTCTCCTTGATTTGTTTGTTGTTCTTGTGAGTAGCCTCTGCCTCTGCCTCTTCCTCGTCCTCTGTTTCCTCTTCCACCTCTGCCTCGTCCTCTGCCTCTCGAACCCCAGGTGTTTTGCGAGTTTGCAAATAACAGCTTACCCTGAGTATCTTCGTGATCCTCCTCATTAAGAATCCGCTCTTCATAGGCCTTGAGTCTCCCTATGATCTCCGCGAAGCTTGTTCTTTGTAAATCCAAAACTTGTTCAAGAGATGCTATGATCTGAATGAACTTGTTCCTTGGTAGACTATTGAGAAACTTCTTCACAAGTTTTGCTTCATCAATTGTCTGTCCAAGAGAGGCCGCTTTTGATGCAATCTCCGATAGCTTGCTTGAAAAGCTGTCGATTGTGTCTGAATCCTTCATCTTGATTCTCTCAAATTCAGACATAAGAGTCTGAAGCCTTGCTTCCTTGACTCGTTCTGCACCATGATGACGAGATTGGATGGCATTCCATATCCCTTTAGGAGAGTCTTGTTCTCCGACTTGCAAAATAAGAGCCTCCGGGATAGCTTGAAACAATAATCATGTCGCGATATTGTTTAGATCAGGATCCGCTGATCCTGGTTCGATTGTATCCCATACATGGTAGATCTTCAACAAGATCTTCATTCTCATTGACCACACCGTGTAGTTAGAGGGAGTTAGCATGGGACATTGAATCGATGGTGGAGTAAACTCCTTTGGACGTGCTGAGCTTTCGTCTGCCATAGCTCGGGGACGACGGCTGTACGTTCGCAAGATCTTCGTCTCTTTTCTTCACAGGTCACAGGTTCCAGGTTCTCCAATAACCTAACGCTCTGCTACCAAATAAAGTTTCTTAAACACACTAAGCTTGTATAAAGAATAACTCTCTTTATTGAATGTTTAGAAAATCTCTCAAAACTAAACAACTCACAAACTCTCTTTGTGTTTCGATATCGTTTGATACAACCCATCAAACGTATATATAGGGAACTCGACTTAGTTCTTATTCCTATTTTGATAATGGAAAACTACTCTTTTCCTAATCCTAAATAGAACTTTTCCTTTTCTCTTAACTCAACTTGGTTAAGGAAATCTTAGGCTGAACATTCTAGAAGCTTACCCAACATGTGAAGCTTGCAAACAATGGTATTCGGTATCTTGTATTGTTACTATTAGTAGATTATAGATATACAGTGCGTTGATTATCAATTTTCAGCACAGAGAATCACTGAAACAGAGTTAAAAACAGAGGAAAGCCACACATGATCAAGTGTCAAGATAGTTAAACATCGCTCGATTTTCTTCAATCACTAACGACGTCTGCAAATTAATTTATCCATAAAAGGACTGAGTTATAAGGTTGAATCAAGATAGAATTGTATCCTCTCGAAATAAATTAGCAAAAACAAACTGCTTTAGGAAAAACAAACTGCTTTAGGAAAAAGAAGAAGAGGAAGAAGGTAAAGAAGATCTCATCTTTGTTGATTGCGGAGAAACCTTTGGCTTTCGTGAAAAGAAAAAAAAAAGATGATGAACGAATTATGAAAGTGAGAAAGAAACTATGTGAAATATTTATAGAAAATATTGGTCAGCTAGGGTTAGAAAAATACGTTTTTGTTTTTTTCACTCTCTCTCGCTCATAGGTAAGAAAAAAAGATCGCGTAAAGATTTGATTTCTATATTTTTCCATAGATTTTGCGCAATTAGCCGTTATGGGTTATGATAAAAAGGAAATATTGATTTTTTTTTCTTTTTCAAGCTCTCTTCATTAATGAGACTCGATTTCCATATCTTGCATTAGATTGCCTTAGCAGTTGAAAGTTTTGATAACAGAAAAGGATAACATATACAAATCTCATGTAATTCCTAATCTCAATTCGTTTAAGCTTATGATATCTATTTTCTCATTATTATAATTTTCTAATCGAATAGTATATAGTAGTATATCAAATTGGCAAGTATATGAAATGTGGCTTCGAAAAATCCAAACAAAAGGTTGGTTAATATAAAAATCCATTACAATTATCTATAACAAATTGAAACAGTCGATTAGAAAACAAACGAATTACTTACTTGGCTGATGTCTTTCTCCGTTGTCACAATTACAAACAAGTTAGAAACACCAAATGCTTCTTCTTCAATCAGTCGTCGAGAAGAGAAGCTTCTTACCGCAGAACTTAGGTACCTCTGGTTCTTTCAGATCCGGTTTAGTCTACAAATCAGGGCTTTCTCCTCGAAGTTTGTTTTTATACCTGCAATATATAAAAAACTCTAGTGATGTGAAGTGACTTTAGTGCAGTGGCAGGAGGTAAGTCCATTTGGAGAAGGCATCATCACACCCGGGATCGAGTCCCGGCTCCTATGAATGTAGGAATTTGGCTAATGGGCCGGCCAGTTGTGATCCAATGGTTGACAAAAAAAAAAAAAAAACTCTAGTGATCTCTCCATGTGTACCAAAAATGTACTCATGACAACATAACTCGAAAGGCAAATAGTACTTAGATCCCTACCAAAGCTTCTCTACAAGGTTGTACCGAATTAACAAAAATTATAGCGTTAATCTTTTGTAGAGAGATGAAAACTATAGCAATAAGTTCGAGAAACATCAGTTTATATCGTGCAATAAAATTCAAAACATCAGTTTATAAATTACAGCTACTGTTACACGAAGAGTGCATTTGCTATATAATAGCATACCAAACATACTTGTAAAACGAATCATAAATTACTCCATCACCTCCTACACCTGAAGGAACTTTACAGTAAAACAAGTCAGTTAATTCCAATGCTTTCCTTGCAAAGATACACAAGTGGTTGAATGCACCATCAGCTCCTCTGCCAAATGAAAGGAAAAATGGTTAACAAGTCCAGGATATAAACACTTATTATACAAAGCAACCCATTAATTTCTGCTTAAATTAAGGGTGCATAAATGCAGTACTTTTTTGTAGTGTTTGCTTAGATCAAAATGGACGATTGCCTTTAAAAGATTCTCCTTGTCCACGCCTTTGTTAATAAATTGGATTGTCTTTGCAAACTCTCCCCGTAAGATGTTTTCTCGATGCTTTTTCTCACCTGTCTGATAATACAAAATAGCAACGATATATACACTCAATCTTTCAATAATCCAAGAACAGGCAGAACCAAAGTCTAAAATTTGAGTTTTCCTAGAAAATTGAGAGCTTACCTTTAGGAGGTTCAGAATTACCATTCTTCTTTTCCAGCGTACAATATAAAAAGGTTTAATCAGCAATCCTACTTTCTAATGACTACTTGTATACATTTCATGTGACTACTCGAATAAATACCATAAACTACTCTCACCTTCTCTGCTTCGTCAACAGAAGCAAACTCAATAAAGCCACAGCCCACAAGCAAACACACCTGTGATCCATAATAAGTCGAACACGAACAACTTCTCCAACAACTTTGAAGAAACTGATGTCGTAGAACATAGAAGATAGATTATATCAGTTCATGAAAAATATTGCTCCAAAAGTGGAAGTTTAGGGTGCTGTACTGCTTCTTACATATCTGATATTTTAGTGTTGCGAGAGAGAGACGGCAAACATAGAGTGTCTTATATGTTACGGCAAATGGCTGAATTTAATAGCCAAATGTTAGCACAACTCAAAGTAGAAAAGGACTTGAGCGTTTCGTGACATATTTTGAAGATAATAAGAACATGTACCTCACAAAATCGGGAGTTTCATCAAGTCCTTTCACTGCCTCATTCTCTTCCATCAGAATGCTTTCTTGTCGAAGGTAGTCCTCGTACATGGAATATAAAAAAACCTAGTGATCGCTCCATGTATGCCAAAAAAACTCATCCAATAAGCTAAAAAATTCAAGATGCAAACGTTAGTTAAGTCTCTTACCAAACCTTGTAATCTATGCAATACCTAATGAACAAAATAATAGTGTTAGTCTTCTGTAGTGACATCAAAACTCTAGCAACAAGTTACAACAACAAGTCCCCATAACATGGAAAATTAATTTACTTTGGTCAATGGTATATATGGAGTCTCAACCACTTCAAGAACAATCTTGTGATCATGCAAATATTCACCGTTCTTCTTTTCCAGCGCCTACAGTATAAAAGATTTAATCAGCAATCCTACTTTCAAATAACTACTTTTCATCTATTTTCATCACTACTATAAACTACTCTCACCTTCTCTGCTTCGTTACCAGAAGCAAACTCAACAAAGCCATATCCCACATGCCTGCCCTCTTTGTTTGCAACGACTAACGAGTCGAACATGAACAACTTCTCCAACATCTTTATAGAAATTGATGTTGTACAAATGAAGGGTAAAACATCATTAGTCAAGAGAAAACTTGCTCCAAGAGCAAAAGAGGAAATTAAAGTTTTTTTACTTGCATATGTGATTTTTTAGTTTGGGGAGAAAAATGGAAAATAAAGAGCCTCTTTTTACCTACTACGGCAACTGCCTGAATTTAAACAGCCAAGTATGTTAAATAAGTCATCTTTCGACTTTGTGGCAACAGTTTTGTTATTAAACGCTAAGCTTTTCTTCTGAGCTCGACCAATTTTGAAGAAAATAAGAACAGGTACCTCAGCATATCGGGAGTTTCATCATGTTCTCTCATCAAAAAAAATCATATGATCGTGCAAATATTCACCGTCCTTCTCTTCCAACGCCTACGGTATAAAAGATTTAATCAGCTATCATTCTAACAAATAACTAATTGTCTACTTTTCATCATAAGCAATTAAGCATACACAACTTTTCAAATGACTACTTATATACTATTCATCTAATATATTTTTTTCATCATTACTACAATACTACATACTCTCACCCTGTTTGCGTTGTAAGCAGAAGAAAACTCAACAAATTAAGGCATAGCCCACATGCTTACCCTCGTTGTTTACAATAAGTCGAACACTAACAACTCTCATATATTTGAAGAAACGTTTGCTGCAAAAGTGGAGGATAAAATATAAGCCACAGAAAACTTGCTTGGAGAACAAAAGTGGAAATTTAAGGCGCTGCTTACATATCTGATATTTTAGTCTGGGGAGAGATATTGGCAACAAAGAATATTTTCTGAAATTAAAAGCCAAGTGTGTTAGCAATGACTCTAAGGAGAAAAGGACTTAAACTGTATTCAAACAAAAAGTAGCCTCATCTAAAGTTTCATCCACCCAATGTGTTCTTACCAAGCCTTATATTCTAAGCAATACCTAAGTAACAAAAAATAACAGCGTTAGTCTTATGTAATGGCATTCAAAACTCTAACAAATAAGTTACAAGCAGAGATATATAAATCAAATTACTTGGGTAAAAGGTATGAAGGTTTCTTACGATCAGCCACATGAAAAAATATCTTATGACCGCACATGTATTCACCGTACTTCATTTTCAGCGCCTGGAGTATAAAAGATTCAATCAGCAAACTTACTTTCCAATGACTATACTTGAATACTTTTTTTCCATCATTACTACAAAACTAATCTCACCTTCTTTACTTGGTTAGCAGAAGCAAGCTCAAAAAAGTCATAGCCCACATGGTTATTATAATGGTTTACAATAAGTCGAACATGGACAACTTCTCCAACATCATAGAAGAACTCGATGCTCTAAAAGCGGCGGGTCAAGTATCAGTCATACTCTGAGAAAGAAAGTGGAAACTGAAGCCGTAGCCCCCCTATACTTACACATCTGATATATTAGTTTTGCGAGGAATACTGGTAATAATGAGCGTGTTTTTTGTTACGGCAACTACCTGAATTTAACAACAGCCAAATAGTTTGTGTTAGCATGACTCAAAGTAGAAAAGGACTTAAACTGCAATCAAGTCACCCCACTGTTTCCTGTTGAATTGAGTAGAGACATTGAACATGTAAACTTGTACAATACCTAACAAACATTATAGTAATCTACCTTTACTAAGTTTAAATTAGCCTGGTCAGACTTGTGCTGGAGACTATCAGCAAGTCCTTTGGTTGTATCCTCCTGTTACATACATGAGTAGCCATCAGAAGACAGTGTAAAGAAGATTGTTGTCAAAAGAACAAGAGGAAACCGAGTCCACCTAGCCTAGTTAGAAGTTCCTAACTTCTGTTAGCGTAGATATAGGAATATCTTTGATTGATGTATATCCCATATCATTCGGTGTATATTCGACCTTATCTTGTACCATACACTATATATATCTTATGAATACAATCTCTCCGAATCACGGAGATTCATTAGATTACATGGTATCAGAGCGTCAACATACTGTTTCTCAATTTTATGTAAAATTTGCAGGTTTTGGACAATGGTTTTCCGACGACTTTCCGGCCAAATTCCGGCCAAATGGCTGATCGGAATTGTCTGGTCGATAGTGCAATGGAAAGCTGGTAACGAGTACTACAAGATGGTATACTCATACGTCCAAAACGGAGTTGATTTGAATGAGAAATAAGAGTGTGAAGTGAGCTACTTGGGATGGTTTGGGAAATATCCCACATCGGAAATATGATTGATTTTTCACTCATATATATATAGTTTTACACTCTTCTAGTTTCAAAAGTGTGTAGAAGGAAGAGGGAAGGTTCCCACACGCGAACCGAACCAAACCGGGCCGAGCACGGATGCGGGGCGGGCCGGGCTGGTCTCGGACGCGGGCTGTGGTCTCTTGGGCTTTTTGGTTTTTGGGCTTTTTGGCTCTTGAGACAGCTGTAGGCTCATTTAATTTTTTGGAAAGACTTGGTGTGAACTCCAAGCAAACTTGGGCAGCACTCCGAGAATATTCACTGAATATTTTCTTGAGAGCTCCCTCCTTCCACTATATATAGAGGCATAACCTCTCATTATTTTACACACACAAAAACATAAACACTCCTTCCTCTGAAGATCTCTCTCTCCCTCTCCCTTGCTTAGTCCAAGTAAGTTCTTAGTTTAGTAGTCTCGAGAGTATAACGTAGATCTGTTCGCTTGAGTTCTATTACTGGTGTGCTACTGTAATAGTTCATGATCGGTTGTATCCTGGGATTCATAAATCGTGATTGTCCGAAAGCACTTACGGACGATTTATTGAATTAAGGAAAGTGATATCATATCTTGCCTCCGTGATTTATTTTATGCTTTATATTATGTTGTTGTAATTCGTTTATGATTTCGTTAATTTAAATATAATTCGCATCTTTTCTCAATTCGATTTTTGCGCTCCTAACATTTTGTAGATAAAAGGTGAGACTTTTGCTTGTTGACGACCGGAGTGGTTTGATACTTTGATGAGAGAAGAAACTAGAAAGAACTGATTTTTATAAACCGAACCATCTATATATACATTTTGCAAGTACATTTTTGCAAATAAATCCTGAACTTGCCACATATTTACAAGATTGTCATTGTGTTTTTAAAAATGAAAAATAAAAACAAAATATTACAAAACCAACAATTGCTACAAAATTTGCTACTTTTTCACAAATCTGTAACTTCCCTCTTTTTGGAAACAATCTAACAACTAATCAATAAATATTCTCTAAACAAATAAATTAATTTTCAAAATAACAAATAACTCTAATATCTTTACAAAAAAATAAAAATAAATAACTCTAATATCTCTAATCACGATTTGCGTATTACTTTGACAAAAAAAAAAGATTTGCGTATTACTAATATCTCTAACTCTACCGATTTTAGAAACAACCTAATCACGATTTACATGTAATTACTCTACACATTCAATTTTAAAATTCTATCTCAAAGATCTTCTCCCTCCAATACCTCTACAAAATCAAAACAAAGAAAAAAAATTAAATGGGTATTAATGCATGATTCCTAGCATATTCCTTAATTAAACAGATTACAAATCTGTCTTCCCTAATTACTTGCTAACTACAGAAATTTCGCCATAAAGAAAGAAATCATTATCGACCTACTATAGACCCTATAAATATTCTACACCTACACGCCAATTATCATCACCAAACAAGACAAACCAGTCGCATACAGAAAATCATAAAACATAAATATATTCTCATCGTAATGGTTGCTACTTTTGCTTTTCTCCGTGATGTGCACCCTACAATCCTAAATGAAAAGGTGGGTGTCTTATTAGTGATCCTTTTTAAAACATAATCTTTGTGTGTTTTAACACATTTCTATTTTCATCAGCTTACAAAAATCATGTAAATCATAGATGATGGAGATATCTTGTTTATAAATACAAGCTATGCGGTGCATTGATGTGGTACAACTAGAAGAAAGGTAATCACAAAAACAACAAACACCAGTATTTCATAGTGTTGTATGGGAACAAAGATGTTGTATAAATATATCTTATTATTTTAAGGTATCTTAACCAAATTCTTTTTGTTTTCTTTTGAAACTGAAGTTCTAAGAAGATGAAAATTCAAGTTGAGAGTAGAAAACAGACTTTCTTTGAAGAGAAAGATGAGGAGAGCGGTCGATGGCGAGAAAATGATAACAAAGCAACTTCTTTTTGTCTCATTAGCTTGATTGTTCGAGGGTGTCTCCGATGATAGAATTCCCAGCGGACTTCGAGGCTGCAGCGACAAAGGATAACAAAAAACGGCGGTGGATCTTGCTGATAACGACAAAGGATCTTTCTTTCTCGCTTCTTATTTTCCTGAAGGCTGAAATAATTTTTGGATTGGGTATTTCTCAATCGTGATTATTGGGCCTATTTTGGAAATTCTTAGATTTATAATATGGTTGTAGTTACGTTATTATTCAGAAACATCTAATTTGCTCAAAGTTAATTAAAAATTAATTAACATTATTCTTTACTTTAATTAATTTTACAAAAAAATAATCACATGATTTATCTATGTTCACAAATAATATCCGTTCAGGTCATGCATTTTAAGTCTTATTAATTATATTTCCACTTCTATATATTTCTTTTATATATTATTACTACAAATGGAGTTGTAAATTATAGATACAATATGAAGTTAAATCTTAAGCTACCTATTTTAGTATACAATTTTAATCTGTATAGTTAAATTTAAACATTAATATTATAATTAACCTTAAAATAAAATATTGTGGGATGGATTACAATTGATATATTGTTATAAATTTAAAATATCAATAATCAATAGTTACTACTATCGGTTTAATATACTAAATAGATAAAATAATTATCTAGCAATGCAGGGTCCATCCTTATATTTTTGAAAATAATTTATTATATAATATTTATCTATATATATATGTCACATATTATTAATTAAGGTACGAACTACGAAAACATACTCCAAACCAACACAAAAAATATAATCCAACTAAAACAGTAGAATCTATTAATCAAAATAAACACAAAAATACAACATTATTTTTTGTAGTAATTATAAAAACCTTTTCACCCGGGTTAAAATCTTCAATTGGTTAAAAACGTTTCCTTTTTTAGTAACCAGCAATTTGGTTTCTCCATAATAATCTTCATTTGGTAATTTATAATTTGGAAATTTATAACAAATTGTGTGATGGCATAACATATTAATAACTCTGTAAATGAACGCTATATACTTTTTAGGAAATGATGAATGTTTTATACTTACCAAAGGTGAGAGATGCTCTACATAACATATTAAACACACATATTTTTAATCCACATTAATAATTAAAGTTTATAAAAGTAAATAATTAGTATAATTCATATAAAAAACCAACTGAGTTTTATTTTCATTGCACATAAAAAATATATATACTAAAGTATTTAAATATTTAAGGAACTATATGATATTGTTTCTATATTATAAAACAATATACGGTATACACCTAAAATATAGAAATTGGACACTACATAATATCTAGATGCAAAATACTGTACATTTACAAATACAAAACATTAGTTACTGCTAAACAAAATATTCTTCGCGTTTTTTAAAATAATTCTAACCCCGCGGTGTACCGCGGATGAATATCTAGTATTGAAATATAACGAAATTGGGATTAAAAACTGAAATTAACTTATCACATCAATCCGTACCGATTTTTCTTATATCTTGGTAAACAGAACCGATTAAATTCTTTTTTCTTTTTTTGTTTCTATGAACATAACCGATTAAATTCTTGGTTTTCATTCCGAAATCATAGTCAGAGTTTGTTGGCTAATCTAAACCGGTTAAGAAAGAATTAACATATCAACCGAAAATGTCAATGCCAAATTGAAAAATATCGAAACAAACTTAATTATTACACAATTGATTCCAGTTTTGTTATAGTGTATATAACCTGAACGGCTGAACCGAACAAACCACCAACTTTTCTTATAGCGTATAACCTGAACCGAACAAACCATAAAATAATGGTGACTCATTGGATTGTAGAATAGTAGACATGGGCTAGTTTTTATAATATAATAGGCCCATTGACAAATTTAGGAAGGTTTCGTGTAGCCCACGTGACTTTTTCTTTGGTACGTGCACAAAACCCTAATCTCCCCTTAAATAGCCAAAATTTCACGAAAACCCTAACCGCAGTCGATTTGCTTCTTTCATTTTTTTGCAGGGACAAAAAAAAAGAGAGAGAGGAGACGATGAAGGTTATTGCGGCGTACCTCCTTGCCAAACTCGGCCGAAATGAGAATCCATCCGTCGCTGATCTGAAGAAGATCTTTGAATCCGTTGGTGCAGAGATCGACCAAGAGAAGACAGATCTGTTCTTCTCTCTTATCAAAGATCGCGATGTCACTGAGCTTATCGCTGCTGGACGAGAGAAGATGGCGGCTCTATCTTCCGGTGGTCCTGCGGTTGCGGCTCCTTCTGGAGGAGGCGGTGGTGCTGCTCCAGCCTCTGAGCCTGCGGCTGAGAGTAAGAAGAAGGAAGAGGAGAAAGAGGAATCAGAAGACGACGGTGGAATGATGAGTCTCTTCGATTGATCGTAGCTTGTGATGATGGTAGAATGTTTCGATCTGCCGTATTATCTTATCGTGGTTTATGTCTTTTTTTCTTAATTAGGGTTTCTGGATTTTTGTGGTTTCCTTTGATTATTATCGTCTTTGGTTACTTGAGTTTGGTGCGAATAAACTATTTTGTTTCTGATTAGATTGTTTTGCTCTTTTGAACGTTTATGCATTTTACAGTGGATGATCAAAAAGACATTTTCCATTGAGTTCATATTCTATAAGGGTTTTGCAGTGTTCAAGAATTTTAGTCCAATTTTCTTCTTTTTATAATTCATTCTTTATACTTTAGAAAACGTATATGTGCAGTGAATGATATGAATTTTACCTATGATCGAATTTTGTATTGAATGTTGGCATTTTTCAGATAGATTATGGATATTTCCATTGTACGTGTAGTGTGCCGTGTGCGTATAAACATTTTGTTTCTGATGTTCTTCAATCCACCTTCTACCTTAGAACATCTATGCCTTTTCAGTTTTCACTAGAAGTCGTAATGAGTGACAATTATAAATCAACAATCGCATTTTGTATTGAACAATGGCATGGGTTACTTGTTGTTTTGACAGTGTTGAAGACTTGACTTGATCAGAATGTATAAACTTTTCTTGTTGTTTCTTAGGTATGGTACCTCAATCCATTTTATTCTAGTGAACATATTTTAAAACTCTGCGATGGTTTATTGGATTGAATAGTAACATTTTCCATGTACTTGGGGACTTGTGTTGAAGACTTAAGTTTGTGTGAATAAACTGTCATATATTGTTTCTGAATTCTGATGTTCTTCAATCTAATCTCTTCATTAGAATCTTTTGACTATAAATCAAATCCGTGATCAAATTTTGTTTTGTATCATGACATTTTCCATGTTTTATCGTAGTTGGTACTTTTTGATGTTTCTCTCAATCGGTCAAATCCAGTTTATTCCTTTGAATATCCCATACTCTTTCTACAAAATCTTTGATCGAATAATTGCATTTTCAGTTGAAATATATGATTCCTCTCTCGTCTTGTATAAGCCAATCTAAAGTAAAAAAAACTTTTTCTTTCATCATGAGCCACCATAGCAAAAAAAGATGATTACAAGTCATTGTCTTTCTTATGTGTTGTCTCATTTAAGTTTTCTTTTCAGAAAATTTTACATTCTCTGGGAAAAAAGTTTTTAGCATATTCAGAGAATAACTGTTATTATTAAAACAAAAGTCGAATTTTGTGCGCAAAAAGAATCTCTCATGCAAAAAAGGTTCTTGTTTTGTAGAAAGCTTAAAAAGCCAAACAAACAAGAATAAAAAAGCGAAAAATTTGGTGTGGGGACTAACATATAAAGTGTCTATTCATCTGTAAGATAAAAGTTTTGCATTTTTTTTTAATTTCACTTTTCTCGATTACACCACACACAAAAGAATGAATCTTTTTTTGGTTCCTGCAATAAAAGACTAAAAAGTTTATTGCTTTTTTCCTAAGACCATTTCCCAAATCTTTGTGTTCTATGAACTGCTTGAACCTTTATAAACATAAGTAGATAGATATCAACCAAACCATAACCTAACCGCAAATGCAAAATTGTTGCTTAATACAGAGGCAAAAAAAAAAAAAAAAAAAAAACGAAACAACCCGAAGAGGGGGAAAAAAATAATTCATGAAGAAGATGAATACATATACGACTACCAAACAAGTGTGTCATCAAAAGAACTCAAAGTCTAAATAAGGACCTGATGATGAATCTGATTGTTTTGATTGCTTGCCTTGTTGTTGAACTGATGATGACTTGAGGGTTTCCTTTAGTATCGAAAGATCGATAGGTTTCGGTATCTCTGGTGGAGTTGTGCTTCTTATTAGTGCCCAGTTGACGTTAGCGAAGAAAGGATGTTGTTTTATCTCTGTAGCACCTTTCTTGAACCCTAGTCTCTTTTTGGGATCTTTAGTTAGCAAACCTCTGATCAAATCTTTAGCTGCAAAGCTTATAGATCCTTCTGGAAACTTAAGCGGTTGTCCAACAACATTGAATAGCGTTTCGCGGTTACCGTTTCCTTTAAACGGCGTTTTCCCGGTTAACAACTCGTAGAGGAATATACCAAAAGTCCACCAATCAACTGAGCTTCCATGACCATCTCCTCTTATGATCTCTGGAGCTAAGTACTCATGTGTGCCTACGAATGACATAGACCGAGCATCCGTTGGCTCGGCTATTAGCATTGGGAATGAATCTGAACCGGCTTTTTCGGTTTTAGCCTTTCTTGGTTTGTTGTTGAGGAAACGAGGCTTGAAGCATGATGGTTGGATACATGCTACAGGTAGTTTGCATGATGGATCTATGCAAGGTGGTTGAATACAGTACGAAGCAATATGACAAGACGGTTGTGAAGTTGATTGAATCAGTGTAGGACTCACGAAGCTCTGCAAGGATAGATCGAAATCTGAAAGCATAATGTGACCATCTTCTCTCACCATTACATTCTCTGGCTTTAAATCTCTGTATACTACACCCATCATATGAAGATACTCAAGTGCAAGAAGCACTTCAGAAGCATAAAACCTGCAAATTCAAGAACATAAGAAACAGACAAAACAGAGGATCCATTAGAATGTGAAATGTTTCAGATTCTTAAAAGCTATACAGAACAATCAAATCAACTTGATTTTTAAACTCTCACACAACAAACACAAAGACATTACCAAGAAAAAGACAAAACAGAGGATCAAGGTATCAATGTTTTTTCAGATTCTTTAAAGCAACACATATGAATAAAACCAATTCGATATTACTCTCACATCAACACAAAAGCATCGCCAAGAAATAAGACAAAACACAGGATCAATGTATAAATGTTTGCCAGATTCATAAAGCTACCATAGAAGAATCAAAGCAATCTGACTTCACTCTCAGACAAAACCCCAAAACATAACCATGAAAAGACAAAACAGAGGATCCACTAGAATGAAAGCAAGAAATTTTTGTTCATACAAAATGTGACAACAAGAAATGAACCTTGCGGCTTGTTCGGAGAAATGTTTTCCGGGCTGTTTCTGCCGGAGGATATGAAGATCTCCGCCGCTACAAAACTCCATAAGAAGACAAGAAAACTTCTCAGTCTCGAAATGAGAGTAAAGAGTGGGCAAGAAAGGATGATCCAACAAACCCAAAATCTCTCTTTCAGTCTGAGCTCTAACCAGTTTCTTCCTACCAATCAACATCCCTTTATCCATCACTTTCATGGCGAAGAAACATCCCATCTCTCTTAGCTCAGCTAAATACACACTCCCAATATCTCCACATCCCAGTTTCTTCAACAACCTGAAATGCCCTAGACCCAGATCCTCGTTTTTACTACATTTCACACTCTGAATCGCGTCCCATCTGAGATCGTTCCCTTTATGCGGCTTCGAAGGAGAAAAGACCCTTTTGTAATCAGCCTCGTTTGCATCGAAAGATTGAGTCTTTTCGAGATTAGCTTCGCTGCTTACACTGTTACTGCTACAGAAACTTAAGCTGACGCTGTTGTTAAGCCTAACGTCTTCAGACCCATTACTGCTTGTTTTGAAGCTCGCGGATCCAGAAACTGGACTTGCATTGGTATTATTAGTATTGCAATTGGTAGAACAGTGATGTAAAGATTCAAGATTTGGAGCTTTTCTACTCATAACTGAAGAAGAAGAAGAAGATCGACAAGTGAGAAGTGGAGAAGTGAGAGAAGTGAGATGTTTCCTTTAAAGAATCTATGGGTTTTGTGTTGTGTTGTTGATGGTCAAGGTTCTGTGATGTGACTCGAGGTGGTCAAAGAGAGAGAAAGAGATTATTTTTTGAAGACATTGAGATTGTTGAAAAAAACAAAAAACAAAATGTGTTTTAATTTTTTATTTTAATTTATGAAGGAGAGATTTTCAAAATTTGAAACAGTGGTTTCATAAAACTCTGTGTGTGTGTGTGTGGGGAGGGTAAAATGGAGATTTACGTTTATTTGTAAAATAGCAATTAATATTACTGTTAAAATCGATGAAGCTAGTAGTGGATAATGCTCGTATCGTGTGTCACGGTGAAGATTTTTTATACAATAATATAAGGGAAATGTGATGTTAAAATTACATTATCTAGACCAAATTAATCAAAGCTTTCACAAAATTTTTCTTTTTTTTTTCTGTCATTAGGAAAAAGATATATATACAAAACGAAAGAAAACATACAGATAGAAACATACATAACACATTAACACATAACACATTAACACTTAACCAACTTAATATCTTTGTGTCATGAAGGATTTGAAACAACTTATGTTGGAAACACCAATAATTCTAAAACGTGAGAGGAGGCCTTGGAAATGAGAGACCATACTCAATGTTGTTTGTTGTTACAACATGATGTTTATCAAGAACAAATTTGGTGTTTCATTCTATATATAAAATATTCAGTCTCTATCATTTTATTTGATACGTAAGGTTTTAACACAAATTAAGATATTATTTATTATTATTTTTAATCAAAAATAAAATATTATTTACTAATACTTAAATACTATTTTAACCAATGAAAAATAGAAATTGTTAGAAATACAAAATATATATAATTAATTAATTTTATATTGAAAATATAAAATATTGATACAATTCTTTTGGGTTGAAAACATCATGTATATTATGATAACGAGGAAGTAACGTTAGCCCAACTTAAAACACAATTACCAATAGTATTGGTCCAATACTATTTTGAACCTTTATTTGTAGAATTTTGGCATTTGTTTATAAGTTTTTGTATTAATATGTGTATATATATATACTCTCTCTAACCATCTCCATTGGAAAACTAATTTACATATTATACTTCTATATAAATTATGTCCAAAATTGTTTAAATGTATGAATCCGTCCGTTTAATAAGTTTTCATTAGAAGATATTGCATATTGGTACCATCATCTAATTATTTATTTTAAAAGAGGTTTCTGCTAGAGTGTACATTTTTTTTCCGAGAATTTGTTATAAATATTTCTTTTATATATCTTTTTTATTTCTTAGTTACAACAATTTAACCAATCACAGAAATTACTTCAGACTATAATTATCACAATGTCATATATGGATTTAAATTTTGCATAAAATCTTACAAAATATCTAATAAAATGAAAAGGGAAATTTTGTAGAACATCTTATAAGATTTGACATAGAATAATAAAATATTGCCAAGAATTATATACAAATACAAACATTGCTATGAGTTTTCAATTCCTATAGACATAGCTTTTTAGAAACCTATTCTTTAAAAGAAAATTCTGAACATATAAAGTGTAGGGAAGTTATATTTATCATTTTCATAAAATATTGGATAGTAGTTTGAACCTAATCTTCACATTAAAATTCTAACATATAAAAGTGTAGGAAAGTTACGGTTATCATTTTTTAAAAATATGGATAGTAGTTGGGTGAACCAATGTTTAGAATACTTAAATGTCTTCCAACAAACCATTCAATAAAAGTTAAGTAAAAGTACGTACAAGCACCAACAAAAATTATAAAAACATCTGATTAAAAAACAATGGACTAATTTAGAAACTTCTTCTCATGGAAAGAGTAAGAATCATATATATAAAAGTAGAGTTTCAGTCTCTCCTTATTGGTCCACTTGGCAATGCAATTCTAACAAAAAAAAATATATATTAATACACAAATTTAAAAACAATTAATTTTCACATTTAACTCACATAATATAAAACTGAAATCTTTATAGCTTCTCCCTATAAATTATGCATTAACTTTATTTCTCCACTAAGTTGTATTAATCAATTGTATTAAAACAAAACAATAAATTAGAATTGTAACTCTCATTTTTCTAAATATAATTTTTCATCATTTCTCTTCCTATAAATACTCATTATCTTATTCTCTTAGTCTATCACTCTTTCATTCTCTCATCTTCTTCCACTACTCTCAAATCTCTTTTTTTGTTTTGTTTTGTTTTGTTTTGTTTTGTATTTTTTTGTTATTGTTGTTGTATGGGTTATAAAAAATCAAATCAAATATCATTGTAAAAGCTTAGTTTTAGAGTTTGTATGATATGTATATCTTATATATTTATTTTAATCTTTTAAAATGTTTATCTCCATTTTCTATTTTATATTAACATCTTATACGTCATTATTTTCATACTTCCTTACAATATTCACCACACAATAAGATCATAAAGTTGAAATGATCTATATGTAATTATCTATTATGTCTCTGGTTATCTCACATATTCATGTATCATTTTTAATAATTTATAAAGATCAATATAATATTTAAAGATCAATATAATTATCCATTTATCTATTTATAAAGACTATTTTGTTTTGTGATTCAATTGATAAATCTGCAGAGATCAATATAATATATATATTTTCTTTTTATGATTTGAGGTTTTTGAAAACAAAAAAGAACATAATTAAACAATTGGTTTTTGTGTCTTTAATCAAAATAAAAAATGATCCAAAAACAAAACATATTCAACTGGAACTTAAATATAAAAATAAAATATAATTTTTAAAATATCATTTCACTAAATTCTCTAAAGATGAAACCATTAGTATGAAATCTAGCACTATAAATTAAATTGATTAGTGAAAACCAAAAAAAATATAAGTTATCTTTGGGGTTTTAAAAATTATTGAGATTGAAGAATTCAAATAATTTTATAAGAAAACTAATTTAGTTTGTCACTTAAAAAGTAATATTTTTTATTTTGAAATATTATGTGGAAGTGTTGAGTTTATATCAACAAACAACCAAATCATGTGAATTTTGATTCAGCCACTTGGTATTCCTTTTATTTTAGGTTATAAAAAATTAAAATATTTATTTATAATTAAAGACATGTAACTGCATTTAACTAAAATGTAACTCCTATCCAATAATTGTACATTAATTCATTCCTCCTACTAACTTATTTATCTTTCAAGAGAAAAAAAGTTTGGTTAAATTTTCCTATTTTTTATTTATTTTGGTTGGCTAAACTTATATTCATATTTTGGTTGGTTAAATTAATATATTTCTCATGTAAAATTATTGTTTATAATATATTTCTCATTTCACATTTTAAAGCAATATATCATATATATAAAAGTAAGGTTTTGGTCTCTCCTTATTGGTTGATTTTCATTTAATGTTTTCTAATTTTTATTTCTTTTTTTATTTGCTTTCTAATTGCTTTAAACAATATTTAAGACCCAATAAACACAAAACATTTAACTCACACATTAAAATAAAATTATAACTGAAAATAAAATAAATTATGCATAAATCATATTCTACCACTCAATTTTATTCAAACACAATAAATTACTATTGTAACTCCATAGTTCTAAATGTAACTTCCATCATTTCTTATCATATAAATAAGCATTCTCTCAATCTATCATTCTCTCATATTGACATTCTTTTACTATCTTTTTTTCACATTCTCTCATTCTCTTCTACAATACCTCAAATCATTTATTCATTTTTTTGTTATTTTTGATTTCTTATTTTTGTTGTATGGGTTGTAAAAAACAAATGAAATATCATTGTAAATTGTTAATGCTAAATTTTAATTTTAGAGACTACATGATATATATTTTACATTGTTCTTATTTTAAAAGATTTATCTCCTTTATCTAATTTGGATTATTATCTTATAAGTAATCATTCTCTCCTCCTCTCCCACCAATATCAAATGCTGTTATATCTCATATGTGTTGTAAGAGTTTGATTTTATATTTTAATTTAGAAAGTATTATATATATATATATATTACATTGTTCTATTTTTTAAAGATTCATCTCCATTATCTAATTTGGATTACCATCTTATAGTAAACATTCTCTCCTCCTCTCCTACCAATATCAAATGTTGTTATATCTCATATGTGTTGTAACTTGTAAGAGTTTGATTCTATATTTTAATGTAGAAAGTATTATATATATTTAATATTGTTTTCAATTTTTATTTTATTTATATAAAAAAATATTTCTTTTATATTTCTTGCCTTTCTAATCTATTCATAATTATTTTTTAAATTTGCATAATTAAATTTAAATTTACATATGTTGATTTTAACAAAACAATCAACTTTATTTGAGAATTAGATGTTCCTATTTATTTTTAAACGATCAATGTGTAACATATAAGCATTTTGTCTTGCAATCACAAGTTTCATTTCCATTGCTTAACTCCATGGTTAAACTATAATATATGTTGTCCTATTTGTAGGAATAACAACATACTATTTAATTTATTTAAAAGATCAGATGATTAATCGAAATAAACATTTCTCCAAATTTTATAATTCAATCAGTGAGTGTACTTATTACTTTGAAAAACTTTTACATTGAAGTTCATAAAATCATATAAGAAAAAATACTATGTCACTTCAAAATTTTGGAAGGAAACACTTGGTATTCCTTTTTAAAAAAGTCAAGACACATATAAAAATTTATTAATATTTAACTCACTTTAAAGACATTAAAGGTCATTTAACTCAAAAATAACTTCTATCCAATAATTTCAAACATTCCTCCCACAAATAAAATAAATATGAGAGAATTTATAGTTAGCTAAATTTATGTTAACTATAAATTCTCTCATATTTATGTCCCACAAATATATATGTTCAAGATTGTATTTAAATATTACATACTTTTTTAGTTAGCTAAATTTATAGTCACATATATACAATATATATACATAAGAATTTATATTACTTATTAACACCATAATTCGACCCATTATTTGCTTAACTCAAAATTGGTTTCAAAGCCAACTAAAGAAAAACAGAAACGATCTTATTGATATTAGACCAAAACATGGGCATACAAACATAATCACTTACACGGAAGATAATTATTTTAAAAAAATAACTTATTATTGCAACATCAACATATTAAGGGTTTACATAAGCAGTTAATTAGAAAATCTATAATACAATAAATGTATTGGAAACAATATCAGTCAATGATAAGATTAGATCCTCAAAAGCAAGAAACAACATCTTCATAATTCATAAAAAATAAACGCCACAATTATACACATCTAAACGAAATATAGTATATAAATAAAAGTGACGGCAAAACCCGTATATGCCTAATTAAAACGAAATAATACAAAAGAGAAAACGAAAAAAGACAAAAAAAAAACAAGAAAGTGTCAACTACACCACAACCCACGCGTTGCGTGGGGAAGCACCTAGTTTTTTTAAAACTAAAATTGGCAAAAAAAAATAATACCAAAGTAAACTAGAAAAAAGGAAATAAATAAAACAGTAACAGTCAAATCCAACGTGAAAAACAAAAAGCAAAGTGATTTTTTTTGTTAAATTAAAAATAAAGAGAAAAAAACAAAGTAAATAGTACTCTCATAACTGATAACAAGAGAATTGAAGTCATGCAAGTATACTAATCTACGATTGTCACTCAACTAACTCCAATAAGCAACATTATAAATGTAAAATGTGGCTCAAGGCCAATGCCTAGGAAATCACTAGTTTTTGAAATTACAAACTTATAAGATTTATTGAGTATTATATTTTCTTTTGGACATGATCCTCTGAAAGATCTAGGAAAGATGCGAGAATCAATCATAAACACATATGTTGTTGGGATAAGTACTTTCAACGGCATCATCAACCCTCCCGGAGGACTTGATAACGGTGTGGCAAGGTTCTGTTAGCATCCTACGTAAAACTAATATTATTTAGAGTATATGTAGTAGATAGCACAATTTTAGAAAGAAATTAAGAAACTACCATTTGACCAAATAGTAGTCAAACTATACAGTATAATTGTCTTCATCTTCTCCATAATACCCCTTTTTCTTTTTGAGTTCAAGGATACAACAATTTCAATTTCTGTTCATCTTCATCCTTTACCTTTTTTTTTCTCTCTTTCTCACCATTAATTCAAAGACTTTAATTAACCTTGAACTACAGTCATGAAGACCAACACCACCATCACTTCCTCTCTCTTCATTTTCCAATTGCTCTTGATTCTCCACCTTCTTTACCTCTCATATGCTATCACCAGTAGTGTCATCCTAACTCTCTACATATTTATATGTGTGTTTTCTCTTCAACAGTCAAAGATCTTCATTTTTATTTCACTGAATTTCAAATTTTCTTGGAATCTCCGTCGGTTTTTGTTTTTATAACATGCATCTTTTTTGTATTACACGTTATTTATTAAAATCACACGTAATGCTGATACATCTTTTGTCTTTTGTTTGAGGATAGTTTTGATTTTTCACATCACTGAAAAATGGTAGTTTCTAAAATTTTGTGACTCAATGGTATTTTCTCAATTCTTTTTGAATCTAGTGGTAGTTACTAATATTACCCTATTATTTATATGTGTATATTTTATTAACATTAATTTAGTTTATAAAACTATTTTTTGCTCATATTTTGTTCATATATTTATGATGTCGTACATACATTATCTTAAATTATATATTGTATTAGAAAATCAAATTAGTAATTTTCATATTGCTAATAATATATAGACTAAAGCATTTTAACATAATCAAAACACACTTCAGTCTGCTCACACACGCTTCATAACTAATTCTTCCAGTAAAACAAGCCAAATCACACAACAAACATTCAAATCTTAGAAGCGAACGAGATCATCTCTTTGTAGAAAATCTCGACCTTTTTGGAATCATTGTAGAGTTAGTAGTAGTAGAACCAACATATGATTCAAGTATACAATACCTGTTGATATATCATGGTTTTTGTGGTTTTTAACCATGATATAAGGAGTCTTTTAGAGTCTTTTGATGTGTTTTCTAGGATGTTTTGGAGTCTTTGCAGGATTTCTAGGATTTTAGCACGATGGAGCGAAATGGAGCAATTTGGATCGTTTTGGAGCATAAATCTCGGATCAAAGCATGAGCATCGATCGACACCAAGATTTGGAGCATCGATCGACACCCTCTTCAGACGATGAAGAATCACAAAATTGGAAGTTTTACAATTCTGCCCCAAAGTCTTCCATAATTGCAACATAAGTCTCTGACGTGTTTTAGGACATATATATATATATATATATATATATAGTTTTTAGGTTTTTGCAAACCCTTAAGTTTTATTCTACCAAGTTTTATTTTTTCTGCAACCCTGAGAGATTTTTGAGAGCTATTGGAGAGAGATCTGCTTTGTAGAGAAGAATTTCTAAACTCCTTCTTACTCTTTTAATCTCTATTGCTTATTATTCAGAAAAGATGTTTTGTTCTTCATTGATTATGTTTGAGTAGTTTGCTTGTTAGGTTTAAGGGTTTTTCACAGGGATTTTATGAATTGTTAGATCTGTTTAAGTAGGATTCAATATCTATCTAGATCTTCATCTTAGGTTGTTCTTCATATTAATTCTTGATTGATCACCTAGAATTAATACTTTAAGAAAATAAATTGATATGAGAATATAATTGATTTTCCTGATAAAACCTTTTGATGAGCAAAATTACTTCTTGCAAAGAGATTTGATTAAGTGATTTTGTGAACAATCTAAACCTGTTTCTTAAGGCTGATTTTTAACTTAGAATTTTACAAGGAGATTTGGATTTTCTGGTTTTAAATTTAGATATTATTTGCAGTGAGAACTGATTTAATTTACAAAAGTGTTTAGAGTTCTAGATCTGTTCTTAATTGCTTGAATCCTAATTAATTGATTGATTTAATATTTCATAATTTCATGAGAAATTCCCTAAGCCTAGTTTTTTGATCCATTGAATTTACAACAGCTTTTATTTAATATTTTGCATTGCTTTTATTTTAATTCAATTTAATCTGTTTAGCATAATTGAAAACTCTATAATTTATTGTATAGTCTTGAGTCCTTGTGGAATTCGACCCCTAAGTACTGCAGTGATCTCTTAATTTGAGAGAGTAGCTCTAGGGATTAATTTGAGCATATCAAATTTTGGCGCCGTTGCCGGGGACTCTCTAATCTACCATTAGATTTGAGTTTTAGATTTTGTCTAAATTTTTCTTTTTATTTTCTACTTACACGTTTTTGTTTTTCTTCTCTTTGGTGTTTCAGGTGCATGCCTCCTAGACCTCACACAAGGAGCAACAAGTCTGGTCCTACTGTGAATTTGTCAAACCAAGAGTTGGGAAAACTTGAGCGTGAGAACATAAAAGCAGCTAAATCTCTGAAGATGGTTAATACGATCATTCTGATGTGTGATGAGGCTGGTGTTTTGAGGGATCAAGAGGGCCATTTGCGCAATGAGCAGGGCCAAAAGCTTGATGCAGAAGGAAACGTGATTGCTGAACCTGTTGTCAACGAGCAGGCTGTCGTGAATCAGCAAGCTATCGTCGTTGATGAGCCAAACCTTGGTGTCAATCGACACCAACCAGGTGGCATTGATCGACACCCACCTGCAGCAGACGGACGTGGAGCTGCCAACCACGTCCAGAACCCAGTTCGAAGACAGGACCAAAACCGGGATCTGATCAGGACCATTGCTGACTACAACCGGGCTGATCTTGTGTATGAGAACCGGTCTGCAATTGTTCCTCCACCATTCCAGAGGAATGACTTTGAGCTGAAGCCTGCTTACTTTATGGGAATCAGGGACAGCGGTTTGGAAATCAGCAAGGCAATAGGCCTTACAGTGGGAACTCTTCAGGCTACACTTCCAAGCCAGAGTATCAGCAGCAACAACAGAACAATGGCTATACAAGGACATATGGGAACTCATCTTATCAGTCTCCACCTCCTAAGAATTCTTCAGAGAGTAGAATGGAGGTCATGCTTGAGCAGCTTTTGCAAGGACAGGAGCAATTGACAGTGACATTCAATGGGAAGATTGACAATGTCTACACTGAGCTGAATGGGAAGATTGATGCATTGAATGTTCATGTTAAGAAGCTGGAGATTCAAGTTGCACAGACTGCTGGGTCTGTTAAACGGCAAGAGAGTGTTCTTCCAGCAAGAACTGAGTCAAACCCCAGACATGCTTGCAATGCCATATCAGTGAGAGATGAAGATGATGGTGAAATTGCTTCTGCAGAAAAAGAAGAGAAATCGACCAATCTCTCAACTCCAGATGTTGGTGTCGATCGACACCACCTGGGTGTCGGTCGACACTCCTCTCAAACGAACCCAGAAACTGAAAAATCTCAGGTTCCAGCTGCTGAAAGGGTCTACAAGCCTAAGGTTCCTTTTCCCAAGCCAAGAAAGTCTAAGCAAGAGATGGAGGAAGCTAGATGCAAAGCAATGATGGACAAGGTGATGATTGAGATGCCTTTAATTGATGCAGTAAAGCTTTCACCACCTCTAAAGCGGTATGTGAAGAGAATGATATCCAATGGTTTGAGCCCTGATGAAGGAGCACTTCTTACAAAGGATGTTAGTGCAATTCTGTTGAACCAGCCTGTTCAGAGGAAGAAGGAGAGAAAGCAGGAGGTGGTTGTCTCTAAGGAAGTGAGTGCAATCATTCAATGTAGGACTGCTAAGAAGTTACCAGATCCTGGAAGCTTTGTTCTTGATTGCTCAATCTCTGCAGGAAGGTTCTCTCACTCACTCTGTGATCTTGGTTCCAGTATCAACTTGATGCCATATTCTGTTGCTGTGAGACTTGGGATGACAGAATTCAAGCCAACTCTGATTTCTCTAATCCTAGCTGATCAATCCAGAAGAACTCCTGAAGGTGTTTTAGAGGATATTCCAGTTAAGGTTGGGAACTTCATGATTCCCACTGACTTTGTGGTGCTGAAGTATGATCAAGAACCTAAAGATCCTCTCATCTTAGGAATATCTTTCTTGGCTACAGCTGGTGCAATCATCGATGTGCAGAAAGGACACATAACACTGAATGTGGATGGTTTGAGTATGAGTTTTGAGATGGATAAACTGAGGAGAGCTCCTACTATTGATGGACAGACTTTTTCTGTTGAAAAAGTTTCTGCAACACGAGCATCAGGCTCAGTGTCGATCGATGCCACCAAGAGGGTATCGATCGACACCCCTCCACGACCGCGACAAAGCTTGTCCAAAACTGATGCTCCAAGTCAGAAACCTGTTCCCAAACAAAAGAGTCATCAATCCACACTCCAGAGCCCTCAGGTAAGGCCAAGGTATGCATCTTCTTCTCCTAACTTCCTCCTATCATCAACAAGAATTTCAAAGAGATAAAAACTGTTTTGCAGTTAACCAAGCCACGAGATTATCGTAGAGCGCTTGTTTCTTCTGTTGATGATTTTGCAGGACAGAAAAGATACCCTCCCATACCTAAGTCCCGCCCTGGTCCTGTTCCTAACATCCTTGGCAAGCCTCATGCACCTAAAGCTTATACACCACCTTGGATGAAGAGGACTTCAATGCTATGTTCTGCTCCTCCGGATGCCTGAGCTCCAGCAAAGTCAAGCTAATGACTGAAAATAAGCGCTTAGTGGGAGGCAACCCACTGGTAGGATTTTCTTTTTCCTTTGCTTTTCATTTATATTTATTTTTCTTTTGCCAATCTTAGGCTTGATAACACTAGGGACAGTGTTGTTTAAGTCTGGGGGAGGTTAGTTACTAACTATGTTTTCTGTTTTTGAGTTTCAGTTGTGTCAGTCAAAACCATAAAGTTTGAGTCAAATTTTTCAAAACTTTTCTTTTTGTCTTTGGGAATTATGATCTTGATTAATGATTTCTCTTATTTGGCTAACACTCTAATGATTATTTGTTTATGCTTGATCTCAGAACTGAAGCTTAGAAAGACTATGAGCCTTATCAATAATCCTGAAAGCCCTTATTCAATGGATATCTGATTGATCTAACATTGTCTCAACTTTTATCAGGATTTTAACCGGACTTAATCTCTTACTTTGGGGTTGGAAATCAGTGGACTAGACTTCTTCGTTAGGCCATACAAGACAGTGCAATTTTTCAAAGTATGTCTCCCCTCTCTCTCCCCTTCAGTGCTTTAAAAAAGAAAAAAGAGATTAAAATATTAGATGATTTTGATCAGTTTAGAGAGGTAGGTAAATTACCTGTGACCTCAGTATTCTACTCTTGAGTCAAATGATCACACAAAGCTTGGAAGCGAGGGGTAGGTAAATTACCGATGACACCAGTATTCGCTTACACCTTTGATTAGAAGAAAAAATAAGAAAAGAGAAAAAATTGGAAGTGAGAAAAGGGAGAGGAAAGGAGATGTAAGAAGAAAGTCTTGGCCTGAAAAGAGTCCATATGCCACTGTTCGATACACCCAAGGTAAAAACTCACCTGTACTTGCTTTAATTTATATAATGAGATGACAATGGAGATTTTAGAGATTCCAAAGGATTGTGGGATTTGAGTAAGGAATGTTGATGCTTATCATGGTTGAGTATAAGAAGTAAGTTCTTGAGTCAGGTAAATGAAGAGTGCAAATAAAGAATAATCTGCAATTGTGCGAGTTCCCTGTTTTCAAACCTCTTTCACAGGTCTAAGTTTATGTTTTGCTTGAGGGCAAGCAAAGGCTAAGTCTGGGGGAGTTGATATATAGCATGGTTTTTGTGGTTTTTAAACATGATATAAGGAGTCTTTTAGAGTCTTTGATGTGTTTTCTAGGATGTTTTGGAGTCTTTGCAGGTTTTCTAGGATTTTAGCACGGATGGAGCGAAATGGAGCAATTTGGATCGTTTGGAGCATAAATCTCGGATCAAAGCATGGGCATCGATCGACACCAAGATTTGGAGCATCGATCGACACCCTCTTCAGACGATGAAAAATCACAAAATTGGAAGTTTTACAATTCTGCCCCAAAGTCTTCCATAATTGCAACATAAGTCCCTGACGTGTTTTAGGACATATATATATAGTTTTTAGGTTTTTGCAAACCCTTAAGTTTTATTCTACCAAGTTTTATTTTTTCTGCAACCCTGAAAAACTTTTGATGAGCAAAATTACTTCTTGCAAAGAGATTTGATTAAGTGATTTTGTGAACAATCTAAACCTGTTTCTTAAAGCTGATTTTTGACTTAATATTTTACAAAGAGATTTGGATTTTCTGGTTTTAAATTTAGATATTATTTGCAGTGAGAACTGATTTAATTTACAAAAGTGTTTAGAGTTCTAGATCTGTTCTTAATTGCTTGAATCCTAATTAATTGATTGATTTAATATTTCATAATTTCCTGAGAAATTCCCTAAGTCTAGCTTTTTGATCCATTGAATTTACAACAGCTTTTATTTAATATTTTGCATCGCTTTTATTTTAATTCAATTTAATATGTTTAGCATAATTGAAAAACTCTATAATTTATTGTGTAGTCTTGAGTCCTTGTGGAATTCGACCCCTAAGTACTGCAGTGATCTCTTAATTTGAGAGAGTAGCTCTAGGGATTAATTTGAGCATATCACCTATACATACCATAAAAGCTAGCTTGTAAGTTTCAATCTCCAATGTTGTTGATTCTTTCCTTTTTCCACATAAATAAAATTAGTTTTTGCAACTTTTTTTTTCTTCTTCAATTAGCTTTCGTAATTAAGAAAGGGAAATATATAAATGTGTTTTCTGAAACGATTTTATTTATTTATTTTTAATTAAGATTTTATGCAAACAAAAATGAGAAAGAATTAAAGAATCACACAAAAAAAAAGTAGGGAAACTTAAAACGAAACTATGGGCCTATTATACTCTTTAAGCCCGTCAAAATTGAGCCCAATTCATTTCAGCTTCGTAACGGTTACTAAAATTTAGAGTTTTGTCTTGTATAAGAAGAGATTACGATTTAACCCTTTCGGTGAAGATTCGCTCACAATTGCAACTCTCTTCCGACGCTCTCGTTTCGTTCTCTTTCGCTGGAGCGATACCGAAGATCTTCATCGTCTTTGCAAGGTTTCGTTTTTTTTTTCTTCACGATGAATTTATTTAGGGTTCTTGATTACGCATAACCAAATTCCAGTTTTTGTGTTTCGGTTTTGGATTTTGGTAGTTTTGAATTTGTATTTTTCTTAGAACCGAACCCTTTTTTCAAAATCAAAACTTTGATTTTGCATTCTCGTCAAGCAAATTCCAAAAAGCCCTCTTTTTCGTTGTGCTATTCATCTTAGGGTTTATGATTATTTTGTTTCGCGAAAATAAAAAATCCCTCTTTTGAATTCGTGTTTTATGTTTTTATTTGGGGATTTTTATATTCGTGATTTTAAATTCGAAACCTTTTTTTGCAAGATTCTAAGTTTCGATTGATTTGTAAGAAGGGAAAGAAACTTCTCTTTTGATTTTTGCTTCAGATTTTTAGGGTTTTCAAAACTTGTGTGTTTCAATCTTAGGGCTTTCAGTTTCAAGTCTTTGTATTTCTTAAAAAGTTTCTTCGGTTTTAGTTTTGTTTAAAGTTTGATGTTTTCTTTAAACCCAAAAGAAAGGGACTACACATTATATGATTGTGTCTGTCCGGTTTCTAACTTGGGGAAATTGTCCGATATCAATCTGCTAAGATCAGTCTTTCTTTAAGACTTGAGAAAGTTCAATTCTCTGCTTAAACTATATGGAGTACAAATTCAATATTCTGCAAATTGATGGAGAGTAAAAGTCCTTTAAATAAGGCTTGTTTACTGGCTGGCTTTCTAAAATGATTGGAAAGCGAGTATTGTCTTGCTGGACTGGAACAGCTTGACATAAACTTCAGTCTCTGCTAAGATCAGTCTTTATTAAGGCTTGGACAATGATGTCCTGAGAAAATTCAGTTATCTGCTTAAATTATATGGAGTACAATTCAATATTCTGCAAATTGATGGAGAGTAAAAGTCCTTTAAATAAGGCTCAGTTAATGGCTTTCTAATATTGGAAAGCTCAATTGTTCGACTGGGGATAGTTTGCTGGAGCTGGGACAGCATGTTTAACATTCAATGTTCTGCTATAGAGAAAACTTCAGTCTCTGCTAAGATTAGTCTTGTTAAGGCTTGGACAATGATGTCCTGAGAAAAATTCAATATTTCTGCTAAATTAGCCTTTGTTCAGGCTTGGACAATGATGTCCTGAGAAAAATTCAATATTTCTGCTAAATTAGCCTTTGTTAAGGCTTGGACAATGATGTCCTGAGAAAAATTCGATATTTCTGCTAAATTAGCCTTTGTTCAGGCTTGGACAATGATGTCCTGAGAAAATTCAATATTTCTGCTAAATTAGCCTTTGGTAAGGCTTGGACAATGATGTCCTGAGAAATTCAATTCTCTGCTGAAATTATATGGAGTACAATTCAACATTCTGCAAATTGATGGAGAGTAAAGGTCCTTTAATAAGGCTTGTTTAACGGCTTTCTAAACACAAGCTAGATGTGCTTGTAGCAGAGATTAGTGTCTCTTCTTTTGATCAGGTTAGTGTCTCTTCCCTCGTTTAAAACAAGGTATGATTTTGATAATATATTCCCTTGATGGGTTTTGAACTTCCTTAATTGATTACGTCTTTTGATCACATAGTCTTTTATATCTGTTATGAGTGATTAATTATTCAATCTTTTTTAGCTTCAGAAGACCAAGAACTGGAGTGTGTACATGATCTTTCTCAGGTTCGACTTATCTCCCTCGGTTTTCAATGTCATTGTGTTATTGGTTGTGTTGTGGGAGACTAGCTTTTCGGTAACTTCTGGTGCACAACAGGATTAGCTGAACGAGCAGGTATGTTTTTGAATCTTATAACTGTTTGTTTGTAAGAAATAATTTCATCTTATAAGATTTCTTCTCTATGTTTATGTTTTCGCAACTTTTTGTCTCTGAAAAATAAAACTTTGGTTTCTCAGGTACATACTTCTCGATACTCAATAGCATTAGTGGTAGTAAGGTACATCCTCTGTATATTTTGCTTGTCGTGCATAGCAGGGATAACTTTTTGTAGTAGTAGTAGTAAGATGACTTTGTCTAAAGGTTTGAGTTTAGACACTATAAGGGTAGTCAAGAATGCTATCTCGTGATTTTTCAATATCATATATTTCTTTGTGGTCTATCATCAATATATGTATGGCTAATACTCAATAGTTACACCAATAAAGCTCAGTTAGGGGAACTTACCGCTTGCAATCCCCTGATGTATTTTCTTCACATATATATTTAGTACCATTTGGCATTTGCAGAATCAAAATTTGAAATTTTGTATGTCTTTCTTCACATTTGTCTTTGGGCTAACAAATTTATGGCTTTATTGCAGAAAACATAATATAGTTTTCGACCCCTTTTCAAGCATGTAAGTATTTGAGTCTTGAATCTAGTTATTCCTGCAAGTTATGTTTATGTCAAAGACTCTTAATCGTTCAATGTGATATGGTAGTTTATGAATAAGGAATCTTTGGTGTACATGAATGATCTAAAATATTAGGTAAATGTTAGTTTTCTCTTTTTAAATTATATTAGTGTTGCTTCTGTGTTGCTTGTTGTAGTAAACAGTGATATCCCCTTAATCAGAGCTGTAATTCATATATTCTTTATGTAGCTGCAAAAGTTGAGATCTCATGATTTTTTAACATCATGTGGTTGCTTCTTTGTCTTTACTATACTGAATGAATATATCAAACTTGCAGGAACTATGTGTGTTATTATCTCCCCAAGTCCATGCGACACTAAACTACTCACTTTGTCATCTAAGACTTGCCTTTGAACAACAACATTGTGAGGTATCTAGCTATTATATTCACCTCTGGTACAATTTTGAGCCTTAGATATTATTAAACAAAAGTATATAACTACGGTATATGATTTTTATATCATCAGAGGCATGATTTGAGCTTATGCGGTGCACATCATCTTCAACACTCCTCTTTCCAAGTACGTATGTATGCATTTGATTCCTAAGTTTGCTTGTTACGTACATTTGAATATGCATGGATTTTTGATAAATTTGAATACTTTTGGCTTTAGAAAAGCAAAGGTTTGGTTTCTTTCTCTTTTTGGCTTTCAGTTTTAGTAATGACTTGCATAAGTTCAACTTTGTGATAGGTAAAATGAGTTCGGTTAAGGTTTGACAATGAGTTTTTTTTTTTTTTGTTTCTCAGGTGGACCGTTTGCTTTAGGATTAAATAAAACCTCAATTAAGCTGCTCCGGTGCTCCCACAATCCCACATCTCTAATGCCAACACTGATACAAACATAAACGCATTACACGAACATCCACATACACGAAAAAACGTAAACTTAAACATAAACGCATTACACGAACATCCACATACATTAAAAACATAAACTTCAAAATAAACGAAAATTTTGTGCCCACACTGATACAAACATAAACACGTTTCACGAACACATACAATAAATGTAAGCGCAAACGCAAACGCAAACGCTAATACTTAAACACAAATGCAAAAGAAAAAATGAAGATGAACTGATTAAGTCGTCAACTAATCAGTCAAAGAAAGTGTTAGGCACAAGACATAATTGAGTTTCTTTTCTTGGTAATACACACATTCACATTCACATACATCAGAATTAGAAACGAGTGCTTTGCTCAATCTACTTTGTCTCTCAAGATCAAACTTCATCAACAGGTTCAAGTTTTGACGGTTAGTAAACTTGATATGACGACGTTGCTAATGACTATGAGAGCCAGCAAGAGAATGAAGCCTATGATGTCTTGTGGTTTCTCTCCATTGCTTCCTCTGTAATAAACCACCCCTTCTTCTCTGTCTTCACCACATATGACTCCTTCAATATGGATACATCAATGGTTCTTGACGTATCTTGTTTCACCTGGAAATCACATTATCATTATCTTTACAATCAAACATATGGTTGAGATTATAAGATACAAGTGGCCACAAATAAACATAAGAGCAACGCAAAACCTCTTGTTTGGATGGAACGGTGTGTCGATGTTCCCTGGTATTTGTAAAGATTGAAATAAACCACTCCAACCTGATTGTGAAATTGTACCTGGTTGTGTGAAGGAAGCATCAAAAGTATTAAGTACAATAGATGAAATCAAAATATACTAAGACAAACACTAGCTTCAAAGTTCTTATAGACATAGTGGGTCTGGCCTGGTTTTAATAAATAATAAAAATTAAAAACACCACTTGAACAAAACTATAAGTTTCGGGATAAACTAGTAAATAGTTGTAGATTACATAATTATCACGAAAATTATCAATTATTTAAGTATGGTCGTAGATTACATAATTGATAATACTAGTAAATAGTTTTTTTTTTTTTTTTCCTCACAAAGTGAGTTCTGCAAACTCATGAGAACTCTATCACTAATATGAAATTACCTACTTATATGTTTTTAATTTCTTCATATTAATTAGAATTGGGCGTATTTGTTATAATAAATTTTAATTCCCCCATTGTAGAATTCGGGTTGATATGCCCCAACGATAAGTATCCATTTACCAAAAATAATTCTTGCATTTTTTTCATTGTTCCATTGATTTTCGTAAAAGCAACACATTTACCAGTCAAAAGTTCTTTAGTATCATCGGAAGCGATCAACTCCCTTGTCTTAAAGGATCAAACCTTAACTTACCTACCCATAATCCAATCTTAAAGCATAGTTTAAGATCGAAAATGACATGATTTTTTTAATTTAAATCACGTCTCTGCTCACTTATAAAAGCTCCATAACTTGTATCGATCAATATGGAACGGTTTAAGTTACAACTATATTCCAATGAAATTCTACTCTACCTCCCTGTTACAACTTTTCATTATATCGAGTTGTATTTTGTATGGTAATTTTCTTCCTTATTTTCTATCATATTGTTGGTATATATATTTTGATCTTATCATAACTCTGATCGCTGCTATCAATAGGCAAAATTACGAGTCATGAAGTAACATTTTATGTGCAAAATAAATGTTCATTTCCAATTTGGCCCGCTGTTGCCCCAAACTCCGGCCATCCGGTACTAGCCTCTGGTGGATTTTATCTGCCATGTGGAGGTATTAAACGCATCGATGCTCCTTGGGGTTGGAGTGGTCGTATTTGGGCTAGAACAGGCTGTGACTTCACCTCAAACTGGAAACAAGCTTGTGAAACAGGTAATTGTAGTTCTTACAAATAACTCTTTTATTCAATATACTATGAGAGTTTCATATAGAATATTCAGTGTTCTGTTTCTTTTCTATATCTCAATGTAATATGTTTATGACTTGAAAAGGGGAATGCGATATTGTTGAAGTATTTTTGAATTACAACGAAATTTAGGTGATTGTGATGGACATTTGGAGTGTAATGGATTGATCGGAAAACCGCCGGCAACACTTATTCAAATTGCGGTACAAGAGGATAAATCTAAGCCGAATTTCTACGATGTAAGCCTCGTGGACGGTTATAATCTCCCCGTGGCCGTGAACTCCAAACCCACATCATCCATATGCACCATCTCAGGCTGCCATAAAGATCTCAAAACCACATGTCCTGAAGAACTACAGGTGACATTATTTTTGTTCAACCATTAGTTTCAAAATCAAATCAAAATGCTCAAATCTAAAAAAAATCTAACATTCTGAAAGTAGATAAGATTAGTAGTTCGACTCACTATCAAAATGATGAATATCTGAAATCCACCTTACGTAAAGAGACGCGATATTGCTTCAAAATGATGAATATCTGAATTCACCTTAATTAATACTTGCACTCATTTGAATATAATTTAATTATAATCTTTGAAGTTTTGTTTCGTTTTTTCCCCCTACTTTAAAGGTTTTGAACGAAGAGGGACGAATCGTGGCGTGCAAGAGTGCATGCTTAGCGTTTGATAACGACAGGTTTTGTTGCCGGAACGCGTATGGAACACCGGAAAAGTGCAAAAGAACTACGTACTCCATGTTGTTTAAAGAAGCTTGTCCCAGTTATTACAGTTATGCCTACGACACACCTCCTCCTTTGGTCACTTGCTCCGCCAAAGAATATTTTATCACATTTTGTCCATCAAGTTGGGGTCAAAGTTCCACGTAAATATCCATTTTGATACCATTTATTATATCAAAAATCAAAGTATGACTGTATTTCGTGAACGTGTATGGTTTGTATAGTTCGCTTAGATTCTCTGTTTTTCTCATTATTGGGCCTTTTAGCTAAATAATACAGGATACGAGTGAGATGTATTATTGACCGGTAATTTTTTTTTTTTTTTTTCGTCTATTGACCGTAAATTAAGGCGTACTACATTACATCAATATTAACAAACCTAAGCCAAACTTAAAAAGTACCCAAAAATACATAAAATTGATATCTATGTTTTTTGAGAAATTACCTAGAATATTACATAAAAGTAGGTTTATTACTAGACTAACACGTTGAGATTTCTGTCTTACTAGAATAACACATAAAAGTTTGCAAATTACTTCTATATCTGAGTTGTGTGTTTTATTACAGATAATGCCATTTACATTTAAAATTGTCTTTGATTTTCAAGAGATAAGGAACACAAAAATCTTCAAGGATTGATTCCTGATTTTTTGATTCTCTTAAATTTGGGTTGGCAAAAAACATGAGATTGATTCACTTTCTAATTTGATTCATCTTCTTTAACTAAAATCATGGCAAAAGAAAGAAAATTATCAGAGGTGGACTTATTCTGTAGGTTTACTGTTCACTTTCTCTTTGAAGAACAAAGTTGTAGATCTAGTTTTTATTTTTTTTCTGGGAATAATTTTTTTTCTTGGGCTGGGAAAATTTCAGGGAGATCTTCTTCGTCTCTTTACTTTCGTTTCTCTCTCCTACTTTTTTTTTTCTTCACTAGGCATCTTGCGAACTACACAAGTTTTTGCTAGTTTACTACTACTATTTTGATTTTGTTACATTTTTTTTTTCTTTTGACATTTTGATCGAAAGCTCTTTTTTTTTCCTTCTCCAGATTAACGCTCTCCTCCATTTTCTTTTTCATTTTTGTAACAAATTTTTAATGTTGCTATATCGACGCAAACTATTTTCTGGTAATTTCTCTTGATGTTCTTCGTCAAGTTCTGAGAAAAATTTCTCGGTTGTTTGTGGTTTTTGATTCTTAGAATCGTTGAAGCATTGTAATGGCGACGAGAGAGCAAACAAGTCAGAGAGAGGTATGTATCTTTTTTTGTGTGTGTTCTTCTTATAAATCTATATGGTTTTGACTGAGGACATATAGGTCTGTTTCTTTTTGATTCTGTGGAACAGGTGGGCTTTGATTGATTTATTTGACTCTCTCTCTCTCTCTCTCGTTGATTCAGAACACAATCGTCGCCAACGTGCTTGCTTAAGGTAACAACATAAAATGGTTCTACTGATTTGATCGATGACTTTGCTTTTATTCTTGGTTTCAGTTACAATTTAATGGTTTAATTATATTGTGAATCAGGTCAAGGAGATCATCATTGAAGGTAGAGAGCATAAACAACTAATTCCATAAACGACACCATTCTATGATCCAACTTCCACGATGCAGAAGAAGAAGAACACCTCCAGGTTTGATTTCATATCATCCTTCACTTATGTATGATTATGTGTTATTATTTGTTCCTTGTGTTGCTTTGAAATTTGTTAATGATCAGTGTTTCTCTTCATATTAAATTTTGAAAACAATTTGCTTTAACTTGGAATTTTATTGTGTAGGGACCTGCGACGAAGTGGAGTTTATAATGATGCTGGTTGTTCCTGTTCTCGTATGTCTGGTTTAGCCTTATTTTATGATTTTAAACTATATTTCTATGTGAATTCATTAGCTCTCTGGTTTCTTCAAAATGGTAAAGCTTTTGTATCCCTCTGCAAACTCTTCTCAATTCGTGTTACATGTGTATGCCGCTTATTGAGTTATTGAGATCATATCTCATGTCCAGGTCCAAGAAATCGAAAAGCAATATGAGAAGCTTGACAAGCATCTCAAGAAGCTTCAAGGGGCACACGAGGAGACGAAAGGCGTCACTAAGGCTCCTGCTATGAAATGTAAACCTTAACGAGTTCGAATTGGAAACTCTGACGCATGTTCTTGATCGTTGATTTAGAATCTTAGATGATAAACTGAAACTTGGTTCCTATATTTTTTTGTCTCTTCTGCAGCAATCAAACAGAGGATGGAGAGAGATGTTGATGATGTGGGAAGAATTTCTCATTTCATTAAAGGAAAGATCGAAGAACTGGATCAAGAGGTTAGGGTTTAGAGATGTGTTGCATCTGTTTTTATGATCTATTGTTCATCTTGTCTCACACTCAGATTGATTTCTTCAGAATCTGGAGAACCGTACTAAACCGGGTTGTGGGAAAGGAACAGGTATAGACAGAACAAGAACAGCCACAACTATGTGAGTTTCGCCTTTTAAAACTCAAGAATGGCTATGTGTATCTTTCAGTCGTCCTTAACACTTTTTTCTTCGGCAGTGCGGTGAAGAAGAAATTTAAGGAAAATATATCTATATTCCAAGTAAGTTTAAAGAAGGGCTTTAAGCAAATTCTGAAAAAGTTAAAAGCTCTCTAAGAAAGTTATCCTTAGCTCTTATCTTTGTTATCTGCAGACTCTTAGACAGAACATTCAACAAGAATACAGAGAAGTTGTAGAGAGGCGTGTGTTCACAGGTTTGAATTGAAAATCTCTCTGAAGATTCAATAGTTCCATTAATGATCTTCACAGAGCTAATTGTTTTTCCTTGTTCTAATGCTTGACAATGATTAGTGACTGGCCAACGAGCTGATGAAGAGGCAAGGACTTAAAAACTCTAATTTTATTGATTAGAATCTATTGAATCAGTTCATGATAGTCAATTTCCGGGTGTGTAGATAGTTGATAGATTGATCGAAACTGGAGACAGTGAGCAGATATTCCAGAAAACGATCAGGGAGCAAGGACGAGGACAAGTTTGTAACTAAGTTCCCGCACTCATCTGATTACCTCCTGTTTAACAAGACAACTATAACGGGCTCTACTCAAGTCAGGTTATTTGCTGGCTCTGTGCAGATAATGGATACGCTGGCCGAGATTCAGGAACGTTATCTCTGTTCTAAAACCATGGACATCCTTATTCTTCTTATCATCATTATCATTACTGTTATCTCTGTTCTCAAACCATGGACACAGAAAAATGGTGGTGCCTAAGGTTCTCTTCTCTCTCCCTGCTTCAGGAGCTTCTGTATACAACAATATATATATGCATATGTGTATTCATCATATCTCATACTATTGACCTTCCACTATCACTACGGAAATGATGTATTCTTTTGACCGGATTAATGAATTAACTATTTTCAGTGAACATCTCAGCCTAGTGAATATGAATGTGAATCAGGAGACAGCAAATGTGTATTAAAACTCTGTTGAAATATACCTTTATCTTTTATATTTGTAGTGTGTCAAAACAAATCCAGAAAAACTATTTTAGAAAAAGGATAAAAGAAACCTTAATCAGATTTACAAAGATGAGAAAAAGAAGAGAAAAAGATACCTCCAACTTCACATTTGCTTCAAAGGAAGACCTCAGAGAAGGATGAAGCATAACGGGCATCCTTTGCTGCATAAGTTGTCCGTCCTTCGATGCATAGGGCGTCTGGAGGCAATACTGATATCTTTGAGAAAGTTTTGACGTATAATGAATTTGTAAAATATAGATTCCACAAAAGTTAGTGAACTATAAGATGCATGATCAGCTACAATTTACGGAATAATGAACCCAAAAGAGTAAGAAGTTTATCTGCATAAGATGCATGATCAGCTATATCGTTCATTAAAACGGATTTATGGACACTAAGCAAAAGAACGTTATGTATGTAAACTAATCTCAAGAACGTCATATGTACGTACACGTTTATATGTACGTACACGTTCGATTTTAGGTTTAATGAACCCGAAATTACCAGAATATCCTCGTCTTCTACCTCTAACATACGACTGAAAACCCTAATTTTCCCTGCCTCACTTTATTTTTTTTACGACTTATGTCTATTTTTTTGGTTTCACTTGTGGGTTTTTTACTCAACTATTATAGATTTTCATCTCAACATCTGATTTCTAAATTAAAAACCTATAAAAAGTGAGTTATATAGATTTTCGAACAGATATCTAGCTCTTCCATGGATGAACCCAGAGGAAAGATTAACGAAACAGAGTAGGAAAAAGACGTCTGCTACAAACATTATTACATGAACACCATAGATCGGAAGAACAGCAAACGTGTTTAGATCTACCTCCAATAAGTCTATCGCAACGCTAGACTGTCTTTGACAGCTCAAACAAATTCGTGTTATTCTGGTAAGACTTTACAGCTGTCAAAAATGCTTACTAAATCTACCACGGACAAGAACCTACCATCACACTCCGAAAACTATTTCAAAAAAACAAACAAGTATACCAAAAATATCTGTAAGGAGAGAAGGCTGTCGCAAAAATCTGTCGCAACAGGCCATTAGTCTACCATAAATATCTTCCCACCCTTTTACGTTTGCTGCTACACGCGCTAAAAACAAAAGTCTATCATCAAAGGGAAATTTCTCTACCAACTTATCTACCGAATCGATTTCATGTACGTCCACCGATAAGTGTACCAACACTACAACTAAGTATACCATCTACAGTGACCGACAAGTGTACCAAGACTACAACTAAGTGTACCAAAAATATCTGACGTACACCTTTAATCAGTCCACGTGTATAAATCTACCATCAAAGGATCGGTAGACTTAGTCCCAACTTCCAATGTTTTTTTTTTTTCTAATGGCATTAGCCGTAATTACGTTTTTTCTCAACACTAGTTTCAGGGGTAGTATAGGTACAAGATGTTAGTCTAGTCATTACAAACAATTGTATGTTGCTTTTGTAATAAGGAAGCTTTTATGCAATATTCTAGTAACTCACCCATGTTTTTTTCTACAAGCTTTTTTGTTTTTTCTTCAAATTTCTAAAACTTATAAAGTCAGACCGCAATACAAAAAATCCTATAGAGACCCTTTTGAAACTACTTTTGCGTCGATTTCACGTCTGAAAGCTTATAGTCGCAACCTTACAACTCTAAAATATCGTCATAAAATGGTCGGTGAGTTGCGACTATATTAAGACTAAAAATTGACTACACAGATAGTCACATAATCTTCGCAAAATGAGACTTATTAGGGGTTGTTTCATAATCAGAAACTAGCCTCACTTACGGTTTTCCTTGCAACTAAATTGGGACTCACTTGCTTCACTTTTAAAGAATTAGTCTTTAAATCGTCGTGAATTAAGACTCAACAGGCAATCCCAAATTAGTCTCAATGATACGACTGCCAAGCTTTGTCACAAATTTAAAGTGGTTGCGAACAGATCGACATCGCGCCTTAGTCTTTAATATACGACTCTTTATGCCGGTATTTAGTCCCTTCCCTTATATAGTTATATACGATGCTATATTTACGTCACCTAAAATCATCTCCAATAGTTTTCTCTATTTTTTTCTCTATAATAGAGGATTTCTATAATAGAAATCAATTTTGCTCCAATGTGTTTCTCTATTTTTTCCTCTATAAAATAATATTCCAAATAAATTTTATTTTTATTTTATAATTAATACCTTTTATTTTAAAAAATTGCAAACTAACCCATTTTACTTTAAATTTTGTAACACTTTCATAAAATTATATTTTGCAAATAGTAATCTCAATATTTTAGAATAAATATTTATACTTAAATTTATATTATTATTTCTTAAAAAATACTTATTTTTTTATTTTGGTCATAAATAAAAGAAATTAAAGATTAAAAAGGACTATTTTACAAATAAAATATTTCACCTCTATTTATAGAGGAGAAAATAGAGTTCCTCTATAAATAGAGAAAAAAATAGCAATCTTTATTATAAAAGTGAAAATAGAGTACCATCGGAACAAAAATTACTCTTTAATAGCGTATAGAGGCAAAAATAGAATACCATTGGAGAGGCAAAAATAGAGTACCATTTAAGTAGTATTAAACTATGATGTTTTTTCGACCGTTATTTTTTATTTTGTATTTTTTATTTTTTTTTATTAACTCAGAGAGTAAATCCCCAGACCTATGGAGGGGTCTGAGACTAATCTCTCTGGGGAAAAGGCATCCCACGAATAAGGTCCCTCGGTTATGCAAATGGGCCATAAGCAATGAATCCATACCCATGCAACCGTTATATTTGCAACCAAATATTAGCAACGTCTTAAAGTATTTGCAACCAAATATTAGCAACGTCTTAAAGTAGTTGCAAATAGAGATTTTCTGATTCTTTTGAGACGCTTTTGGTGACCGCAAACAGCATGATTTCTTATATATGTCATTTGTTTTATAAGTTTTATATTGAAACAAATAAAACGACAAAATCTTTCTCTTGTTAGTTAAGTTAAATAATTCTTGGTCATGCGCCCATGACATACGTATTGCTCTTACGTTAAAATGCACAATGTCTGAAAACACTATAGTTGATTAGTCTATTTCAATTTGAGTCAAATAGTGCTTTTAAAATTTTTATGCAGAATGAGAAAAAAGTGATTCCTCATCACGAAGCATATGGGATTATGGGATATAGTACTACTTTACTACCCATCAGGCCAACACAAAGCATATGTAAGAAATTTAATGAGACGTAACTGTAATTCATGTAAGTTAGAGATTTAGATGAAAAAAAAAAAATCAATTTCGGGATATGTATTTTTATATGCAGACACATTTGTTCTATAGTGTAGCAATAAGCAAGCAAAGTTTATTCTGTACACATTTTTATCCTCGTAGTACAGAGTTTCGAAGACTCATCAAAGATTAGTTTGGAAAAATATTATAACTGATATTTTCAAACTTAATAAAAACATATTGAAAGTTTAAAATAACACATACATGGATTGTATGACGCGACATATTACTGCAAAAATAAAATATTGTATTTTTAATTAATTCTATATTTCAATACAGATTAAAATCAATAGTATAAGAATGTGGAATCAAATTGATTTAATTAAACAAAAACCGTTCCACGTTTAATCCTAATTTAAAACATTTAAACCAACTTCCTTCCGGTTCATCGATTACAAGGTTACTCCTTCGTTCTATTTCATAATTTTCACTTATATAATCAAAAAAATTTCCTTCCATTTCCATGATTTCACTTACCAAAATAACTTTACGACATCAATATATACTCAAACAACTTAATATGTACTAGATTCGGACCCGCACGTACGTGCGGGGTTAATTTCAAAAACTAAATTTGTAATCAAATTTTTAATATATAATGTATATATGGATTATTTTTGCAAACCTATTTTTAGTAGAGTTAGACTTTCGGATAACCCGTTCAGGTTAGGATATTACCCGATCAAGTTTGGTTAAACGGGTTTAGAAAAATAGAATCTAGTAAGTATTTTTCAATATATGGGTTCGGTTTAGTTCGGGTACTATCGGCTTCGGGTCAGTGCGGGTTACAAATTTGAGAACCGATTAGTACACCGAGTACCCAAAAATAATGACTTGATATAGCATTTATATTATAACTTTTGTTTTTTTAAAAAAGACATAAGAATATATGTAAAAAAATATAAAATAATTAAAACATGTTTGATACAAATATTTTGGAGTGGATGTAATTCATGTTTCGTTTTGTACATGAATTCTAATTGTATAGAGAATGCATTCCCAATAGTGAAGATTCTCGATATATGACATTTCTGATATTTGACAAAAAAAATTATTCCCGATTGGAAACGGGATGGAACGAATACAAAAATTACCAAAATACAATTTGGGACAAACACAAATATAGTTCATAGTATATTTCTATATCATATAATAAAACAATATTACAAAATTAGTTGACTTTTTATTCTTATTATTTTATGTCTAGTTCATCTATATTACATTACATTTCTTTGTTTTTAAAATTTTAATATTGTAAAACACACTTTAATGCCTTTTAAAAAACATGTTACATATCAGATTGTAAGCGTCGATATAATTCAAAAATAAAATAATATTTTCGAGGAAAATAAATAGATAAATTAGCTCAATATAAAATAATATGGTTAGATATAATAATTATTTATAATACGTTCTAAAGGTATATCATTATATATATAGGTGAGAGTTTATGTTGCTCTTAATTATAAATAGTAAGGATCACAAAGTTTCTTTTAGTTGCTTTGTGGTTATTTTCAGATTTGGGAATTCTTGATCACAAATATTTCGGAGTGGATGTAATTATTTGATCGGTTTATTAAAAGATAATTAATAAACTAATTTACAAACACAGTAACCACGATCAACATTATGCACACAAAAAAAAGGGTAGATTGTTTTTCTTATGAGAATTATGTGTTTTTGTAAATATTATTTGTAGACAAAAAATCTTAAATAATTTCAATATTGTTTTTAAGAAACAGTTGAGAACTTTATAACATAAAAACAGAAAAAATGAATAATAATGAGAAGGCAGAATATATAAGTCAAATTTCATTTTTGATGTCTCAAAATTCATTACAAATTTTAAGTAAAGTAAAGAAAAAATGAAATGTCAATTCGAAACTAAAATAATTCCAAATGGCTCTTACCAATTTTAATTTTAGACTAAAATAATTCCAAATGGCTTTTATCTCAAAATATATAACTAAACTAGGTAGTAACCCGTGCTACTGCACGGGCTAATATGTTTATTATAATTTGAAATTAATAATACTGTATTAGTTATATTCAGATTATTACACATTTTCAACATATTGTTGGTACTATGTACTTATTTTTGACATTTAATTTCAGTGAGCACGATATTTACTGTGACACAGACTCCCTTCCATTCATATCTAATTACCTCTGGTCTCTATCCTCTACTTCACATCGTATACATCTGTCTGATTAGCTCTGGCACAGATGACAGGACAAAACATTTTAATATAAATTTTAAATTCGTAAAATGACTAAGAATTATATTAATCCGGACGTTATAGCACATGTACGCTATTTTCTTGTAAATTATTAAAATTTAAACTTAGACGTATTTAGTTTGGAACAGGAAACACGTCCCGTCCCAACCCATCTCCTGGTGTCTCGTTTTATCTCTTTTCGTCCTATCTCATCTCATTCTGTATCCATCATACTTTTTTTTGTCTTATGTTTTTTCTCTTTTAAATAATTTCTCGTTAGACAATATTTATTAAAAGAGATTGGGTAAGAAATTTAGACGGGATACCAGAGTTCTCTATTGATTATTAGGGGGTATATTCAACTTGACATTTTAAGTGATTTGTGTGAAATTTACAAATTCTATGTTATTCAATCATGGATTTTAAAAAGTCTATCAAAATCCATTGTTATTGAACTGATGATTTAAAAATCTACTTTAAAATTCATTAAAATCTCTTGTTATTGAACTGAAGATTTAAAAACCTACTTTAAAATCCACTGTTATTCAAAACAGTTTTGTGAATTAGGATTTTAATAATTTTTAGGATTCTGGAGGATTCTGTAAGATTTGTTTAGTTAAAAATACAGAAATCCAAATCTCATGGTTTTAGGTGGGATTTGAAAGAATTTTACAGAAAATCATATGAACTTCCCTAAAATCTATCAAAATTCTAAATTTCCTAAATCCCATCAAATTCTCCAAAATCATGGTTTTTTAGTTAGTTGAAATTATGCAAAAAAAAATATAATTTCAAAAACTATATAATTGTTTTCAAAAATACCAAAATTTTCTATGTGCTCGTTCCAAAGTGGTTAATCACATGTTGCATAGTCAATCCTTATCCAAATTAGTGAAAGCTTGGCCTTTGAATTTATCTACCTATATTTTTTATTTCATACTTTTATCTAAAATTTATGTCCCTTTAAAAAAATGTTCAATTTTTTTTTTCATTATTCGACTTACCCGTTTCAGTTTATCTATATTATTTCTTGTCTTACTACTATAAATAGACTGGATTTTTTCTCAAAATTTAATTATTGTTTCTTAAAGTATATGTACTTAATTAGTAAATTAGATTACTTCAAAAACAATGATAAAACATATATTAAGTCAAATAATAAACCCTTTTAGGTCGTAAATTTTTAATTGTATAATATTAGTATTTTCCATAAAAATTAGTTGGCCATTCTTTTACGGTGTTTTCAATATTTTAGTGTATATGTAGAATACCACAATCAATACCGAAAATAAACCTTATCATCATTTTCATCAGCTGAAAAATATAAATTTTCTTACAATACATTCATACTAATCAAGCACAACTCATGTTTGTTGAAAATGTTGAAGTAATCTTGTTACAGGGTGTTAAATCTTGTCCAGTCCCATCCCATCCCGTCCCGATTCATCGCGTTAGAAATTTTATGTCCCATAACCATTCTCTTTTAAATAATTACCCATAAAATAATGTTATTATTGAATTTTAGCTAAGAAATTTAGACAAAATACATGTATTTCCATTTGAATGTTTAATTTATATAGTTAGTAGAAATTCTAATTCTCAAAAAATCTCAAAAAAATTTCAAAATACCAGTCTCAAAGTAGTTCTTTACATGAAATATACTCAACTTTTTTTGAAAATCGTTTAAGTACAATGTTTTCTATTATATGAATTACCCATTTCTGTCATTTCTCCCCTATTTCTCATCGCAATTCCACAAGTAGACTGAAATTTTAATCATAATTTTATTTACATGTTCTGATATGAAATTATGTGCATAAACATTAATATATTTCTGATTATATTAAGAGTATATTTGTAAGAAAAAATTAATCTTATGATTAAAGATTTTCAATCCGTCTTTTGATTCGATTTCAGTTGGAATTATTTAGTGTTTTTTAAATCTTTTGATTCGATTTTGGTTGAAATTATTTAATGTTAAAAATGTTAAGTGATTTACTTATATATTTTCAAACTAATCAAAATATCTTTCATAGTTTGCTTAGAGGTGTTAAATTAGAATATCATATTTCACTTTGATTTTAGTTAGATTTTGGAACAGGAAACACGTCTTGTCCCATCTCTTCACGTCTCATCCCGTCCATTTCCGTTGTGTTTCGTATCCTCTAATATACTTGCATAGGCTGAAATTTTGTCGTTTTTATGCAAATTAAATGATTTAAACATTTTAAAAGATTGACATGTGGGATAAGATTTTTACATACATTCTAATTTTCCCCAAAATGTACATTTTAAAGTGGCTCAAGCCTCAAGGTAAAACTGTTAAACATGTCAAATATGAAATATGTCATGCGTTCGCGTGAGTAAATAGTATGTCTGCTTCATACCGCTTACATATGAGTAAATCACGCTTTCTAATTTATTAAATATATTTAGAGCTAGAAAATAATACATAAAAAAACATATGTTACATGTCAAGACTGATTTTTATTTGAATTGTAATGAAGAAAATAGTAAAAAAAAACATAACACTTCGTACCGTGTGATAATAATAAATAATCAAGTTCTTTTTGGTTCAAAGCTACATAGAGTACAAAAAAATAAAGTACAATCGGACCTTAGGAATTACAGAAAAAGAAGAGAGTTTATGCGTAACATTATGCTCAAGCTAAGCATATAAAGTAAAAAAAGATTCAACAAACAGGCAATGCTCTTCATGTGTTTGTTTCCTTCCATCGCCTGCAATTTATCAAAGATTGAAATTTTTACAGTACATATGCTTAGTCATCTGACCTAATCGCCAACCAATACCGTGACACTTTCATCTAGCTCAGCTTTACACCTTTATCCCCTTAACTAACTATGATTCACTACAAAACTTCTAGGCTAGCAACAATAGTCTTGCATTAGACTAAGAAGAAATCCTTATTCACATCATCAAGACACACATCCCACCGATTGACAGTAACATTCCAAAGATGGAAAGAAGAACTCATCAACCTCGTTGATGATGGTTTCACAGAAATAGACTGAAAAAGCTTATCAATGTCATACTCAAGAGAGCCATGATACTCTCGCGGCTTCCGCTCTGAATCTTTACTCGATGATCCCATAACAGATTTACCATATCTCCCGGAATGTTTTGGCAATCTTACTTCATCATCCTTCTGTTCCACAATTTCACAAGCGCCTCCAAACTATCCCATTGCAAAACAGAGCTTATACAGTAACTAAAATCTCTTGAGATAAATCAAAGCAGCACCGAGTTATTCATCATCTCTCTATGATTCGTTTCTAAACTTCTGGGAAACACAGTCACACAGTTTACCTGAAAGAGAATAATCATAAGGAAAAAAAATGGTTAAAGAACAGTAACTTCAAATGAAGAGCAATGTGGAGAATCATTTTTCGTCCTTGTATAATCACCCAATGCCTGCAAATTGTAATCATAAAATCCCTTATCAGCCATTCAGTGGGAGACATAGATGAACTATTGAGTTAGACAAAGTTGAAAAATTTACAAAAAGTTCTTCACTATTTAAGTAATTGTAATAGAAGAAATAATCTCAGCCAAAGTTTTATATTATTAGATGAAAATAATAGATAATTGCGATAACATTGGTAACATAGATACAATTGAAGAGTAAACAGTGATTAATCACCCTTGGTGACGAAGAAGATAGGAGACTCGGTCTTACAGATACAACATATAGGATCCCTAAGGACGAAACGGAGACGAACGACACATGTAGAGCAAACCTCTCGATGACCACAAGATCGATAAGCTAATGATACTTTCATCAGTTGGAAATCTCAAAAAATTTTAATAAAGGTAAAGCTCATTTAAAATTCTAGAAAACAAAATTGACTAAATTACTAAAATTCTAATTTGAGATACAGAGCGGATAATATGGAAAACAGAATAGAGAAGTATCATCTCTGATCTTGAGTTCAGCGGTTAATCTTAGAGGCACAATATAGCTACTATCTAAGCTTAACTTTAAGACCAAACAACCTATTATTGCTTCAAACTTACAATAACTTTTAAAACAACCAAAAATAAAGTCACTTAGCGTAGTGCATCATTTCAATTTTGCTGCTGGTTTTCCAAGACCATTGAAAAGATCTTTCTCCATTAACAACACAAATACCGCAAGTTCCGGTTGATGACGACTCATCTTCATGATGGTGAACCTGACAAAAAAATATATGTCATCTTAATTTACTGTTATTACGAAATTTTACTATAACCAATAACTTTATACTATCCTCATAGAGAAACCAACCACCTGCTGTACATGGACTCAAATAATATAAAAAACACCAGAGAATCAACTTACATTGACACCAGCTGATGTACATTCTTCTTCATTGCCTCTTTGTATTTATCATTTCCAATGGATCCCATGTAACTGGTTGCCCCAGGAATTTGAAGCATCCACTACAGCCACCAGCAAGTAAAAAGAGAACCTCGACTTAGCATATATAAGACGTTCAGTGGAGAAATGCATATATCAACCAAAATTTAAAAATTTTAAATTATAATTTTTTATGTTTGCATAAGAAGAGAGAGAGAGAGAGAGAGAGAGAAACGTACCTTCATACGACCAAGGATTCTAACAACAATGTCAACACCTCTCTTTAATTGTACTCTTGACCTGTTGTATAGCTATCACCTCCAAATCAACATATCCGAAACTGAGTTCTTAAAACGCATGCTTTTCCTATTCAAAGGAACAAAGCATCAAATATAGTGAGAATGTGGGGGAATATCTTAAGTGATTATGATGATAACTATTCATTCGATCAATCTTTCCAAGACTAACGAACTTAAAGAAATTCACATCACTAACTGAATTTCATCATCAACAGATCCAATACTCACCACTGATTCCAAACTTCATCAAAAACATTAGTAGAAGACCCGCTTTTTGTTTGGGATAAAGTTTTTGACCTACCTCTTCCTGTTCCTAAACATCATAAATAAAACTTTCATATCTTCTTTTAAGTTAAACAAATGAATTTTACGAACAAACACTAAGCCAATAAGATTACACTTACCACAGTATGAGGATCAGATACGTAAGCTATCTTTAAGCATAAGTGACAGAGCCAAACCTTTGCTTATGGTTCCTAATATGTTTAAACATAAGTATCTAAGCAGAACGGAGAGTGTTTACAAATTTATATGCAGAAGATACAGACTTATAACTCACCTGTTGTGCCAATCATGTCGTCCACCATTACACTCTCTTGCAGCAAAACGTTTAGTCTTGATTTTCCCAAGCTCCAGATCAAAATAGCAAGAAATCTCCTGTATCATCATCATAAAAAAACTACATCCAATGAACAAACGACAATATCACAAATCATACTCATCCTAATCGTTTCAAAATCAAACATACTATCCTTTCAAATTGAGAGAGAATCAAGGTCAAAAGATCTAATTTCGCCCAAACAATGACTTGAAATCAAAATAGATCTTACATATCTATTAGTGGACGTACAATAGAATAAGAAGCAATTAGGGAGAAAAAAATAAAGAGAGAGTGTCGATATCTTTACGTACTGCTTTGCTGCCTTTGCTTTCTCCTTGGTGAAGCTCAATCCCAGAACATCATTGTCCACTCTTCTGCTAAAAGAGAGAGAGGCGACAGAGAAAAAGAAATTTCGGGTTAGGGTTTTGTTTCTTATTTTAATATTGACAGAGTAATGGACGACTAAGATTAAAAAGATCTCAAAATATACGGTCAGGATTTTAAAAAAATTAGGCAATAAACGATTGAGATTATAACATAAAACCGGGTTAGATTACCGGGTTATTTCGACCCGCGTGTTTATCCGTTTAGAGGGGGTGTGAAATTTCGTCGTTACCCTTTTAAAAAATCGAATATTTGGTTATAACTCCAATGGCATACCCTTGTAATTTCTTACAAAACGAAGGTTTAGTCCATAAACTGTGTTTCAAAATAATAGTAGGGATTAAATATGTTTACATATATAAGTTTAAATATAATTGCCCGATTTTGATAGTAACAAATTTACTTTTTCTAAATTTGAATATTAAATTAGTTGTTTGTAATTGGATAGTTTCATTTAAATGCATTAAATAGTTTGAGTGATTTTAGGGATTAAATATGTTTGTAGTGAGTATTATTATTTTACCCCCGCTGGATAGGATCCAAATCATTTCAAACCGGATAGCATAGGATCCACGTATTTTTTATTTAACCCGACTACAAACAAACCGGGTTACTTTAGGATCTACGGGTTTTTTAGTTTTTATTTTGACCAAACTACCATTTTCTCTGTTTTTTGTTTGTTCTAACTTGAATGACATTACATTTAATAATAGAGAACTTTATGACTATATAATGAAAAATATTTCTCTTTTAATAGTATAAATATATTTAGCTAGTGTGAGACTCTACATACACTTTTCTATATCTTTTAATATATAATCAAATTAAATTTTTTTACATATATAAAATTTTATTTTTAATTATTTTTTATCTATACTAATCATGATTAATTATTAAATTTCGTTTAGGAAATATTGCAAAATCTAAACTAAATAATTATTTGTTTTTATCTAATTGTATTAAATTGATTTGTTATTTTCGTAAATATCTCACAATATAAAACCAAATCAAATACATTTACATATATATATGGAACCAAACTTTAAATAGCTTTCAAAGATATTGAGTAATTATCGGTTCTATTTATATGGTTGTAGAATTAAATTGTGATTTTCTTATATATCAAACAAATTGATTAAATTCATTTTTTGAAAAAAATCTGTTTGTATACGCATCTATACTAAGGTTTTCATATTTTTAATAGTAAATGTATACTAAGGTTTTCATATTTTTTCTGTTTTTCCATAGTTTTAACATAATTTTTTTGGTTAAGAAAATTTAAAAATCTTAAATAAAAAATAATATTCAAATTAGATTTCTATAAATATCTCAAAATCTAGAACCATTTACGTTATATATACAATTTCAAATTTAATAATTTGCTTTTATGGTAACAACTTTAAATCATTTCCAAAAATATTGGATAATTTAATTTTATAATTAATTTCGTAATTATTGTTTCCATAAATATTAGATTTTCCAATAACAGATTTTGTTTACCATATATTGTTTATTTTTTTTTAATTATATAAGTAATTGGACTTGTTTGGTAACATGGATATATGATATGTTTTTTTTTCCAAAATCTAGTTTTGTACTCCCCAATTAATAGTATAGATTAATAGTATATATATCCATCACAGCATGACTGTTACTTTTAGATTCCAGTGGCCATAAAAGTATCTCTAAACAAAAGTATGAACTAACAAAATGTTTTTTTGTTCTTATGTTTTGCTTATACATATCTATATTTTTGCTTATATAATACTTAAAAAAATGATTTTATTTATTTCTGTGACATATATATATATATATATATATATATATATATCATTCAATGTAAGATATTATTAATACATTTTTTTTTTATTTGTCACAATATCATTCGTTATAAAATATTACGTATTTCCTCACCCTCCACCTCAACTTTTAACACTCTACATCATTTTCTCTTTCTTCCACCTAATCATTCAACACCCAAATCAATTTTAACCTCTCCAATAGTTTTGTTTAATAAAATTCAACACCTTACCCTATTATTTTCACTTTATATTCTTACTTTAAATTAATTTGATAACAACACATTTATAATAATAATTAAAATTAAAAAAAGTTACATTATAATTTTTAAAATTGAAATTTTATATTTTTAGCTAATTTTTAATATAACAATATTATAATTATGAAAATAACAAGTATTAGAAGAATTTGAAAAATATACTAGAAATTATGATTTTTTTTGTATTGGAATAAAATGAACCAAGTCTCTATTTATAGAGTGCAAAAAATGTTGAATTTTGATATAAAAAAATTTATAAAAAAATTATTTTCTACATAATAATTGATTTTGAAATGATAAAGTAAAAAAATATCTTCAAAATCTTACTATTCAATAAGAATACAACACATGTCTCTCTCTCTGAACCTTTTTTCTTTTTCGACAAAGAAAAAAAAAACAAAAACAAAAGCAAAAGTTAGAATGTCGCATATGTGATCGTGGGCCCAAAAAAATGAGATTCAACCTGTTGAATTTATTCAACAAGAATGAATCTACGTAGATTTTTATTTTCTTTAAGGGAAAATGACACCCACACCCACTTTGGGTGTGAGTTGTGTCACCCACACCCACTTTCCACTCTCCCTATACTTTCCCAAGTTTTTTGCTTATGTGTCCACACATTTTGGACGATTTTGCCCCTCTCCTCTTTCTCTCCTTCTTTTCTCTTTTTTTCTCTTCTTTTTTGTTGTTAACACTTTAACAAAGTAAAATATATTTATTTGTTATAATAAAACAAATTTTCTATTTATTTATATAAAATATATTATGATTATATATTTTCTACATTTTAAGATACATATTGCTATATTTTTTATGAATTTTTAGATTATACAGTATCCATCGGTCGTTGAACATTTGTTCAATTATAAGTGGATAATCAATTGCAGTATTGTTAATAGATAGTTACTTGTGTTTATTCATACAAAATATACATACATAAATTTGGTTAGATCTTTATCCATAGCATATTATCCATAACACAACATAGATCAAATAAGTACAAAACCCTTTAATTCTAAATTTTAAATCCTAGAACATAAACCCTTGAACCTAAAACCAAAACTATTCACTTTAAAAAACAAAGTTTAGTGGATAGAAAAACTATGGATAGGTCTCCATGAATTTACAAAGCATATCTAGACATTAAGCTGAAGAATAGCAGTTGAATGGTGGCTATGGATGTGATCATGTGGATATTTTTTTGTGGATACCAATGTAGACAGACCAAAGAATCATCATACAACATCCACACAATTAAATCCATAGGCACCATGAGCTCCTTGCTTCATATTTTGTGTTGGTCCAGAAACATATACACTCATAAGTGGTTAATAAACAAAATAAAAATTAACAACATTGATTTATTTAGAACATTGAATATCAATCATGTGGATTAGTAGTTATGGATATTTATCATATAATATCTTGCTCATTCTTTACATGAGCAGAAATTTGTCCAAAATAAATTAGCCACATAGATTTCTTTTAGCTAAATGTTTTTGTACTATTTTTCAGCTAGAAGTAGGTATATTAGAACTTAGAAGTGTCACTAGAAGCATACTACAAAATAAACATGGTCATTATTAATCTCAAAGCCTATCCACCAAATTCTGACCACGTGGACAAGCAATCCAGATGAAATTTATTGACAAGTTTGTTGCATGTTCAAACATCACTATAGTTTAGCCACTTAGATGTCTTTTAGCCAAATGTTTTTGTACTATTTTTAAGCTAGAATTAGAGATATTAGAACTTAGAAGTGTCACTAGAAGCATACTACACAACAAACATGGTCATTATTAATCTCTAAGCCTATCCACCAAACTCTGACCACGTGGACAAGCAATCCAGATGAAATTTATTGACAAGTTTGTTGCATGTTCAAACATCACCATAGTTTAGGGTGGTTTAGGATTTAAGATTTAGGGTATAAGGTTGACGTTTTTGGGCTTATATGGATTTAGTGTCTATGTGGTGTTAGGATTTAAGATTTAGGGTATAAGGTTAACTTTTTTTGTTTGTCAACAACTAAAGTTACTAAACTTAAAATTTAGTATGTTTATCACCAACTAAAGTTACTAAACTTAAAATTTAGTAATGAAAATAAAAAAAAAATGTTAAAGAAAAAAAATATTAGAAAAGAAAGAGAAAAGTTAGAGAGAGAGATGAGAAGGAAAAAAAAAGTAGAAAGAGAAGGTTAGTTTAGTTAGAGGGTGTAAGTTGTAATTTGACATAAGAAAAGTATAGGGATAGTAGAAAGTGGGTGTAAGTGTCAATATTTTAGGAGAAAGTGGGTGTAAGTGTCATTTTCCCTTTCTTTAACACCCTCATTGCAGTAATTAAGCAGTTTAATAACTTTTTCAACAACCCTATTGCATATAGTCTTATAACAAATATATTCAACATTTCATAATAAGATGATATCGACTTCTTTTTTTTGCCCTAAGGGCATGTCGACTGAAGGTTACTCAACCACCGTTACTACAAATAAAAAAATAAAAAATATTGAAAAGCAAAGAGAGAAAATACAGAGGTTCTAAGGTCATCTCCACTAGGGATTACTTCCCCAAATTTTTTTAACTAAAAATTAATAAAATAATATAGAAAGAGAGAAATAGAGAGAACCGATGCTTTAAGTGCTTTGGTTAGAATCGTTACTCTGGGAATTTCTACACTTGTCCCTTTCTCACTAGTTAAATATTAAAATATTATTTTTTTTTTCTTTTTAAAGTAACGCTTAAAATTTTCTCTAGTATAGATGCTCTAAAAGTACTTCCGCAAGAGTCGTTTCTTTTACTGTTGCAAACACACCACCATTTGTTATTGGTCCATCTTTATTTAAAAGTTAAAAATATAACTATACAAATAAAATATTATTATTTTTATGTTTCTGAGTAACCCTTTCCATTTCTATCGATGGAGATGACCTTAAGCAGCACATTTCTGATCGCTTTTCGGTTTATCGATTATTGCGTCAAATCCTATTTTATCGTTGAGTTTGTCTTTTGTTACGTAATCCCCTATATATTAATAGAGAAGCACACTTGAGAAAAAGGCTGATGTGTCAGCGTTACAGAGCTCATGACACTTTTTATCAAATAATCTTCAAAACATCTACTTATTTACAACTCTTTGCATTTATTAAAAAAAAAAATCTAGAATCCTCTCCTCTTACCTCATTATTATTTACATATATATCATTGACATATATAAGACAATGTTCTTTTCTATAAGTTTTTAAAAATGAAAAATTTAATCAACAATTAAAATCCAGAAATGTATTTAATTATTAATTTTATAACATATTTAATATTTAGAAATAATTTACATTTCATAAACAATAAAAAAATTATTCATTTATTTACCACTTTTATACATCTTTCTCATTGCATTTTTAAACTTATGATTAGTTTAAATTAAATCGATTAGTCTAAAAAGTATTTTTTTTTAAAAATCTATTTAATGGTATAGTGATGTAGATGATAATGTGAAACATAAAATATATGAATTTGATTTTTAGAAACACAAAAACACATCAAAATTTTCTACACCACCTTAAAATTCTTTTCCAAGTTCAAATATTTCACAGGTAAAACGTATTTTACCGAAAATAAACGCAAATTTGAATAAACAAAAAAAAAATTTACTTACATATTTTGTTTTACACAAAATAAATCTTAAATTTCAAATAATAATTTTGCTCATAATATTTTATTTAAATCGATTTATCCCGCACATAGTGTGGATTGATACCTAGTAGTGTTGTATTTTCTATAGTACGGAAATTATCTTAATTAAGTAATTACAAATGTCCAGGTTGGAACAACATAATATAAAGTTTATGGAAAATCAACACAAGAGTTATAAACATATATAATTGGGTCATTTTTTTTTTTAATTGTCAGCACTCAGCACAGTATATAGTCTATAGGACATTTTTTTAATTTGTTTATCTAACTGAGGAATATTTAGTATAAAATATGTTGCAACAAGAAGCACTACATATAAAAAAGTGTGGCCGATGGGTATAATTGGACATGCAACGAGCAGCGACGATGCCAATACCAAACCTGTGCCCACTCGATCCATGATGAACGCGAATCTTGGTTGTGTACGAGCGAAGAGTGCGTTGGCTGCTATTAGGAAAGTGAAAGTGCAGACAAATATCAAAAATTTATAAATGTCAAAGACAATTATATTGATATTAGGATTTTTGGAGTTTTTGATTGGGATTGAATGAAAATATTATATTTTAAATTAATAATTAAAATTAATATGGTTAAGATTAAGATTAAAAAATTATTAGATCAAAACATGACATTTTTGTCATTTTTCTAATTAAATCCATTTAGATAAGAATGTAAAATAACCAAACAAACACATTTTTATTCAGATGCATCATTCAAATAAATTATTTTTTTATCTTCTTCGTTAAGTCATTTGACATTTAAATGAATTATTTGGATCAATAATTATAATGTGTTATGAAAGTAGAGTTTAGGGATAAAGCTCTTGTATTCTTATTGATTCAAACTTGAGGTTACAAGGATATATATAGTAGATTAGAAAGCTAGGGTTAAACCGACATAAGTGTGTATGGCCGAGTAAGGCTTGGCTAATGGGCCTAAGCTATATGGACTGAGTAAAGCCTATGGACCGAGACTCCATAGCTTAGTACATGGGCCGGTCTAGTGAGTTCACTAAGTGTTTCACAACACTCCCCCTTGGACGAACAACCGTGCCTATGTTGGATGGGATCGCTGCAATGTGCTTAGGGGATGCTGCCTCATTAAAACCTTACCAGGAAAACCCATTGGGACAAAACCTTGGTGAAGGAAAAAGAGTACAGCACACATTGCTCCCCCTGTTCCAAACATCACTCCAAGTCCCTAAGTCTCCGCATTCCAATCTGGTGCGCGAGCTACTTGAAAGTTGTTGTCGGTAGCGATTTGGTGAAGAGATCGGCTGAATTCTCACTTGACTGAACTTGCACTATAAGAACTTCTCCGGCCTTTTGTAGATCATGTGTATGGAAGAACTTTGGTAATATGTGCTTCGTCCGATCTCCCTTGATGTAACCTTCCTTGAGCTGTGCGATGCATGCTGTGTTATCTTCATAAATTACGGTTGCTTCTTTGCTGTCCTCCAATCCACTGTCTGTCCGAATATGCTGAGTCATGGACCGCAACCAAACACATTCACGGCTGGCCTCGTGCATTGCTAGTATCTCTGCGTGATTTGATGAAGTGGCTACAAGGGTTTGCTTCATGGAACGCCAAGAGATTGCTGTACCACCGTGTGTAAACACATAACCTGTTTGTGATTTCCCATTGTGTGGATCGGATAGATAACCTGCATCAGCAAAACCAACTAAACCATCTTTGTTATAGTTAGTGTAATATAGACCATAGTCTGTCGTACCCGTAGGTATCGCAGAACATGTTTAATACCATTCCAGTGCCTTATGGTCGGACAAGAACTATATCTTCCTAGGAGGTTCACGGCAAAACTTATGTCTGGTCTAGTGTGGCTAGCCAAGAACATTAACGCTCCTATAGCACTGAGGTAAGGCACGTCAGGTCCGAGAACTTTTTCATCGGCCTTCTTGGGAGCAAATGGATCTTTATCCACTTGTGTACTTCTCACAACCATGGGGCTAGTCAATGGGTGAGCTTGCTCCATATTAAACCTCTTGAGTATCTTTTCTGTATATGCCTTTTGATGCACAAGGATACCATTGTCTCTGTACTCAAGCTGCAATCCCAAACAAAATTTTGTCTTGCCTAGGTCTTTCATCTCAAATTCCTTCTTGAGGTATTCTACAGTTTGGACAATTTCCCCAGAGGTTCCAAGGATGTTTAAATCATTCACATAGACTGCTATTATCACAAATCCTTTGTTTGCAAACTTCTTAATAAATATACATGGACTGATGGGGTCATTCCTATAGCCTTTCTTTGCCAAAAATTCGCTAAGTCTATTATACCACATTCGACCACTCTGTTTCAGTCCATAAAGCGATTTGTCTAGCCTTATGCAGTACTGTTCTCGAGAACCACTCTTTCCTTTGAGTTCTATTCCCTCTGGTAATCTCATATAGATTTCATTATCCAGTGGACCATATAGGTAAGCAGTTACAACATCCATTAACCGCAAATCCAGTTTCTCTCTTACAGCCAGACTTATTAGATACCTAAAAGTCATTGCATCCATCACAGGGGAGTATGTCTCCTCATAATCTATTCCTGGTATTTGAGAGAATCCTTGTGCTACAAGCCGTGCTTTGTATCTCACGATTTCATTCTTCTCATTTCTCTTCCTTACAAAGACCCACTTATGTCCAACTGGTTTAATTTCAGGTGTTATCCTCAAGATCGGACCAAACACACTTCTCTTCCTCAAAGAGTTTAGCTCCACATCAATAGCTTCTTTCCATCTAAGCCAATCTTTGCTTTGAGTGCACTCTAATATGGATGTGGGCTCTAGATCCTCATTTAGTTCTAGTGCTACCTTATATGCGAAAATATCATCGACGTCGATATCTTTACGGTTCCAAGTAATCCCAGACATGATGTAATTGATCGATATCTCATCGTTATCAATATTCTCAGGACCTAGAGGTTCAGCGTCCTGAACCCCATCCGGCTCCTTATCATTTGCCGCGGCCATGTCTGCTTTCTCGGTAATTCCCTTAGCCTCAGTCTGACATGCACCTCTTTTACTTTTCCGAGGATTCTTATCTTTGGAACCTAATGGTCTACCTCGTTTCAAACGGGTTTTAGACTCTGTAGCAACTTGTGTATTTTCTTCCTTCTGAACATCAATTTGTACTGGTGCATTGCAAGCTGGTATGTACGATTTTGTCACTCTCTTTGGGTCAGCAAAGGAATCTGGCAATTGATTAGCTAGCTGCTGTAAATGTATAATCTTTTGAACTTCTGCATCACATGCTCTAGTTCGAGGATCTTGCCAATTTAAGGATGTTTGATTCCATGTTAATTCCTTGACCAGCTTGCTATTCTCACCACCCATTACAGGGAATTCGGACTCAATGAATTGACAGTCCGCGTATCTGGCCTTGAACAGGTCTCCTGTCAGTGGCTCGGGATACTTTATGATGGTGGGAGACTCATATCCAACGTATATTTCCATCCTCCTCTGAGGTCCCATCTTAGTTCTCTGTGGTGGAGCAATCGGTACATAAACGGCACAACCGAATGTCTTGAGATGGGATATGTCTGGCTCATGACCCGTTAATAGTTGGGATGGTGAATACTTATGTTCACTAGATGGCCTGATGCGTATGAGCTCTGCTGCATGCAATACTGCGTGTCCCCAAGCCGACACAGGGAGCTTCGATCTCATTAACAATGGTCGAGCTATCATTTGTATTCGTTTAATGAAGGACTCAGCCAGTCCATTTTGTGTATGGACATGTGCCACAGGATGTTCCACACTCTCCCCCATGGACATACAATAATCATTAAACGCTTGGGATGTAAATTCACCAGCATTATCTAGATGTATAGCCTTAAGTGGAAAATCTGGAAAGTGTGCTCTTAGCCTTATAATTTGAGCCAACATCTTTGCAAAGGCGAGATTTCTTGTGGATAACAAGCAAACATGCGACCATCTGGTTGATGCATCTACATCACCATAAAATATCTAAACGACCCACTAGATGGGTGTATTGGTCCGCAAATATCTCCCTGAATTCTTTCCAGAAAGTTTAAAGTCTCTTTTGTGACTTTTACTGGTGAAGGCCTTATAACAAGTTTCCCTTGTGCGCATGCTACACACGTGAGATGTTTAGGGATAACTTTCATTTCACTTAGGTTGTGCCCATTCGAACTCTTAATTAGTTTACGCATCATGTTCGAACCCGGATGGCCTAGCCGGTCATGCCATAAAATGAACTCTTCATTAAACATTCTATGCTTTGCCAAGTTAGCCTCTATCATATTAATTTTAGCATGGTACAAGCCAGTGGCTAGTGCAGGTATAGTCTCTAGGACCTTCTTTTGTCCATTTACATTTTCTGTAATATATAGGAACTCTCTAGTTCCTTCACCCTTGGTTTCCACATGATAACCATTCAATCTTATATCTTTAAAGCTCAACAAATTTCTCTTGGAGCTGGGTGAATATAGGGCATCACTTAATTCAATGTGTGTTCCCTTAGGCAACAACACGTGAGCCTGGCCGTAGCCCTCTATAAGGTTTGCTATACCCGCAATTGTACTAACATTGGCACTTTTCATGGTGAGGTTTATAAAATATCTTTTATCTCTTAAAATAGTGTGGCTGGATCCACTGTCCACCACTAGTTCACTCATATCCTCAGCCATTTCTATATAAAACAACATTTATGTTTTAACTCAATAAGGCAAATAATTTATAAAATAAATCCTTGAATTTAAACCAAATCAATTATCCAATACATAGAAATAAATCAAGCATAAAAGCATAGTCTTAAACCAAAATAAAAACCGAAAGTCATTCATCCTCTGTAAAGAGGTCGGAAGTCTCTAGGGAATCATCATTCTCATGATCGAAGTCTCCTTCATCATCGAGATGCACCAAGTTAGCTTCTGGGTTCTTCTTCAAACTTTCTTGATATGCATCAATGAGATGTTTGGGAGTTCTGCAGTTTTTCATCCAGTGGTTTGAAATACCACATCGGTGACAAACCGATTTTTCCTTAGCTTGTGGCTTGTTGATACCACGGCCTCTACCACCGCGTCCGCGGCCGGCTTGGCCCCCTCGACCACCACGTCCTCTGCCACCACGGCCACGGCCGTAGTGTCTCTCTCTGTGGACGTAGTTGGTCTCTTTGGGCTCTTTAGGCTCCTTAGGCTCTGCAGAACTTTTCTTTCCCACATCCACTTTGTGTGCTTCTGGTAATGGGGCTGTACCAGGAGGTCTCATAGCACTATTCATCAGCAACAGTTCATTGTTCTGCTCAGCTAGCAGTAACACCTCATTGAGGGCCCCATACTCGGCATACTTTGTTTGCCGGTATTGTTGCTGAAGAACCATGTTGTTAGGGCTAAAAGTAGACAAAGTCTTATCAATTAGCTCCTTCTCTGTTACCACAGTACCACACAGCCTAAGGACTGAGACAATCCTAAAAAGCTCAGAGTTATACTCGTCCAGGGTTTTGAAATCCTGGATCCTTAGGTGTTTCCACTCATACTCGGCCTTTGGAAGGAGCACCGTCTTTTGGTGCCCATATCGCCGTTTAAGCGTTGTCCAAAGGTCGAGAGGGTCCTCAATGAATAGGTACTGGTTCTTGAGACTCTCAGCAATGTGGTGATGCATATGCTGGATACACTTGTTCTTGTTCTTGTCCGAGGTCTTGTTACCCTCTTCGACACACTCGAACAAGTCCTTTGACTTCAAGTTGATCTTGGTGTTCATTGCCCATAGCAAGTAATTGTCACCAGAAGCATTCAAGACTGGATAGTCTAAGCTCTTAAGGTTTGCCATCTGCATACAACAGAAATAGACATCCGAATATTAGCATGCGATATTTGAGATCGAACCATGCACTTAATCAATAGGACATGCGATATTTGAGATTGAACCATGCCTCAGGCCATGCGATATTTAAGATCGAACCATGCCTTCCCATATTTGGTTTTTGGTTTAAATTCATGCATGCAAGACAACAAAAGCAAATAGGCTAATGCATGCAACAATCTTAGGTAGGATTTCCTTTTTCTTAAGTTTCCTATTTAGTCTAGGATATAGTATCTTAATACTTTTAGATAATTGCTAAATAATTTAGGAACTTATCCTAATATTTTTTAATTCCGAAAATATATGATTTCATGCTTATGGAAATTTAACAATTCTATTTCTCTTGATCGGATTCAATCCTAGAACACAAGGAACTAAATTCATGCAGCCGATTTTTCTAGCAACCTAACATGGTCCGATTTTATCTTATGATGCATGAAACAATCCAAGTTTTAAATCTCCTAGAACAGTTAGATTAATCTTTCTATGCTTCTAACAATTTAATTCTAGGTTCTTATGCAACATAAAACAATCAAGCAATCTTAAACAATCTAATCAACCAAATTCGGATTTTAAGCTTGATGTAATATGGTGCAATTAATCAAACAATCTAACAACCTAAGCAACCGATTTTAAGTCTTAGGATTTATAGAATTTAAAGTTTGTTAGATTGTGTACTTGGATGTTTTAGGGTTCCATAGTTTTAAGTTCAAGTTCGATCATAGGGTTTTGAGGAGGTTAGAAACTTTGTTTACCTTAACACCTTAGGGTTCTGACTGGATAGGATCTGGGAGCTAAAGACCTCAGATATCACGAACCTCGAACCTTGAACTGCTTCCACGGACCACGAACTTCTTCCCGCGAACTAGAGCTGCTTCCTGCGAACGGCTCCTTGCGTGCGAACTCACCCCCGAGCCAAGTAACTACAAACCTCGATAGGGTTTTTATAGAAACTTCGATCACAAGCTAAGGATGCTTGTGTATCAAAAAGAACTTCGAGATCAAGAGAGATTCTCGAAGAAGAAGAAAGAACAAGAGGCGGTTTAGGGTGTTTAGGGAAGAAGGAGAAATCGGCGGCTGCCTATTAGGGTTTTAGGGTTAGAGACTCGTGCTGATAACGTGTTATGAAAATAGAGTTTAGGGATAAAGCTCTTGTATTCTTATTGATTCAAACTTGAGATTACAAGGATATATATAGTAGATTACAAAGCTAGGGTTAAACCGACATAAGTGTGTATGGCCGAGTAAGGCTTGGCTAATGGGCCTAAGTTATATGGACTGAGTAAAACCTATGGACCGAGACTCCATAGCTTAGTACATGGGCCGGTCTAGTGAGTCCACTAAGTGTTTCACAACATAATGGATAATTTGGATGGAAATGCTAAATAGTCAAACAAACATGACCTTAATGGGACACACGAAGGCCGAAGCAGCGTGGTCCGTGTACAAAACAAGTCTTTGACGATCAGGTGGTCCAAACTACTTTGTTGTCTCTTTGAGAACGTAGGGTCGTTATCCAATTAAAGTTTCTTAAGTCTTAATTAATTACTTTCGTCACTATAATTGTAAGGTTACAAATTAAATTTCAAAAAAGAAAAAACAATTATAAAAGTTTGAAAAAACTGATCTATTTAAATTGTTGAAAAAAAAAAGTTTGAAAGAGAGAATATTTGACGTAAAACAAGATTCAAAATGATATATAAAACGTAAAAATTATGGATTTAAATTTATTAGTTGTCAACTGATTTTTAATTTATAATTACAAAAAATGATATTCAAATTTAGGATGTTCTGACAAGAGTGATACATGTTACTGTAAAATGTTAAAGTCAATTTTCTTGTTTTTTTTATATCCAAAATTAATTAAATAATTCAAATCATGCATACAGAAAATATATAAATGGATGAAACTATCAACATAACCTATATTTATGGAATTAATGTGTAATATTTAAAATTCAAAATGTTAAATAATCGTGATATGGGGATGTAATATCTACAAACTGAAATATTGTTTTTAACTTTGTTTTTCGTCTCAGCATCAGATTATCATTTATTGACATTGACTTTCACATCATACACTACAGCAATAATAATAACTCGTAGAAAATATATGTATCCATTGTAAATTTGTAATATACATCATCCTAAGTCCTAACCATGTCTGCAAATTTGTCTTATTAACATGTGTCGTCGTCTTATTCTTAGTTTCTAAGATTTGAAATTTGCTTGTATGTTCTCTTTTCTTAATTGATAAGATTTCTTTTCCAATTATTTTGTTAGTTATAAATTGTCGTTTCCCAATTGGTTACCACACATGTGACATATGTGAAAACTAAAAGTTTGACAATTTCTTGGTTGTTTCCCTAAGGTCTGTTTGTAAAAAATGTTTTTATCTTTATTATAATTTATGAGCTTTATTATCACACGTGAATTGGACAATTTCTTGGTGGTTTCCCAAAGATATTTTATTATCCGTCGTGGGCACTTTACTTTATCTATTCTATATATATCGAGAGTTGTGATGTATCAAACTCATCTTCTTCTTCATTAAGCATCACCATTTCTTCTTTACCAAATATCTCATCTGAGACTTATCTTTGAAACGCTTCTCTCTATCCAAGAAACCTTTTACCAAAACCACGAAGCAGAGCACCTAAAAAGAAATGGGGACAATGAGTGAAGTATGGACTAACACAGGCTCTGCTCTCGCAAGCCTTGTTTTTATATACACAATCTTCGAGCGATTCTTCCCTGCTCACCGTCTCCGAGAGCACTTCGAACCATTAGCTCAAAGGCTCGTCGGTCTTGTCTACCCTTACATACAGATAACGTTCCATGAATATAGCGGTCAGCGGTTCAAGCGAAGCGATGTCTATGATGCGATCCAGAGCTATCTTAGCAAAGACTCTTCTTCTCGAGCCAAGAAACTAACGGCCAACAGAGTCAAAGGAAATAACTCTATCGTCCTTAGCATGGACGACCATGAAGAGATCACTGATGAGTTTGAAGGGGTCAAGGTTTGGTGGCAAGCGAAGAAGCATCAAAGCGAAAGCCGATCTATCTCCTTTTACCCTAAAGCTGAAGAGTCAAGATTCTACATGCTGAAGTTTCATAGATGTGACAGGCAAGTAATCACAGAGAGGTATCTTGATCATGTTATGAGGGAAGGCAAGATAGTTGGGGTTAAGAACAGAGAAAGGAAGCTTTATTCAAATAATCCAAGTGAGAATTGGTCTGGCTATAAGCAAACGAAGTGGAGCCATGTCACTTTCGAGCATCCTGCTACATTTGATACTCTTGCTATGGAAGATAAGAAGAAAGAAGAGATCAAGAACGATCTGATCAAGTTTAGTAAAAGCAAAGATTACTACAAGAAGATCGGGAAAGCGTGGAAACGAGGGTATCTCTTGTTCGGTCCACCAGGAACAGGGAAGTCAACAATGATTGCTGCCATGGCGAATTTCTTGGAGTATGATGTTTATGATCTTGAATTGACAACGGTTAAGGATAATACAGAGCTGAGAAGGTTGTTGATTGAGACCTCAGTGAAGTCTATAATTGTTATTGAAGATATCGATTGTTCTCTTGATTTAACTGGTCAAAGGAAGCAGAAGGAGGAGGAGGAAGAGGAAGACGGAGATGAGACTAACCCTATTGAGAAGCAGCTGAAGAAAGAGAAAGGTGAGAATAAAGGAAGTAAAGTGACATTGTCAGGGCTATTGAATTTCATTGATGGGTTATGGTCATCTTGTGGTGGTGAGAGGATCATTGTGTTCACTACTAATTTCATAGATAAATTAGACCCGGCTTTGATTCGAAAAGGGAGAATGGACAAGCGTATAGAGATGTCGTATTGCGGTTTAGAAGCGTTTAAATTGTTGGCAAAGAATTATTTGGATGCTAAGGAAGAAGATGATAGTGAGTTGTTTGATGAGATCAAGAGGTTACTTGAGGTAGAAGAAATAAAGATGACTCCAGCTGATGTGGGAGAGAATCTGTTGAAGAGATCAGAAGTTGAGACTAAGGAGTTTTGTCTGAAGCGATTGATCGAAGCGTTGAAGGAGGAGAAAGAGGAAGCGAAGAGGAGGATTGAGGATGAGGAGAAGAAGAAGAAAGAAGAGGAAGACACTAAGAGGAAGAAGAGAGAGGAGAAGAAGACTAAATCAGAAGAGAAGGAACAAAATGGAATAGCAACAAAAGAAGTCTGATTTGAACAATATATTGTACGACCTTATCATTCGAAATTGCAATAACAGTATCTTTGTTTTCTTATGTAAAAGCTAACTACGGTGAAACTAAATATGGTTATTTATGTATATGCTCCTATATTACACTGACTTGTTTTTTTTTGGGTAAAGATATTGATGATCAAGTTATTAGTTAGTATAGGTGTCGATATTTCATTCGTAGCACTGTTAGAAAATTAATTGTGTGTATCATTAATATTTTACTCTAGTCTATTTTACAAAAATACTTAAGGTGATGCTAGCATCTCTATATCTATAGTCTATACTATTAAAAGGCAAACATTTTTAGTTAAAAGACATAGGACAAACATTTTTAGTTAAAAGACATAGGACTAGAGATTATTACATATAATAGAGATTATTACATATAATGTCATTAGTGATAATCATGCTTCGGATCAGTTATAAATGCTTAGACAGATCAGTTATATTGTATTCGGAATATTTGTATTGTATAATGTGATTAGACAGATCAGTTATAAATACTTATCCAAACAGAATTAAAAAAAAAAATTAATCAATTATTTTTGTTTGCTATATAAGGAAATCAAAATTTAATTCTACATGTCGTATAAATAGAACCGATAATTACTCAATATCTTTGAAAGCTGTTTAAAGTTTGCTTCCATAATAACCAAAGAATTTAAATCGATATTATATATACTACAAACATCCGTGCTACGCCGCGAGATTTTTTTCGTAAATTATATTTGAATTCTTTTCATACCAAAAAAGATAACTTAAAAAAATAATCTTATGCATGCTTCGTTACACATGCTTTCTTCTAGAAAAGCAAGAGGATTAGTGATCAAAATCATTTTTTACATGTTTTTATTGGGATCATGGGATGGCAGTCCAACAGTAAATCAAAACAACCTTACAAAAAAAATTAGAGAATCACAAAATCAGTTTCCATAGTCATATGTTAATTGAATCTTAAATATTCAATAGAATACTTATTCTAATCATTTATTTAATTTCTTGTATGATCAACTATTTATTAATTTCATAATTTGTATATATTTCATATTTATAAATATTTACTTGTGTAAAGCTAAATAAATAATAGCTTAATAATATAAAATTCTCTCACATATCACTAATTATCTTTTGTAATTATTTACCATTGCTCTATGTCGTCTCTCCCCCTCTTGTTGTTTTCTCTCTCCCTCCATGTCGGTATTCTCGTCCCCGACGTCATCTTTTTCCTCCTCTGTTTCTTTAACGATACAAATCAAAGAGACAATTTGCAGAGAAACTCAAACTTATTCAACCTCAGAATCTTCGATGAAGCAATATAATATAGCAGATCTGCGTGCACCAACAGTTTCCAATCTCCGATCAGCTTAAGATTAGATATGCAACTTGGCTTCTCCGTCGGAGATAAAATGCTCTCACCGAGATTGTTGTGGTGGATATACGTGATCTTGTGGATTCTCAACATTAGTGCTCCGGTAAGAGAGGTTGAGGTGGTTCTTGTAGCCCTGGTAGAAACCATTGTTCTGATACCCCTGATTCACATAATTTAGCTCATCATGTAGCTCCTCAGAACCATCCCCAGCACATTCCTGAAAAACCTGAGCATCACCATAATTATCACAAAATTGACACTCTTCTGGTCTCTTCTCAAAAGCTGCTCCATTTTTGCAGTCAACTCAGCAATCTGCTTTGATTCTCCTCCTCCACTGCTTCTCACTGTCCTATCATAATCAACACAATGATTACTATTACTGACATCTAGGTTCTCAATTAAAATTTGAGCCTCTCTATCGGTTTTGGTTAGGAAATCCCCATTGCTTGTTGTATCTAATGCCATCTTGTACCTCTCATCAACTCCTCTGTAGAAAGTGTTGATGAGTGATTCTGGAGTGAAACCATGGTGTGGACACTCTCTTTTGTAGTCTTTGAACCTTTCCCAAGCCTCATAGAATGACTCGGTAGCACTCTTCTGAAAGCTTGAAATCTTGTTCCTGAGAAGAGTAGTCCTCGCCTGGGTGAAATACTGCAAAAAGCAGCCTTATACTCATCCCATGTCCAAATATTATCTCCCTTCAACGACCTAAACCAGCGATGAGCTTTATCACTCAAAGAAAATGAGAATAATCTGCATTTTACAACATCATCAGGCATCCCATTCATTCTCGTCGTACCACATATATCCTCAAAGTACTCCAAATGGTAATCTGGGTTCTCCGACGGTAGACCATGAAATTGATTTTGCTTCACAAGAGCTAACAGTGCTGGTTTGATCTCAAAATCATTTCTGGCGATTGGAGGATATTGGACACCTCCTCGGTACATCTCAGCGTTGGGAGCATCATGTTCCCTCAAAGTTTGTCAAACATTTGCTGGTCTTTGATTAAGAGCAGCTAAGCGTGCAGCTTCGCGGCCCACAACTTCTCTTTGCGCAGCCGCACGGGAAGCCTCCCCACCAGCAGGAGGATTAACGTTCCCAGCAGGAGGGGATCCTCAAACTCTCCATGATGTTCATCATCCAGATTGCCAACATTTCAACCAGCTAAATCATCAGCCATTTCAGAAAGTCTTTTCTTTCTCCTATTCTCTCTCTCAAAATTTCCCAAGTCCTCGTGGTATTGTTATAGGTGTGAAGAGCCTGCACTGCAGGTCATACACCTGAAAACACCAAAAAGAAAGAAAAATCTTTAGTTACCAACTGTAAATAAAGATGCTCTAGACTATAAACTAATCCTAAATCTCTAGGTAAAGCAATTGGTCATGAAACGACTCGACCCATTTTTTTAATAAATAATAAATAATAATAATAATAATAATAATAATAATAATAATAATAATAATAATAACAATAATAATAATAAGAATAATACTAATAATAATAATAATAAATAAATAAACTACAACTAAAGGTCCCATACCGACTAGCCACCTATCCACAATCACAACCAACAGCGGAAATAACAATTATCAATATCCAATAAATATCCAATAATAAAAATAACCAATAATCAAATATAGCAACAATCCAGTAACCAATCATCAGAAAACATGAAATCAGCAACCTAGCAATATTTCTAATACCCCAACTCTAGCAACCTAGCAATACCAGACAACGTCCAATCGAGTCCCTAGAACATCCTCCTTTTCATTGTCTTGATTCCACGATCACACTTTGCCTTTACCTGCACCACAAACACATATTGCAATACATGAGTATTTAATAGACACTCAGTAAGACAATCCTCCCATCTACTGGGCTATACACACAAGCAATAGAGACATCTCTAACCATCAACCAACAATCAACAATCAACAATAACAAACCAGGACACTGCATCGACCGACACCGGATGGGGTTGCGTCGACCGACGCATGATATGCATCGACCGATGCAAGGTTCACTTGCATAGACCAATGCAACCATTGCTTCGACCGACGCATGCTCGACATAGCACAAAAACCCTAGGTTTTACGCGCCGTCCTCGCAATTGCATCGACCAACGCACAAAGTGCATCGACCGATGCAACATGCCGAGCATCGTGTTTCCCTGAAGCTTCTCGCCGGATCTTCGTTCCTGCAACAACAAAACTCGATCCCAAGCCACAAGAAAGCTTCCTAACGTCCCAAATAACCATCTAACAAGCCTAACAACACATAACAAGCAAATCAGAGATATCTCCAGCTTAGATAAGCTATGGTCCTGCATTTACCTCTGCCAAGAAGTTTCTGAACCTTAAACAAGAAAGAACACATTCCTAGGAAGCTCCCACAACGATCTCAACTACAGATCTCTACAGGAACACCTCCAATCACCAGAAATCACCAAGAACAGTCAAGAACACTTAGAGAACTTTTTTTCTCTCTTTTCTTTTCTCTCAAAAGCGGCCAAACACGACTAATGAGACAAAACTCGAGTTAAGGGTTTTCCTAACCAAAAACGCAGCGTTTAACTTAAGTCGAACCGCAGAAAATCGACCTTGCATCAACCGATGCACCTACTGCATCGATCGATGCAATCCCTAAACCGGGATTTCGGTTCGTGGGTGTTACAGGTCCCCGGCGATGGTGCCAACTTTGTTGTCGAATAATTACCCGATACACTTAACCGCAAGGCAGTATATACGGGGTCGAATCCACAAGAACCAATGGTACACTAAAGATTTGTGAGACTTGTAAATAGTTAAATCGGACGAATGTTTGTTTGTTTTGTTTTCAAGTTTATAAATAAAAATGCAAAGGAATAAAATTGATTAACTTATAAGATTAAAACATTGGGTCATAGGGTTTCTCAGAGATCAATGACTAATGAGAAATTGAAATATGGAATTCAATAATTAAAAACCGTTCTAGAACATGAAAACAAGAATAGACTAACCCTCTTTCAAGGCATTAGAAACTAAACTTGACTAATATTTTGCTTAACTTTTATTTGCAACCTCATAGCCAAATTTGCATTACAATCAAGTTCATTAAGTTCACAATGCGTCCTAACATCAACTTTCGCAGGCTAGAAATACATTGCTCAATTCACACTCATTCAGGCATTCTATCGAACACTTTTGATGAATAGAAAGACCTAGAGTCTAAAACAAGGTGATCAGTCCTATTTTAGCATTAAGATCATGTGAATCAAAGAACCTAAGGATTAAGAACTCCAAACAACAATTAAAACATCAATTCATTGAATCTCCTAATTGGAACCCTAAAACCCAATTGAAGAACTACTCACACATAGCAAAGGAGAAAACAAAAATCATAGATGAAGAGAACATGATTAAGTTGCAGAAATAATAAGAAAGGGTTTAGAAATCTTCTCCAAATTGTCAATGAGGATGAATCTCTAGAATCATAAAAGAGTGGCTTGCAAAAAGTCTCAGGTTGCAGAAAGAAAGCATCCAATAAAACTCAGAATAAAACTTAGAATAAAACTTAGGATTTTTCTCCCAGCAAAGAAAAGGTATTTATAGAGTTATGAAAATAAGGTAAAAAGGGTAACGGCCTAATTAAGACATTTCTCAGCCAGGCGGGTTTTTCAGGTAGGCGGGTTTTGACGTGAAACTTGCCGGGTTAGACTTCGCTTCTCAGCCAGGCGGGTTCCTCAGATAGGCGTGTTTTAACGTGAAAGTTGCCGGGTTAGACTTTGTTGCTTAGCCAGGTGGATTCCTCTGGTAGGCAAGTTTTCACGTGAACCAACATCCATCTCATATGCTTGTCTGCATCCATGATTTCTCATTTTTCTTCCATTTTCCTCCAAAGTGTTCTAAAACCTATAAAGACTCGATAAAGAACTAAAAGACTCCGAAAACACACTTTGACTCAATAAAAAGTATAAAATAAGAGAGAAAACAAAGACTCAAAACCGATAAAAAAACTCCATATATCACTCTCCAAAGGTTATTTGGATCTTTCTCTCTCTAAAGTTTGCAGAAAATAAAACTTAGGTCTAAACAATGACCTAAAGATCATATTAATATTCCTAAAACACGTCTAGAGACTAATGATGAAAATATGGAAAACTTTGGGATAACTTTGTAACTTTTCAGAACTTTGAGAAAATCGTACTTGTCTTTGTGTGGATGTTGCATCGATCGACGCTATCACTTGCATCGGTCCATGCATGTCTCTGAACTTCACAGCTTAGCCTGAATCCTCGAATGTGCTCCAAATCCTCATATTTAGCTCCATTATGCACCATTCGTGTTAATAAGTTCATAATCTTATAAAGACTCAAAAACAACCTAGAAAACAAATCAGAATACTAAAAAAAACACACTTATATCTTGATTAAAATTGTAAAAATTATGATATATCACATGGGTCAATCATAGACATTGACGCTACCGTGTGAGAAACATAAACTTGATTGAAGAAGCTTGACTTACGTCATACCAAAGTAGGAAGGATGTCACTGACAAAATTTTATGGAGAGACCATAATGATATTTTCAGATAGAAATTCTCCACTAAAAATACCTCTGGAACCATATACGCAACACTTCCCCAAAGGTCTCCTCGTACAGAGGAGTTTGGTTTACCTATGGAACCACAAAAAAAAACTCCTTCTGTAGGAAAAGAAAGACATATAAAAAGAATAGAAAGAAAGAATTATAAAACATGAATATATAAACTTGATTTTATTTAGAGAGGATGATATCATAAAACTAACCTTACCTAACTACAAACTGTATAAACTTGATTTATTTAAATAAATTCGATTAAAATTTCATAATTTGTATCATAGCATTTATGTTGATACATAAAGGAACCAAAGCACTAATTAAGATTGTGTGGCTTATCTCTTTTTTAATTGTTCTAGATCTTTTCTATTTTTTTTTTCATGTAAATTCGTAAGATTATTCTCTCTTTATGTAGTAATCAATTTCGTACAATTCCAAAGTTTCAAACTCAACCATGCTTACGAAACAATCAACGAATAAATGGTACATTCGTTGATTATAAAAATGCCGTACGTGCTTGCAGCATGCTGAAAAATGAATACTCAATCATTACTATAAAGATTTTATTAGTCCCTATTGAATGCTTAGAATAAAACTACAATAATGACTATCACACGCGCATGCTTACCTCAAACTACATCAATATATAACGACGGTCTCACACATCAACGCTAACAACTTCAAGTTTTCCAAAAACTAAAAACGAGGCTTTTTTCTTACCAAGGTAATCATCTTCTATGCTATTTGTTTTTAACATATTATCTAAATTATCATATAAAAAATTTTCAAAAAGAAAAAGAGATTATCTATACAACATATACTTCTTTTCCCAAAAATATTCAAAATCCAAGATTTTCAATACCAGAAAATTTTAGATTAGGAATGCTCATTTAGTTAGGAACCATTCAAAGACTTTCGGAAGATCTTTTGAATACAAGCTGGTTCTGACATTTTTGAAGTTTTGCTAAAGAAAACTATCTTTGGTATTTTAATAAATACTGTAAAACGTAAACTTGTTGTTGTTGAGAATGCTTCTTTTTAAAACTGTTAAAGCTACTTATATATTCTCTTAATATGCAGGTCAAAACACTTTTAGCGTCGAAAATGAGTCGCATATGCCTTAACAGTAACAATACAAGAGTAAGTAATTCTTTTTCCATATCTTTTAGCAACAGATAAAAAAAAAATTAATTCTGTTTCCACAACTCATAAGGTGTATACGGATTATCATATAGATATAACACATTCAAAAATACTAATGGGTACAAACTATATATAATCATTGCATTTCTTGATCGTAGGAGACTATAATTTGGACAGCTGGCATTGATGTAATGTTGCTCACAATATACATCCAAGAGTGCAGAAGGAATAATCCAATCAACGAAACCCAAATTATTCGGATTTTTGCTGAGGAAACCGGTCATGAGCTCAGTTGGAAAAGTTTAGAAAAAAGAATTTGCTACTTGAAAAGTTTGTACGCCAGCCTATGCAAGTCTTGTACATGGGATCCAAGAACAGGGGTGCCCTCAATGTGTAATGAAGTGTGGACACAAACTACGAAGGTGGGTCTTGTGAATTGATTAATTTTTTAAAAAATTTCATAACATTTAAATTCCCATTTTGGGATATGATCAAAACTGTTTTCTCAATCATATTATTTCAGAGACATCCTGAATTGTCAAATCCAAATTCCAACCTACTGGTTGAGTTCTTTATACAAAGAATGACATCGAGGCTACATGATTCTAGTGGCTTTGACTGTTTCAAGGCGACACTACATCCACCTGAGAATCCCAATGGCTTTAGTTCTATGTTGAATCTCGCTCCTCCCCATTGGAGAGACTCGTCGGGAAAATTTGCTGGATTTAACTTGTATCAGCTGATTGAAAATCTATGTTCAACAAAGAAGAAAGGCAATTAAATGAATCATGTTAAAAATACTAAAAAATAGAAACAGTCCAAGAAATAATAAAGAGAAGAGAAAGATCTTGTTATATAGCACTAGAATTTAAACCCGCGCACGCGCGGAATTTTAATTTAAAATATTTTTTATCAATAGAAATTTTTGAGCTCAAATATATTTATTGAAATTTTTGAGTATAAATCTATATAAACACTAAACTTATTTTATTTAGTAATATACAACATATATATTATTGAAGATAATGTTTATTTGTTATATTTATTTGCGAGGGATTTTAGTTTAAATTTTTAGAAATAAAAATCATTGAATATAAAATAATTAATCATTTGAAGTTTAAAAGATAAATCCAAATAAAAGTCATACTTATTTTACTAATCTATATATAATATATATATATATATATTGTCTAGTGTCGCAACAATATTTTTCTCGTAAATCAATAATATATAACCTAGTAACAAAAAGTGATTTAAAGAATCTACCTCGAAAAGTACATTCCATATTTATATCCAATGAAAACATCATTTTAAAATTTCTAACACCGAAAGTCGATCATTGACCTAATTATAGAAATCATTTAAATATATCGATATCCCACATTAAATGCAAATATACAAAGTTTCATGAATATTTTTACTGTTATGTCGCTATAACGGAGTTATCCAAGTGCATCACCTGTCATAATAGAATTTTCGACCATGTCAAGAATGCGTAAATGGTAAAATGATTAAACCCGACATCCGTTCACTAATCCAAGTTACATATATGTCTAAAACCCTTCATATGTTATTTTCATATGTTAATTTTGTGATGCAATCTCAGCTTCGTCTTCTAAAAAAAAATGGTGTACTTTAGTAATATGTTATTTCTGGCAATGTTTTTGGTTAAAAACATTTGATCATAAATTGATAAAATCTCAAGCATGTTTTATATATATTTTTATTTATCATGTTATAGAATTTTAGCTCCGGTTGATAATATGCATTATGAGATATACTGTACATGTCACTTTTTTATAACGACTTACATATCATTTTCTCTATATTTTGTGACCATTGATTTTATGTTTTTTTAGATGGATTAATTTTTCAAGATTCTTATTCATAGTTTTTCCAAAAAAAAATTGTGAACCTTACAATATCTTTGTTTTAGATCAAAACTTTTAAGTTGAGTTAAGTAATTAATCTTTTATTTTTCTCTAAGTGAAATTGTTTCTTAGAAACTAATATTTCACTTCAATTTTATTTTTACATAAATTGTTTTTTTACTCCACCATGTATTAAAATCTTACTTATATTCTAAAACTTATTAACTCATTCTAAATTTTGGAATATGATCATTTTTGGTTAAAATTTGAATAATAATATTAGTACTAAAATAAATCAATAGTATTATTTTTACTATTTTAAAATATTCATTTATTTAAAACTTTTGGGTTTAATATAGGCTTTTAAAGTGTTATGAATGAATGGATTAGAAGCTACATAGTGGATTAGTCTTTAAGATTAGGCCCAAAAAAAAAGAATGAGTTGCTGATGTGGCAGCATGAGGAGTGAGGAAAGGTAACTTTATATATATAGATTAATCTAAATTTTTTTTTCAAAACTAGCACACACATACTTTCCAATTTTTCATAACTAGCACTTGTAAATATTATATTATTATTTATTTTAACAATAATAAAAATAATTATAATATTTTATACCTAACTTATAGATTTATTAAACTATGATTTTGATCGTTTCGGTGAAGCTGAAGCGTCTGTGAAATTAACTACCGACCAAGCTTTTTTTATTTTTATTAATTTTTTTCTTCATATATCAATTTTGATCTTAGATTTTAAGATTGTCGACAAAATCAAAATTTTTATACGGCTTTTAATTGAGAAATGTAGTATAATAGTATTTGAATATAGCTAACTGTCCCATCACTAATCGATCCCCATTTGGATTCGTAGCTCCATTGTTGTTTCCTCGCAAAGTGTAATTGGATAAAATTCTATGGTCTCGGTTAATAATAGTTGCGAGGAAGGTGGTGAAGGAACTATACAAACTGATTGATATTGATTAATAGGACGGTATTTTTACAAATTTAGTATGGGCCATTTTTTGTTAAAGTATTTTTATAAATTTAGTATGGGCCTTACAAAATGCCTAGTCTGCCACCTCCAAGACGGGCATGTGGTTGATAGTTTTGCGGATGTCCAGCGACAAAGCTGTGGTATGATCGTGGATCTGGCCAGCAAAGACGTGTCAAAATGTCCCCTTCTCAGTTTTAACGGTGTTTTTTCTAAGATACGTGACACTTTTTAATTTATCATTATTATTAAATTGGGTTGGGATAAAATATTTTAATTTGTGTAATTAAACGTTGCAAATGTTGGGGATTTGGGTTTCGACCCATCACTTGTAAGGCCTTGTTCAAAAAACATTGTTTAAAACCTTCAAAACCACCCGAGTCTCTAAAGTCCAAACCAAACTAACTACCTACTACATCTGAAGTAAAAAGTAACAAACGCATCCCTAAATTACCCAAAACTAAATGAAAGTTTAATGATTTAACGAAAGACAAATAATATAATATACTTTTATTGTTCCATTCTAATTCCTTCATCATCTCAACACTAAAAAACTAAAACTATCGAAAAATATTATTTTTAAAATCACCGAAATTACCAAAACAAACTGAAATGTACCAAACCAAACCGAAATTATTCAATAACATAAATACAGAACCGAAATACTAGACATATATAATTTGTTTTTTTTTAATTGTCAGCACTATATGACATTTTAATTATCTATACGACATTTTTAAAAACATTTATTTATCTAAAAGCAACTGAGGAATGAAAAGCTACTATAACATATGCTCCAACAAGAAGCTCTACGAGTATTAAAGTGTCGCCCACGGGTATTAATGGGCATGCAGCAACCAGGGAAGATGCCAGTACCAAAGCTGAGCCAGTTCGATCCAGGAAGAAAGCCAACCTTGGGTTTGTACGCGCGAAGACGGCGTTAGCAGCTATTAGGCAAATTAGAGCTAGCATTGTGAGAATCGAGAGAGTGATGACCCTTGGGTTGAGGTCTCCTGAGACTTGAGCATCTATAGCATTTACTTCAATCCCTACCATGAAACAGTATCCAAGCGATACCCAGCTCAGCGTATCCATCTGATGTGGTGGAGGGACTTGGCGCCGAGGATTCCTCTGATCAAAATGATGCGGAGCGAGGTTGAGGAATGAGTTGTTCCCGGCTTGTCTCTCAACAGTGCGAGGTGGTGAGGATGATGAAGAAGGCTGACTCTGATTTTTCGTTTCCTCTACACGCTGAGAATTTGAAGAAGAAGCACGTTCGAGATCATCTTGATCACCAGAAGATGATGTCTGTCCACTTTGGTTACAGAGAACAACAATGAAAACCATGAACGTTATCGATCCCGTGAATGTCACCATTTTGTGAAGAACAGAGCGAGAGAGAGAGATATGAAATTGCTAAGAACAGAGAGAGAGAGAAAGGAAAATAAAATCGCTAAGAACAGAGGAACAGATAACAGAGAACAGAGAGAGAGAGAGAGAGAGAAAAAGTGATGGATTTTGTTATATATAATGAGTTCCCTTCAAATAAAAATGTTATTATGATTTAATTTTTTTTTTTCATTTTTTTTTTTATTATGCATAAATTTTATCGTTTGGAGTGTTATCAGTATATGTAGAATTATATCTTTCAGTAACAACTTAATACATAAGTCTTTTACCCAAAAAAGAAAAACTTAATACATAAGATATCTTCACCAAGGAAACTTCCGAGAAGATCCCATTTTGTTGCCATTCGAAAGAGATGTTTTTGTTGTTGATAAAAATATGTATATGGGAGCTAAACCGTTTAATCCAGTATTGGAAAATATATATATATGTATCCTATGATTTAAATTAAACGAAATTTTTTACCAAAAATAAACAAATTGATTACCGAACTAACTATACAAAAAAAGTCATAATTCTTAGTAAAATAAATGTAAATATAACATATACATATAAACAAACTATCAAATTAAGAGGATATATTTACGATGTGGATTAGGCCAAGCCTCCTTAATATATATCCTACCATCATCAAGACAAAATATATTATTGTTGTGAAACACTTAGTGGACTCACTAGACCGGCCCATCTATCAGCTATGGAGTCTCGGTCTATAGGCTTTACTCAGTCCATACAGTTTCGGCCCATTAGCCGAAACCTTACTCGGCCATTAGTACTTAGGTCGGTTTAGCTTAAGACTTGTAACCCTACTATATATATGTATGTAACCTTGGGAATAATCAATAAGAATCATAAGAGTTTTATCCCTAAACTCTCTATTCATAACAATCATAAATTTGAAACCAAGTCACTTTAAGGTTTAGAATTTGGTTTAGGTTGGAAGTTGATTCCGTTTTACTTGTAGCTGGCTCTTTTTAGAGTAAGCTATTTTCGTGTATCAAATGATTTAATAAACAAACCCAACAATGTTTGCTTCAAGTTTTTTTTAATGCATTAATTATTTGACTACTTTTCTACGTTATAAACTTCTATGTTTATTTTGTGATATATATGTGTTGTACAACAACAACAACAACAACAAATTGTTATGATATATGTTATTTATTATGATTATGAAGATATTATGTCTAATACAAAAAAGATTTATGGTTAAACTTAAACACTTTAAATATACTTCCATTGTATGCGGTGTTATCAGAATATTATAACAGTTTTAACGGAGAACAAACTAGAGCAAATAAATAAAATAACTATGCAATACGGTATATTAAATATTGGCATGTGGGTTTCGTGGAAATAACGTCTTTTGGTGGATAACAACAAATTGAAATAAGATTATAAATTTAGAAAATAGAAAGTGCAGAGTGCAGAGTGTAGACCAAGTTGAGAGTGACCTATTTTCCTTAATATAACGAGATATTTCCGCGTTGACATAATATATATAACCTATGAGGATTTTTCATGAAAATTGAATATGTATACAAAACATTAACAGAAAACTCAAATAACATAACTATAGTCTATAATTTCATTCTCTACACGTTAACCCGCAAAAAAATCCATTTCAAACCAAAATTATGCAACAAAAGTCAATAATAATTCTATTAAACTAAATGAAACATCAGTTACGTTTTATATAGTAGTTCTATTTAGTTAACACAAACATGTAGCTCTTTAAAATAAAAATATTTCTTGCTTAAATATTAAATCAAATGTGCTTATGAAACCCATGAAATATCTTGCATATCTTAAAACGACTGATTTACTTATTAGTTATCAAAAATAAAATAAAAGGAATTACTTATCGACCAACCCAAACTCATTTAGATCTTCAAGTGAACAGAACCTATACCGAAACTTGACAATTTATATTTTCATAACTATATATATTAGCTGTAAAAAATCTACAATATATATTGCAAAAAAAAAAATGATGAAGAAGAAGAAATATCTAGAAGTTGTTAGCAATATATTTGTAGAAGACTGTATAGAATAAGTATTCCTACGCAATATGTAATTAATATTTGCATCCAAATTTCATTATCAGCAATTTTGTTACCGTGCCCCAATAAAATTGTTTTAGACTCTATAGTTTTAGAAACTTTTGCAAAAATAAACTGGAGCAAATATCTTAAATATTAGCATGTGCTACTGAAATAAATAAAAAGGTTATAAATATTAAAAAACAGAAATTGCATAGTGTAGACAAAGTTGACAGTAACCTTTTTTTTTGTTTTTCTCTCTTTAATAAACTGTCAAATCAATAGTTATTGTAACCATTTATCTGCATAACGTGATAGTCAAAACCATTTTACTAGTTATGGTCATTTTAACTACGTGAACGCGTTAACTTATTAATATGCTTTTTCTTCTTTCTATTGGGTTCCCTTATATAGTTTTGGCTTTTGGTTTGAAACATACTTTGTTAGTTTACTTTGGTGATATGTTTAAACATTTGTTGTTAAGGTGTAATGTTTATAATATATTAATACATTACAAATAATGACAGATAAATGTTTAATTTTTAATGGATCAGGTACGGATAACGGTTTATACTGCATTGATATATTTCTATCGAGATTGATCAAATTGTAGAAGAAAAAAGAAACTTTATACAGATATCTCTTGAGGAAAAAAAAAATACAGATATTTCTAATTATATAAAGCCCAGATAACTAAATTATAACAGTCCATTCCAACTTGGAGCGCTTAAGTGGATCGGTTTAATGGTTTCGATCCACAACGGGACGAAACAATGTACTGAAGAGAAAGTAAAAAAAGAAATTAGTTACTATTTTCGAAGAGTATTTCGGAAATAGAAAGAGTAATTTTCAAAGATATGGAAAAAAAATTACTTAGTTACTATTTTCAAAGTTGTATTTGTTTGTACTCGGATGAGCACGATACTATAATAAATAAAATTTTGCGGGGAAAGAATGGAGCAAATCATTTATTAACGAAATGAGGTCGTCAATTACAAAGAGTGAGAGTTCGTCAGCTTACAGGCAAACTGACGACCAGAAAAATGGCTATCTCAAAGGTGGAAACGAATTACACAAAAGGCTATAGACTATGTTTTTATACAAAATATTGCTCTCTGGGTAATGTACGAGAGTCATAATGAGGTTTCCAATAAATGTCTTGAACTATTTATAGCTGAGTGTAGAGTTAGGGCACTTTAGGGTTTCTTCGCAAAATCCCGAGATTGTCCTCTGCGGAGTATTAATGGACTTTCTCTCAATTTTGTCGGGCCGAAATCACAATTAACAAGCCTTGTTGGGCCGAGTGGCATATTGGGCGCAGCCCATATCCAACAATAGTTCCCTCCTTAGTCCGGCGAGCGAGGTATTTCTATGATCGGGGGGCATACTTCGAGTCTTCACATATGCTTGCTCGGTGTTGGGCATTCTGGACTGCCTCGGGACAATCTACCTTCATACGGTGATGTTCAAAGTGATAGTTTCTGCTGAGCTCGGAGATATTTAAGATGTTGTCTTCGCGGAGCGTGGAGCTCGTCCGGATGTTCTTGTCGTTGGTCGCCGTTGAGCTTATCGACGCCGAACTAGTCGGTAGTCATCATGGTGGTTCATGTTTGACTAGTTTGGTCGACATCACCGAACGGGATCAAGAGATGCGGGAAGAGAGGTCGACATGGTTGAATCTCCTCCTCGCGAGATGGTTGATCGGCATTATCGAGCAACATCAAAAGACTTGGAGGGAGATCGCCGAGAGCGAGCAAGGATTCTCACCCTCATGAGGGCGGCGAAGCTGAGGTTGGCGATCGCACGATATCGAAAGATGTCGGCAAAGAGGGTGGCACAAGTGTGGTCGGCAGACACGATGGTTCTCGTGAGTTGTGGCCATCTGGTGGGATCGAGGTCAGCGCATCGGAGAGCGGCACTGCAGGAGAGCGGCACTGGAGGATTGGAGGTTAGAGAGCAGCACTGTAGGAGAGCGGCACTGCGGGAGAGCAACACTGAGAGATTGGAGGTGTAAGCTGGAGTGAGGTCTTGGGAGAGCGATGTTAGGTTGATGCTTACACTTGCTTTAACAAGAACATTGAACTCGGCTTATTGAGGAGCACCGTTGGTAGGCGTGATGAGATTGGCGTGACAGGTGAGATACGTGATGGGTCATTCCTCTCTAGACGGTTGGTCAGCAAGAGAGGAGGTCGGCAAGATGAGATTGAGGTCGGCGAGAGTGAAATTGAGGTCGGCGGTGACAACTCCTCTCGCAAGATTCTTGATCGTCATTGTCGAGCGGTTCGGGAGGTGAAGAGAGAGGTCGGCGAGAGTGAGGTTGAGGTTGGCGCGAGCAGCTCCGCGGATGAGGTCAAGGTCGGCGAGAGTGAGGTTGAGGTCCGTAGACAAGGATTGATGAGTGCTGAGGTCGGTGAGGGCAGAGAATTGGAGGTCTGCGGATTAAGGTTGGCGGGACGCTGTGCGATGCTCTGGAGGTCGGCAACTCCTCATTCCAGGTTGGCGCTTTTCCTACCGTCAGGGCGAGCTCTGAGGTCAGCTCCTAAGATTGGTGTTCATGTTGTGCGCTCGCATCCTACGTCCTCTCATGGGAGCGGCAAGAAGAGATTTGATCGTCAACTTGAGGTTGACACTTGTGATAGTGTGTGAGAAGGTTGTGAGGTAGGCGCCAAGATGGAGGTAGGCGCTAAGCTTGAGAACGGAGGTAGGCGCCGAGCTGGAGGTAGGCACCAAGCTGTAAGTAGGCACAAGGTTTGAGGTAGGCACAAAGCTGTAGGTCGGTGTCAAGCTGGAGGTTGGCACCAAGCTGGAGGTCGGCACCATGCTGTAGGTAGGCACCAAGTTTGAGGTAGGCGCTGATATGCTCAAATTTAACCCTGAGCAACTCTCTCAAATTAAGAGATCAATTGTAGTACTTAGGGATTGAATCCACAAAGACTCCAGATTCACACAATAGATTTAATAATCTTTTAATTATGCTAAACAGAAATATTGTAATTAAATTGCAAGATTAAACAAACAATAAAGAGATGTAAATTCAGATGGATAAAACGCTAGGCCTAGGGAAATTCTGAGGAAATCATGGAAAATTAGATCTATTAATTAAGTAAGCAGAATTCAATAATTAAGCAGAATTCAATAATTAAGCACCGTTCTTGAACTCTAAACACAATTGTAAAATAAATATGTTCTCACTGCAAATATTATCTGAGTTTTAAAACCCAAAAATCCAATTCTCTTTGCAAAATTCAAGTTAAAAACCAGCAATAAAATCAAGTTTAGATAAGTTCACAAAATCACAAATTCAAATCTCTTTGCAATAAGTAATTTTGCTCACCAAAGGTTTTTGTCAGGAAAATCAATTATATTCTCATATCAATCAATAATCCTAAGATCTAAATCCAGATGACTAATCAAAGATCTAGCATTAAAAACAACCAATGGTGAAGAACAAGAAAGATAATGAATCCAAACAATTAATCAATCTAACAATCCATGAAATCCCTAAAGAGAAACCCTAGACCTAACAAGCAGATCTACTCAGACATAATCAATGAAACTCAAATCATATTCTGAATAAATTGCATTAAGAGATTAAAAGAAGTAGAAAAGGAGTTCTAAATCTTCTCTGGAAGGAGTATTGATTCTTCTCTCCAAAATCTCTCTAAAAATCTCTTAGGGTTTTCTCTCAAAAGTTCCAGGGAAAAATAAAGATTAGGTCTAAAACAATGACCAAAAATCCTATTTATATTCCTAAAAACGTCCAGGGACCAATGATGCAAATATGGAAAACTTTGGGGCAACTTTGTAAATCTTAAAAACTTATGAGAAAACTTCCAATTCTTCTGCTGGATGATGCATCCATTGACTCCATCACTTGCATCGATGGATGCTGACTTCTGAATTCGCCTCTCAACTTGGTAGCTCAGCCTCAATGCTTGATTAAGCTCCAAATCTTCCTGTTTAGCTCCATTATGCTCCCATCCATGCTAAATCCTATAAAGACTCAAAAGACTCTAAAAATACCAAAAAGACTTTATAAATAAGACTTATATCATGGCTAAAAACACCTAAAAACCATGATATATCAGGTGCCAAGCTGTAGGTAGGCACCAAGCTGGAGGTAGGCACAAAGCTGTAGGTAGGCACCAAGCGTAGGTAGGCACCAAATTTGAGTTAGGCGCCAAGCTGTAGGTAGGCACCAAGCTGCAGGAAGGCGCCAATCTGTAGGTCGGCACCAAGCTGTAGGTAGGCACCAAGTTTGAGAGTGGAGGTGATGGTATAAGAATTCACACCACGTCCGTTCAACCATTTTTCCGTACAACATATTCAATGGGCCGTCCGTACAGATGAGAGAATGATCGAGTCCAGCCCTTGAAAAGGAAACCGAGTCCAGCCCTTGAAGAGAAAACCCTAATGGTCTCCAAAGCATCTAGATCCTTCTTTTTGTAGCCGTTACAGCTACTGTCGACCTCAAGCAAGTGGGCGCCCAAAATAGTCACATGTTGACTTAAGGAAAGATGTCACTATCAACTATGTAAATCGTGTATAGCATCTTGTAGGAATATGCTTTTCTCTTTGTCTATATTTATAATGTAACTAGGATCCATTTCAAGTAAGAAGAGAGAATTCTCTTTCTCCATTACACTCTACACTTTTCGATTTCTAAACTCTCTACACTCGATCACACTCTTCTACTTTGTTCATCATTCTTGTTACATAAGAAATCACTTTGTTTTTTCTAAAACTTACATGGTATCAGAGCGGTTACGCTCCTCACTATAATTCTCACACCCACCAAATACATCTGCTTCCATCTCTTTCCCTTTAACCTTCTTCTGTTTCGACTTTGAAAGTCCAGTTTCTTTATCCGTTGGACAATATCATTACCCAACTGTGACTTCGACATGGAAGGTTCTAAAACCTTGATTGTTCCAGTTACTCTCAAAGGAGAGAACTGCTTGTTGTCGGCAAGAACCACAAAGACGACACTATGCGGCCGAGGACTTTGGACCCATATTACATCGAGTGAAGCTCCAAAAGAAGAGCCAACCAAAGACGGCAAAGCTGTAGCCACTAGTGGTGAAGAACAATGGTTTCAAGAAGACCAAAGTGTTCTCGCCATCATATAGAACTCCCTTGATGCTCCAATTCTTGAAGCCTACTCGTATTGCGAAACGGCCAAGGATTTATGGGACACATTACAAAATGTGTTCGGCAACACTACTAATTTAAACCGAGTATTTGATATCAAGACGGCCATTAACAACCTCAGACAAGAAGATATGGAGTTCACCAAGCATTTGGAAAATTTCGATCTCTTTGGGCTGAACTTGAGATGCTTCGACCGGCCACCCTCGATCCGGCCATCTTGAACGAGCGGCGAGAACAAGATAAGGTGTTCGGCCTACTTCTAACTCTGAATCCCTTTACAACGACCTCATCAAACACATCTTGAGATCTGAAAAATTTCCTAGCTTTGATGATGTTTGTAATTAGATCCAGAAGGAACATGGCTCTATGGGTTTGTTTGGGAGCAAAGGAGAGCTTGTAACAGCCAACAAGGTGGAGATAGCTTCCGCAAACAAAGGCTATTTCAAACATGATGACAAGAATCCACCTGTTTGTGACCATTGTAAGAAGATTGGCTATTTTAAGAGCCGATGCTAGATTCTCCACCCTCATCTCAGAGCTAATCGTCCTATGACTAACCATGGAGGACCACGAGCCCATCAAGCTACAATGGCGGGAGAAGCGACGAATTCCGAACCGAACCAGCAAGTCTCCGGAGGAAATGGAACGGCCCTAGCAGCATCTTCTGAGTTAGTGAGGAAATCAGACCTTGATGCACTCATCAAAGCCCTCAAGGAGGCCTCCGGTAACTCTTATCTTGCTTTAAAACTAACTAAACCGCTTATTGTTGACTCTGGTGCATCTCATCACATGATTTGTGATTCTAAGTTGATTAGTGAAATTAAACCTGCTAGTGGAAATGTGATTATAGCTAATGGTGATAAGGTACCAGTAGAAGGAAGTGGAAACTTAAAATTGTTTGATAAAACCTCTAAAGCCTTCTATATGCCGAGTTTTACATCAAATTTATTATCAGTTAAGAAAGCCACTACTGATTTAAATTGTTATGCAATATTTAGTCCTAATGATGTATATTTTCAGGATATTGAGACAAGTAAAATGCTTGGCCAAGAAGTCACTAAAGATGATCTCTACTTGCTTGAGGACTTAAACCTATCTTCTTCTAATTTATCTTGTTTTAGTTCAATTATTGTTAAAGCAAACAATGCTATTTGGCATGCTAGACTAGGACATCCTCACTCTCGAGCCTTAGAACTTGTGTTTCCCAATATTTCTTTTAAAAATGATGATTGGGAGGCTTGTATTCTTGGTAAACATTGCAAATCTGTTTTTCCTAAGTCATTGACTATTTATGAAAATTGTTTTGATCTGGTTCACTCTGATGTATGGACATCACCATGTCTATCTAGAGAAAACCAAAAATAGTTTGTTACCTTCATTGATGAAAAATCTAAGTATACTGTGTTAACTCTCCTTCCTTCTAATGATAGGGTGATTGAAGCTTTTATTAGTTTCCAAAATTATGTGACTAACCATTATAATGCAAAAATTAAGATTTTGAGATCAGATAATGGTGGAGAATATACAAGTCATGCCTTTAAACAACACCTCAACAAGTATGGCATAATCCATCAAACCAGCTGTCCCTATACTCCACAACAAAATGGTGTAGCTGAGAGAAAGAATAGACACCTCATGGAAGTGGCTCGATCTATGATGTTCCACACTAATGTTCCGAAACGTTTTTGGGGTGATGCGGTCCTTGCAGCTTGTTACCTAATCAACTGGATCCCCACAAAGATTTTGCAAGATGCTTCTCCATTCGAGGTACTAAACAAAGAACAACCTACATTTGATCACCTATGAGTATTCGATTGTGTTTGATATGTCTTAAAACCAGGTGAACTAAGGGACAAGCTCGACACCAAAAGTACCAAGAGCATGTTCATCGGCTATTCTACAACTCAAAAAGGCTACAAATGCTATGAACCTGAGTCTAGACGTATCCTGGTGTCTCGTGATGTGAAATTTGTAGAAACTCGGGGATACTATGACAAGAAAATTGGGACAAACTTCGCGACCTGTCCGCATCGTCATCCGATCGTGCCAAGAACCTCCGTATTATCCTTGAGAGGCTAGGTGTTGAAAATGATCGGGACGCCGACAAATCAGTCGGGCCAAATTCACTTGGCGACCGTGTTTCACCTGTTGACCTTGATACGAATGGCTCAGATGCAGCCCTCACTCCGCCTACCTCTAATAACCCATCCGAGTCAAATGAAGAGCAAGCACTCGAGGAGGAGAGTCAACCTGATGAGCATCTTATATATGACGATGATGATGATGATGAAGCACATGATCATGGGGAGGTTATCCCCTTACGGAGAAGTCAACGGTTACAACATGCTCATGAGGAGGTTATCCCCTTAAGGCACAGTCAACAGCTACAAAAGATTCCCCGCATATTCTACAACAATGTTGTAGTTGCACATCCTATTCAAGCGGTGTGCACTCTGGCTCACTTTCCTTTGGAACACCAAGTCTTTCTTGGTCAAGTGGAAAAACACTGGGTACCAAACACTTCTGATGAAGCCAAGGAACACAAGGTGTGGCTTGACGCCGTTAGTGCTAAAAAGACGGCAATGGAGATAAACCACACATGGGATGAGGCTGACTTACCAAAAGACAAGAAGGCAGTCACTTCCCGATGAATCTTTACTATTAAATACAAGAGTGATGGGGAGATTGAACGCTATAAGGCGCGACTTGTTACACGAGGATTCACACAAACGTATGGGGAGGACTATCTTGATACGTTTGCTCCGGTAGCAAAACTCCACACCGTCCGTGTTGTTCTCTCGTTGGCTACTAACTTGGATTGGGAACTTTTGCAAATGGACGCCAAGAATGCATTCTTGTAAGGCGAACTCAAGGATGAAGTATATATGCGACCTTCACCCGACTTAGAAGAGACCATTGGTCCTGGTAAAGTTTTCAAACTCAACAAGGCGATCTATGGCTTAAAACAGTCACCAAGAGCCTGGTACCATAAACTGAGTACTACATTGCTTGGGAGAGGCTTTCGCAAATCAGAGGCTGATCACACCCTCTTCACATAGCCAGAAACTCAGTGTTTCACGAGAGGACAAAACTTATTGAAGTTGATTGCCACAAGGTTCGAGAACAGATTCAACTTGGCGTCACCCTTCCATGCCCCACCAAGAGCTCTGAGAAACTAGCCGATATTCTTACCAAAGCAGCCAGTCCACAAGTCTGTGAGTATATTCACTCTAAGCTCGGCCTTAAAGACCTCACTCGGCCATGAGATTTCCTAGCATGGCACCTACACTCTTTTTCCCTTATGTATAGTTTTTACCAAGTGGTTTTCTATACTAAGGTTTTTTAATGAGGTGGGTGCTCGTGAGTCCAAGCTTGATGATCATACTCGATCAAGCTTGAGGGGGAGTATAAAAACTCACACCACGTCCGTACAACCATTTGTCCGTACAACATATTCAGTGGACCGTCCGTACAGATGAGAGAATGATCGAGTCCAGCCCTTGAAGAGGAAACCGAGTCCAGACCTTGAACAGGAAACCCTAATGGTCTCCAAAGCATCTAGATCCTTCCTTTTGTAGCCGTTACAGCTGCTGTCGACTTCAAGCAAGTGGGCGCCCAAAATAGTCACATGCTGACTTAAGGAAGGATGTCACTATCAGCTATGTAAATCGTGTATAGTATCTTGTAGGAATATGCTTTTCTCTTTGTCTATATTTAGAATGTAACTAGGATCCATTTCAAGTAAGAAGAGAGAATTCTCTTTCTCCATTACACTCTACACTTTTCGATTTCTAAACTCTCTACACTCGATCACACTCTTCTACTTTGTTCATCATTCTTGTTACATAAGAAATCACTTTGTTTTTTCTAAAACTTACATATGGAACCTGGGACGAAGACCAGGACCAGCACGTGTACCAGGAAAAAATCGGACTGGGAGACGGGGACGTGGCCGCGACCGGATCAAGACGGCCATCGACCCTTGCACCAAATTTGATGCCCGGAACGACAACAAGGAGCCAAACAGAAGCTAGGGCCGCCAACAAGAAGTGCCTCATCTTTTTCCCAAGCATTCGTCCGAGATCAAGAGGAATTTGAGCATGGAGCCATTCAAGCCGCCGGACGGTCGACCAAGGTTCCTTTCTCGGTCTTCACCATTACACAAAGGTGAAGACCTCCAAGTACACAAGGGTCTTCACCATTAGGGGGAATTGTACTCTTTTTCCTACCTTGGGTTTGTCCCAATGGGTTTACCAAGGAGGTTTTAACGAGGCTACGATCCCTAGTACATGGTCATGTCCGTGGACCACTCCCGGCCACGTGGCCATCCTATCTTTCGCTTTTCTTTATTTGTGACCGTTGTCTTTTAAAATTGTTTCTGGACGCTGCGTTTTGTTTTAACCCACGTCTTTAGGGTTTGGGAGTTCCCTTGTAATGGCTAGCCTATTTAAAGGACCTAGAACCCATAATGTAAAGGTTAGACTGGTAATAAAAATCAAAGGTGTTCCTTTTATCTCTCGTTTTCAGTGATTGAAACAAAACCCTAGAAGCTTCTCGAACCGGGTTCGAAACCTTCTAGCTTAGCCGTATCACAAGGAGATCCAACCCTTGTGTGTCGCTACATAGATTCCCATTCTATCTCCATCAAAACGAGAGACTAGCGAGTCGAGCATCTCCTCGTGAACCTCTTCCGCCTCTATCTTCATCGTACCAAGAGACCAACGAGTCGAGTTTCTACTCGTGAACCTCTTCCACCGTTCCTATCGCTCGTTGGAGCCGCAGGACCCGATTCCATTGTTTCCAGTCACGTCCGTATGTTCGTGTGTCACGGCCGTCGTCTGGGGTTACATCAATTGGTATCAGAGGCGAAAGTTCCTCGCAAGGTCGTATCTTTCCATTCTTTACGTTTCTAGTTTTCTATTTCGAGCTTTGAGTCTTAGCGTTAAAAGTTTGTTCTTGCTGGGTATGTTAGTGTTCTTGCGAATTCTTGGTTTTGTTAGTTTAGATCTTTAAAGTTGTTTCCTTTGCGTTTGGTCTTTGTTTGTGGTGGCCTAAAAACCACGTCTGGTGTTGTTAGTCCTAGCGCGTAGAGTCAGTCGTTTGTTTTAGTCTTAGGTTGTTGTCTCGTAGTGCTTTTGCTTTTTCTTTTTGTCTCAATCATTAGCTGTTTAAAGAGTTTGTGTTGTGTTGATCTTATCGAACAGAGAACCCACACATTTAAATATTGCCTTGTAGGATTCGTCCGAACAGCCACGCGTCACGGATCAGCCGATGAGAGCAACCGCCGCTGACCAACGTCACTGTACATCAGAGTATCTCTTGGTTACCGTCGCACCACTCTCCGACCATCGCTGGTACCATTTCTCCAACCAGCCCATACGGAAACCACCGTCCGACCAGTACCTAGACGCCGTCTGTACAACCGGGCCACCGTTCGAACAACCGCCGCCGTCCGTACAACCACTGTCCGTATGACCACCGTCTGTACTATGGCTGATCAACAACAACCGGGTGAACCACTTCCTCCACCTGAAATCGGGGCCGTATTAGCTGAGATACACACTCAAATGGCCCAACTTGGAGAACGACTCCAAAGAATTGAGACGGGTCGGCACCAACCAACGGTTCGAGCGAAACAAGTTCCAAACCGGCAACAACGCAATGACCTCAATCCAGGAGGAACGTCGGACGAGAACGACTCGACGACCGACATTATCAGCCGGTTAAACCAGGGCACAAGCTTACCGCCCCAACGTTCTCTGGAAATGTAGACCCGGAAGCGTACCTAGATTGGGAAGGGAGGATGGACCACATATTTGCCTGCTACAACTATCCCGAGGCCAAGAAGGTCGCCTTTGCCGCAGCTCAGTTCACAGACCACGCTCTTACATGGTGGGATCAGAGTGAAGCTGATCGAAGGAGAAACGGAGAACGGACCTTACCACACTGGGAGGCCATGAAGAACGAGATGAGGCGCCGATATGTGCCACCACTATACCACCGAGACCTCCAGCGAAGGTTCCACAAGCTCTCTCAAGGAGTCAAAAGCGTTGAAGATTATTACAAAGAGTTCAAACATCTCCGCAACCGATTGGAAATTGATGACACCTAAGAAGGCATGATGGCACAGTTCCTAGATGGCCTTCAAGATCGTATAGCAAGAAAGGTGGAGCGTTTGACGTACAACTCGTTCGAGGAACTCTACATCTCGCGATGCAAGTCGAACAACAGATCAAGAAGAAGATCAGCAACACCAACCGTACTCGCATTCAAGGAACGCCCAGTTGGTCACCTAATTCGTCTCCAACAGCCGGAGGTCATTGCAGCCAGGACAAGTCCAAGGCCATTGCCGTTGACTTGCGGTTCAAGTCATGGGAGCCGACCAGGGACGCATGTAATGAACCAAAGCCGCAGCAGGCCGAAGGGAGAAGAAGAGATATCGTGTGTTACAAATGTCAAGGCCAAGGGCAATATGCTCGAGAATGTCCTAACCTGCGCACAATGACCATTACCGCGTCTGGAGAAATCGAGTCCGTGAATGGTGACGACCAAGACGAGCAGGACAACGCCTTGGAGATCGAAGAAGCTGTGGCCGAGCCTGACGAAGGAGAACTACTCATGATCCGACGAGTCCTCAACACCAGCCAGGCGCCGGACGATACGCATCAGCGAGACAACATTTTCCATAGACGTTGCACTGTAAGTGGGAAGGTTTGTGGCTTGATCATCGACGGTGGATCTTGCACCAAAGTTGCAAGTTCCTACATGGTCAAGAAACTATCGCTTAACACCACAAGCCACCCGAAACCCTATAAACTCAAATGGTGAATGACAAAACCATGATTCATGTCAATGAACAAGTCATAGTTCCGTTTAGTGTGGGCCCTTATAAAGACCAAGTCTTATGTGATGTGGTGCCAATGCAAGCTAGCCACCTCCTTTTGGGGCGTCCATGGGAGTTTGACAAAATGACCTCTCACTGCGGCCACACCAACCAATATTCCTTTGTGCACGAGAACAAGCGTATTTGCTTAAAATCCTTGAGTCCTACACAAGTCTACGAGATGCAATCGAAATTGTCTAAGGATCCGGACGCTAACTTTTTGATCAATGCTAGTATTGTTCGGAGATCACTTAGTGACTCCACTTGTCAAGTGTTATTGATGGTGTTTCAAGATGTTGTGAGTACAGAACATGAACAGGACGCCGTCCCGTCCGTGATCAAGTCACTATTACGGTGGTACCAGGACATCTTTCCTGAAGAATTACCACACGGCCTACCACCATTGCGAGACATTGAGCACAAGATCAATCTCCTACCCGGTGCACAACTGCCTAACCGACCAGCTACCGTGTGAACCCTGAAGAGGCTAAGGAGCTAGAATGCCAATTAGCCAATCTCATGAAGCAGGGATACGTGTGAGAAAGCCTAAGTCCGTGTGCGGTGCCGGTCCTGTTGGTTCCAAAGAAGGATGGGACGTGGCGCATGTGTGTAGATTGCCGTGCAGTGAACAACATCACAATCAAGTACCGCCATCCCATCCCACGCCAGGACGACTTGCTTGATGAACTTAGCGGTTCCACCATCTTCTCTAAGATAGACCTTAAAAGTGGCTATCATCAAGTGAGGATGAAAGAGGGAGATGAGTGGAAAACCATGTTCAAAAACAAGCAAGGTTTGTACGAATGGTTGGTAATGCCATTCGGTTTGTCTAATGCTCCGTCCACATTTATGAGCCAAGCTAGCATCCGCAAACCCAAGTTGAGAGATTGATGAATCATGTTCTTAGAGCGTACATTAATAAGTTTGTGGTGGTATACTTTGATGATATTCTTGTTTATAGCAATAGTCTTGAAGAGCATTTAGATCATTTGTCCTTAGTCTTGAACACTCTTAGGGAAAACAAGTTGTATGCTAATTTGAAGAAATGTGTGTTCGGAGCTACTGAACTTTTTTTTCTAGGCTTTGTTGTGAGTGCCCAGGGGCTTAAAGTGGATAATAACAAGATCAAGGCCATTGAAGATTGGCCAACCCCAACCAACATCAGTCAAGTCCGAAGCTTCCACGGCCTAGCCAGTTTCTATAGGCGGTTCGTGCGAGACTTTAGTTCCGTAGCAGCGCCACTCACGGACACCATCAAAAATAATGTCGAGTTCAAGTGGGGCTAAGCTCAATAGGCAGCATTTCGCGACCTTAAGAAGTGGCTGACACAAGCACCACTATTGGCCCTTCCAGATTTCAGCAAGACGTTAGAAGTGGAGTGCGATGTGTGCCGTTCTGACGCAAGGAGGCAAGCCTATTGCGTATTTCAGTGAGAAGCTCAGCGGACCGTCGCTCAACTACCCGACCTATGACAAGGAGCTATACGCCTTAGTTCGTGCCACAAAGACTTGGCAACACTATCTCCTGGCCAAAGAGTGCGTCATTCACACCGATCACGAGACGTTGAAGCACTTGCGAGGGCAAATTAACCTGAAGAAGAGTCACGCCAAGTGGCTGGAGTTTATTGAAACTTTCCCTTATGTTATCAAGTATAAGAAGGGAAAAGAAAATGTGGTAGTCGACACCTTTTCACGGCGCCACATGCTGATCACCACCATGGACGTGCGAATCCTCGGGTTTAAAAGTATCAAGGACGCTTACGCCACCGATCCTGAGTATGCAGAGTGTTACTGAGAGCACGGCAAAGGCAACTACACCCAGTTCTTTTTGCATGATGGGTTTCTATTCAAAGGAAGGCGATTATGCATTCCAAGCGGATCTATAAGGGAGTTGCTGATGAGGGAGGCACATGGAGGTGGGCTTACGGGTCACTTTGGCGTAGCTATGACAATGGCCATTCTGAAGGAGCATTTCTATTGGCTTAAGATGAAGCGCATGGTGGAAACGTTCTTTGGAATGTGCATTCCGTGCAGGGCGGTCAAGTCAACTACACGTCCCTATGGCCTCTACACGCCACTGCCGATCGCTTCAAGTCCTTGGGTTGACTTATCAATGGATTTTGTCCTTGGTCTTCCCCCATGCGACAAGAGGGACGCTATTTTCGTCATAGTGGACCGATTCTCCAAGATGGCCCACTTCGTCCCTTGCAACAAGACCAAAGACGCCACCAATATCGCCGACCTGTTCTTCCACAAAGTAGTAAGGCTACACGGCCTGCCCCGCACGATCGTGTCCGACCGAAGCCCAAGTTCCTCGGTCATTTCTGGAGAACCTTGTGGAGGAAGCTAGGTGATAACACTCTGATTTACATGTTTTTAGCATCCTTTTTTGTCTATATTTTGCATTGGTCATACCTCTAACTTAGCATTTTTAGGTCATTTACTGCAAGAATCAACTTTTAGAGCATTTAGGGTGTTGCATTTTTGCATTTGCATATTTTGGATGAAAACAGGCACTTTAGAGCCTAAAAAGAGCAAAAAGAAGGGTTAACAAGTTGCAGCTATCACAAGGAAGGAACTGGTTACATTTATAGGGTTTATACAGAATCATCAAGAAGGAAAAAGGAGGCACCCGACCATACCACTCGATAATTACCAAATAGCACCTGGTCGAGTTCATGACGAGACCTGCAAATATCGACTCGAATGAAGATTTTACGGTGGGATTCAGCTTCTGATTCTTCATCAAAGTTATAGGATATTGAGTTCTCTTTCCAAAGGTGGTGATTTGAAGCCAATCGGATTTGCGGTTCAAGAGTTATTCCTGTTTTAGTAAGCGTATTTACATCCAGATCGAAGAATATAACCACCCGATCACCTATCCGATCATGCACCCGAAGGGAAGCTCGAGTTCCACCTCGTGTAGCATGGTCGGATACCTGCTGATGTGGCCGCTGTCGTGGCTAGGTCAACCTTTTTCCTTATAAATACTCCCTCTTAACCCTATTTTCGCGAGCAAGAGGCGAGAGCCGCTTCCACTCTTTTCTTATAATTTCTTTTCATGTTTTTGTTCTTCTTTCAACTTGAATTCTGTTTACATTTTGCTATTGCTTCTTTTTAATAAAACGTTTATCTCTTTTCTCATCTTTATGATTATGCAATTTTTAGTTGTTTCTGGGTTTATGTTCTTTGCCATGAGATCCGAGTAGTGTAGCAAAGTTTCGCGGGATGGGATAGATGATTAGGTGTTCTTGATCGGTTAGGATGCTTTAGTTGATTGTTATGATAGATAAATTTCCTTCTAGGTTGATGTTCTTAATGCGGTCAACAGACCGACAGGTTGAGATTAGATCTAGGGCGTTTATAATGCTACCGGCCGAAAGGAGTAGATAAAATGCTTGATTAGGTCAATGCTAGAGGTATACTTAACTTTGAGTGAAAAAATCAGATAAGTCTAAGTATACTGACAAAAAATGAATTGTTCTTAATGCCTGCTTGTTCATATTGCTAGTGCGACAGTGTGGTAGTATGTTCAAGGTTGATTGTTACTAGTGCGACAGTGTGGTGACAAGGTTTTAGAGGTTCATTGTCTAGGAAATAATTGCTTGAGGCATGTAAGGCATCCGTACTGGTCTAGAACACTTAGGATTCGATTACCCCCATCCTTAGGAACTTTCGTATTTTGATTGTTTACTATTTTTATATCAACCCGACCACCAACCCGATCAGGTACTCGATCACCTGCATCGTGTGGTACTTCGAGTTGTTCTTTATTTTTGTTCTTTCTGTTTTCTTATTTTTGTTCACCTTAGGTTGATAGACAAAACCCCCATTATTATTTGGCTTGACTTGCTTGTTTCTGATTGCATCCTATCTGCTAGCATAACAACCATTTGGATTGATAACCCTTTGTACTACAACTGCATAGGGAATTGATACCCTGGGTGAAAACTAGTCTATCACTAGGCACCTGGCTCTTGTACTCTACTGCATGTCATCCGCAGACAGACGGCCAAACAGAGGTCGTTAACCGAACCCTTGGAGCATTGCTACGGACCACCGTAAGCGGTAACAGAAGAAACTGAGTTGAGTGCCTGCCTTTGGTGGAGTTTGCTTACAATCTGGCCATCCACCGTACAACCAAGAAGTCACCGTTCGAAGTCGCTATGGTTTCAAACCTCTTACCCCCATGGACGTGCTACCTTTACCGCCCGACAAAGTAGTGAACCAGGACGGAAAGCAAAGCCGAGCTTGTGAAGAAGATTCATGCGGACGTAAGGGCCAGCATCGAGAGGCAAACCGAACATTATGCACGGACGGCCAACAAAGGCCGCAAGACTATGGTGTACAAGGAGGGCGACTTGGTTTGGCTACATTTACGTCCAGAACGGTTTCCACTGAAGAGTAAAGACAAGATGAGCTCGCGCTGAGATGGACCATTCCGAGTGATCAAGAGGATCAACGACAACACCTACCGCCATGAACTGCCAGGTGAGTACTTAACATCGACAACGTTCAACGTGTCTGACTACGCCCCGTTTGATGCAGGTACCGAGGAAGATATTTTGATGGAAAAACCTTTTTAAGAGGGAGGGAATGATGGAACCTGGGATGAAGACCAGGACCATGATGTGTACCTGGATGGAACCGGACTGGGAGACACGGACGCGGCTGCGACTGGATCGAGACAACCATCGACCCTTGCACCAAATTTGATGCCCGGAGCGACCATAAGGAGCCGAACAGCAGATAAGGCCACCAAAAAGAAGTGCCTCATCATTGTCTAAGTATTCGTCCGAGATCAATAGGAGTTCGAGCATGGAGCCATTCAAACCGCCGGACGGCCGACCGAGGTTCCTTTCTTGGTCTTCACCATTACACAAGGGTGAAGACCTCCAAGTCATTAGGGGGAATAATACTCTTTTTCCTACCTTGGATTTGTCCCAATGGGTTTACCAAGGAGGTTTTAACGAGGCTACGATCCCTAGTGCATGGTCACGGCCGTGGACCACTCCCAGCCACGTGGCAGCTTTTTTTTATTTGTGACTGTTGTCTTTTAAAATTGTTTCTGGACGCTGTGTTTTGTTTTAACCCAAGTATATTAGGGTTTGGGAGTTCTCTTGTAATGGCTAGCCTATTTAAAGGACCTAGACCCCATAATGTAAAGGTTAGACTGGTAATAAAAATCAAAGGTGTTCCTTATATCTCTCGTTTTCAGTGACTGAAACGAAACCCTAGAAGCTTCTCGAACTGGGTTCGAAACCTTCTAGCTTAGCCGTATCACAAGGAGATCCAACCCTTGCGTGTCGCTACATCAATCCCCCTTCTATCTCCATCAAAACGAGAGACTAGCGAGTTGAGCATCTCCTCGTGAACCTCTTCCGCCTCTATCTTCATCGTACCAAGAGATTAGCGAGTCGAGTCTCTCCTTGTGAACCTCTTCCACCCTTCCTATCGCTCGTTGGAGCCGCACGAACCCGATTCCATCGTTTCCAGTCCCGTCCCTATGTTTGTGAGTCACGGCCGTCGTCCGGGGTTACATCAGGAGGTCTCCATCTAGATTGAGAGTGGAGGTCGCCACTGAGAATGAGAGTGGACGTCGCCACCATGAACGAGAGTGGCAAACGCAAGGAAGGCAGACGCAACATAGTCGAGCATGAGGGCGGCAAGTGTGAGAGCGTCAAACGTGAGGACGACGACGGCGTCGATCATCGAGCAAGAGAGCGTCGAACAAAAGAGCGTCGAGCAAAAGAGCGTCGAGCGTGAGAAACGTGAGAGCGTCGAGCATCGAGCGCGAGAGTATCGAATGTGAGGGCGGCGAGTGTGAGAGCATCAAACATGAGGAGGGCGAGGGCGTCGAGCATCGAGCAAGAGAGCGTCGAGCAAAAGAGCGTCAAGCGTGAGAGCGTTGAGCGTCGAGCAAAAGAGCGTCAAGAGCGTTGAGAGTGAGAGCGTCAAGCGTGAGAGCGTTGAGCGTGAGAGCGTCGAGCAAAAAAGCGTCGTTGAGCGCGTGAGCATCATCGAGCGCAAGAGGGTTGAGCGTGAGGACGTTGCTGTGAGGGAGCGAGCAAATGTTCGATATGCAACTCGGCTCAGTCTCACTAACTACTGAGACTCTGCCCCTACCACGACCACGTCCGCGTCCTCGACCACAACCAGCAACAGCACCATCTCTAACCATCTGCACTACCATGAAAAGAAGACTAAGCAAACAATTTATACTAGAACATAGAAACATAAACTCACCGTGGAATCACACAGTTGGCTCGAAGAGGATGTTCTGAAACTTCATGCCACACACAATTGACTAACACACATATTCAATCAAAGCATGCAATCCCAACATCAACAACAGAAACCTAGTGAACCCAAACCTACAACCGTAAGGACTCTGATATTAAACTGAAACGACCCAACCGTTTTTTTTAAATAAATAATAAATAATAATAATAATAATAATAATAATAATAATAATAATAGTAATAATAATAATAATAATAATAATAATAATAATAATAATAATAATAATAATAATAATAATAATAATAATAATAAATTAACTACAACAAGTGGTACCATATATATCCACTAGCCACCTAACCACAATCACAAACAACAGCGGAAATAAACAATACCAATAAATATCCAATAATAACCACTATTATAACATAATCCATATTCAATAACCAATCATCAGAAAACATGAAACCAGCAACCTAACAATGTTTCTAATGACCCAACTCTAGCAAACTAGCAAGGCCAGACAACATCCAATCGAGTCCCTAGAACATCCTCCTCTTCATTGCCTTGATTCCATGATCACACTTTGCCTTTACCTGCACCACAAACACATATTGCAATGCATGAGTAATGAATAAACACTCAGTAAGGCAATCCTCCCATCTATTGGGCTATACACACAAGCAATAGAGACATCTCCAACCATCAACCAACAATCAACAAACAACAAACAACAAATAACAAACCAGGACTCTGCATCGACCGACACCAACATGCATCGACCGACACCACATGGGGATGCATCGACCAACACAAGGGATGCATCGACCGATGCAAGTTACACATGCATCGACCGACACTCGCACTGCATCGACCGACGCATGCTCGACATAACACGAAAACCCTAGGTTTTACGCGCCGTCCTCACACTTGCATCGACTGACGCACAGTGCATCGACTGATGCAACATGCCGAGCATCGTGTTTTCCCCGAAGCCTCTCGCCAGATCTTTGTTCCTGCAACCACAAAACTCGATCCCAAGCTACAAGAAAGCTTCCTAACGTCCCAAATAACCAACTAACAAGCCTAACAACACATAAACAAGCAGATCAGAGAAATCTCTAGCTTAGATAAGCCATGGTCCTGCACTTACCTTTGCCAAGACGATTCTAAACCTCAAACAAGCAATAAAACACTCCTAGCAAGCTCCTACAACGTTATAAGCCTCAGATCTCACCAGAAAATGCCACAAATCTCCAAGAATCTCCCAAAACGCTTAAGAATTCTTTTCCTCTCTTCTTGTCTCTCAAAAACGGCTTAACTCGCCTAATGAGACAAAAACTTGAGTTAAGGGTTTTTCTTAACCCAAAACACAGCGTTTAACTTAAACTCGTCTGCAGAAAACCAACCTTGCATTGACCGATGCAATCTCTAAACCAGGATTTTGGTTCGCGGGTGTTACATTTCAATTCTCTTATGCAGTTGTAATATAAGAGATGTGAATCCATAAAGTGTGTGTATGCATCCAATCAAGATGTAACAACGACTCAAGTAAGCCAAATATGAAAGTGGTTTTGGTGAAACAGTTTGGTGAAACAAATGTAAATGCAGAAAGTAAAATGCTTGAAACAGAAACTAAATGCAAGTAAACAAAGCAAGCAATACTAAAATTAAACTAACAGAAGTAAAAGCAGTAAACAAACAGTAAAGATGCAAAATGTAAATTGAAATGGAACAGAAAATAGATGAACAACCCGAAGGTGCTCGATCAAGCACTCGACCGTGTGACTGGTCGAGTGACTAGGTCGAGTGGGTAGATACGAAGAACAGAGGAAATTTTGACAACTTAAAACAGAAGTGCAATGAAACAGGATAATATGCGATAAGTAAACAATCAAATGACAAAGTAGGCTTCCAGAGATGGATTCATGGGCTGCTTTTCAGGCTGTGGCTATCTAAACTGGCTAACAAACCTCAATCAAACATGAGCTATCTCTAGACAATGATCTTAATGACTCACTAATCCACTCTCATGACAGAAGTGATCAAGGTTAAGTAACATCCTAACCCAACTCTCATTGGTGAAACCATACTAAACAGGCATTAAGAACCAGATCATTACTTGTCAAAAAACACCTTATACAACCAATCTCTTGGGATAAGCATGATAATCTCCAGTATTAGCTTTATCTAACAACTCTAACATTGGTATGATGCAGAGAAGCTTAAGATCTATCCTTACCCTCTCAGTATAAGAACAACATAGAGCTTACCTAACCCAGAAAAGGTATGTAAACAATCAAGCTTAACCAATCTAAACAACCACAACCCTAAACCATCCTAATCCATCTCCAGGATCCTAACCCACTACTCAGATGAAAAAAACATGATGATGAACATAAACCCAGAAAATGATGAAACTAACATGATAAGATAGATGAGATGATGGATATATAGAAACTTAATATAAAGAAGCAAACTCAGATTCTCAATACCCAGAAAGTTATGAGACTTACAAAGTATTGAAATCTGAGAAAAAAAGTAAATAAAAGTTGTGAAAAAGTAAATAAAAGCTAAAAACCCTTAAGGGGTAAGAACTAAGGTTTTTGTGGCTGTTGATGTGATTTTTCATAAAAAATAGTCTTTCTTGCGACCATGTGGTACAAGGGGTATATATAGTGAGGGAAGGAAGCTATGATTTGGCTAGATGACAAAATAGAAAGTCGGCTCGATGTACTCAACCACAAGCGGTTGAGTGGCTTGGTCGAGTGGTCCATTCCTATGCTTCCAAATGGTTGAGTCCCTGAATATCACATGGTCGAGTCGACGAGTTGCACACGGTCGAGTGTTGAAGTAGCAGGCGGTTGAGTGCACGAAGAGTCGTGGTCGAGTGGTTCATCCTTTGCTGGTCATCTCCTTGATTCAACTCCTATCTGCTTCAATGGTTGCACTCCTCTCATCCCAGGTGCTATTTCCATGCCTTTTGATTCCAATTCACCTGTTAACACAATAAAGAATGCAAATGCAATGCAAATCCTACTCTAATGCATAAACAGTGCTTAAACTACGTGAAACTGACAAAAAAAACATGTAAAAGATGTGAATAAACAGTGGTTATATAAGGTAAAATATATACATATCAACTCCCCCAAACTTAGTATTTGCTTGCCCTCAAGTAAACAAATAAGACATGAGAAGGAAGAGAGGTTTGAAAGTGGGATCTCAGAACCTTAAACATGTTAATAGACTAGCTAGAATCAATGTCCAAGTTACTAATACTATGATGCAAGGTGAATGAGCTATACTTAAATATTTTAGACAAGCCTTTCACAACCTTAGCTGATTCAAGCCTTAGACTTCCACATGCATTCAAATCAGTCATTTCTTTTAACATTCATTAAACAAAAACATGAATCAGATTATGCAATGTTCAAACTCATTTGGCTTGGTAATAAGGGTTTAGAGACAAAAATGGTCTCTCTTTTGAGTGGGGCTTATCAATAACAAGTTTTTTCTCACAAAAAGTGGATTGAGCTTTAGGAGAAGGCTAAAGGTAAGATCACTTAGATACATACAAGAACAGAATATTTTCTACCCAAAGTGTTTGTTCCTATCATTTTAATCCCATAATGTCCTATTTCTACCCTTTAACTTCATCTCTTCTCTTTTGCCCTTTTTCTCTTTTGTTTTTCAGTCCTAGGAGAGGTTTCTTACTTGATTTCTTTAGTGGAATGGGGGTTTGTTTCTTAAATGCTAAGGTTCTCTTTCATACTTGTTTCCCAAGTCATAAAGCTTTTTACTAGACTTTTCTTTTATTTCTTTCTTTTCTTGACCAGAACCTTATTTGAAACTTTTACTACTCCCCATTCTTTCACTTAGAGCTTGAATTTACTTTTAAACACTCCCCTCCTAAGGACTTTACTCTTTTCTTTCTCTTTTCACTCTTTCCTTTTCTTTTTGAACACACCAAATCCCAAACCCATAAATTAAACCTCCTAGTCCTATCTAGTTTAAAAAATGCAAACTAAAACTACACAAGGTTTTATTCTTGTTAGTTTAAACCTAACACTTTCTACCAAGCTCAATCCCAAAATAGGCCTCACAGATACAAGATATAACATGGCTTGAAAGAAAGGTTGGTTAAGGGTAGGGGAAACTGATTCAATGATGAAATCAGCTGTACTTGGATCAACAAGAGTGGTAAAAATGGAAAAGATGATCCAAATATGTATAAAGTATCGATGAGTTTAAAACATTACACAAACTGATATTTAAAAGTCAATATTAGGTTCTTATAAATAGGAAATGACTTCAAATCACAACATGCTTCAGTTTAGACAGAATGCAATATAGGAATTCTAGACTTGGTTCAATCTTATGTTTCTAACCACTCAACTAGCATCAAAGTACTATTAACTTGGGCATTGATCCTCGTTTAGTGAATTTAAACAAGTTAACAAGGCTAAACTCATCATTGATCCCTAATGCAAGTATGAAACAGTCCTATGCTAACAAGATCCTAATATGAAATGCAAACTACATGAACAATCTGTTTTTTAAAAGATTTTTTGTGAAAATTTTTCAAATTTTTTGATTTTTTCTATGCCTTAGATGCAATGCAAGTATTAATATGATTAATTAAAATAAAAAAACAGGAAACAATGTTAAATGCTGTCTTAAACTCTCCCCTAAACTAAAATTACACAGTCCCTTGTGTAATAAAAATTTGAAAGAGAATTTAAGAACTTAAAACAAACAAAACATGCAACTAAATGGTATAAACAATGGATAAGGTGAAATTGGTACCTCAAGGGTTGTGGAAGAAGCTATCCACAATATCAGTCATGCTGTCATAGGTGTAGCTTGAGTATGGGGCTTGATTTTGGCTTGCTGATGGAGAGGGAGGCAACTCGACTATGGCTTCGGACATGCACTCGATTGAGTGCTTGGTCGAGTGACTCGGCCGAGTGCTTGGTGGTGGATAAAATTGCTGTCCTTTCTGCCCATAGTATTGTTGTAGGAGTGAAGGGTCCATGAAGTACTGAGATGGGAAGGGGGGGGGGTAAAATTGGCCATAGGGGTAAGGTGGATAACCCTGTTGAGCTGGAAAACCATATTGAGGCCTGGGGAAGTGCTCGGCAGAGTGCATTGGAGGCACTCGGTCGAGTGGTTGTTCGAGTGCACCGGTCGAGTGCCTCGGAACTTGCTGTTCTGCGCGAATTGAACCTCTTCTCCTCTGTGATGGCTCAAATGATGAAGCTCTTGAAGGTTCCAAAGGGTTTTCAGCCCTAGACAGTACTCTGGTTGAGCTACTCCTCCTCAAATGCTCAGTTTGTGCTGGGGATGAGTTTCCACTATTAAGCTCAGCAATCTCTCTCTTCATACCTTTGATGGACTTGGACATCTTCACCATCTTCTTATTCAGCTTTTCCACAGTCTTACATGCCACTTGTTCCACTTTTGGAGAAGTGTCACCCTCTTGCTTGTCTCTCTCACTCCTATGCTATCTCTTGGTTGAGGCTCATAGTCATCAAAGTAGAACTGTTCTTCCCCATCAGCCATATCAACATCACCAGTTTGTTCTTCAGCATAAGGGGTTGTTCCTTCAAAGAAAAGCTCAGCTGCTGGCCAAAATTCAATGTTAAGCCTTTCTCTTATGGTTGTTGCTGCTTGATTAGGTAGAACAAACTGTGATTTGCCCACTGGTGGGTGGTCAAATTTGAACAGGTATCTCCCATGATGCTTCTACTTGGCTAGAATGAGAGTTGAGGTGAGATATGGAATGTCAATCCACCTTGGCTTGGTCTTCTCACCTCTCAATAGAACATTAGTAGCCTCAAGGATTGGGGTGATGATTCTTTCAATGGTTAGGACTCCAGTTGAGCCCCTCTTGTGCAGCTTGCTAACCAAGCTTCTATATTATGTTAATTGGTAAACCAAAAACATGGCAAGGTTTGTTGACACACTATTCCCAAGAATAATGGTTCCATCTCTTGCTGTTGTGATGATGCTATATAGTGCTATATCTATCAGCTTGAGCTCTCCCTCATTGACATTACCAGTCTCATTCCTAGCAAAAAGAGTGTTTTCCAAGGCCTTGTGGAAATACCTTAGGGCTCCTGATTTTAGAACTCTTGGTGCTGGAGGAGGAATATGGCTTATCTTCTCCAATAGTTTGCCAAACAGATTGAAGTTCTTCTTTTGGGATGACAATGTTGGCATCAGTTCCTATATCAAACCCAAAAAGCTCAGCAATCTACACAATAAACAACTCATAATTCCTGCCCTTGATGGAGAAGGTGATGTAGCCTAGCTCTTCTTCTTGATCCATTTGGTCTTCATGGTATTGTATTTAGATAGTTGCTAAGAATTCACAGCTCATCTCTTTGTAACCCTCCATGTGCATCCCCATGAACTTGGTTATGTTGCACTTGTCAAAAAAGAAACTCCACATCCTCAGTTGTACCAAGTTCCACCATGGTCTCCTTGTGTGCATATCTGGTCCCTTGGAACTTCATGCTCATGAAGGCATCATAGAGCTGGGTTGTGGTCAGCTTTCCAGAATCTTCTTCTACCTCCTCCTCATCACTCACTTCTTTTTGTGGCTCCTTAGCTTGTTGTGGTTCCTCAGCTGGCCTCTTTCCTTTTGAAATGTTTCTCCTATGCTCAGAGAAATCAAACACCAACTCGTCCTCACTCTCACTCATGACCCAATCTTCTTCCTCAGGTTGGTTCTGTCGCGTTCTCCTACTCGACGAGCTACTCGACCGGCCACTCGACCGTGTGCATGGTCGAGTGCTTTCTCTGGTTTCTCTTGGATCACATGGCACCTTTTGGAACTAAGGGAAGTTTGCAGCTACAAGCTTAGCAGCCTCTCGGCGAGCAGCAGCTCGTTCTTGTATATCACCCTTCTTGGAAGCCATTTCAAAAGAAACTTGGAAGAATAAACTCAAAGCTCAAAGTTAATAGGTTAGTAAACCAAAAAGATTGAAAGAACTGAGCCTTGAGCTTCTAAAAGAGATTTCTAGCAAAAAATTGATATGTTTATGCAAATGAGAGAGTGTGGAGAGCTTAGAATCGAATTAGGTGCTTATAAAGAAGGATGAGGAGACAAGGAGATAAGGGAGGAGCGTGTATACCATTCAAATTCGAAATTGGAATCTTTGACTCACTTTGTCACATGCTCGACCCCACCACTCGACCCCACTTGGTCGAGTGCTTGTCCAAATTCAAAATTCAAACTTCTTCTCCCACCAAATCAATCGAGCAAGCAACACTACAAGAAAACATGGAATTACCGACTGCAAGTTGCGACTAAAAACACAGTCGCTAAATTTAGCGACTGAATTGCGATTGTTTTGCTACTGAATGGCTACTAAAATAAAACAGCCGCCTAGTAGACGCTAATTGGAGACTGATGCATAATGTCGCAGTGTAGTCGCCAATTTGCGACTAATTTGGAGACCAGTTTGATAGTCGCTAAAAAATTGCAACTAAAGAGCTACTATTTAGCGACTGCTTTAATGAATTTGGGCTTTAACAAAATTTGGGCCGTAACAAAACACGAAAACCCATTTCTTATTTGTTTTCTTCCCCGAACAAACTCTAATCCAACTTTTATTTTTCTCAATTGTTTCTTCTTCTTCTAGATGAAATGGCGAAACCTCAAAACCCTAGATCTAAATTCCTCTCACTCGACGAAACCGTAAACCCTTGATGGCTGGAGTAAAGAAAAAAAGAGGAGGAAGAAGAAACCCCTCGAATCGAACCTCTAGAACCTCACAAACGGCGAATCGAAGACCCGCTACTCTTCCCAGCCAATATGCCTTCACGCCGGCGAACCACGGAGATCCAGACACTGATTTTGAGGGAATTCCTGTTCCAATCCTCCAGCCTCCAACGAGACCTACACCTTCTTACCGAGACTATCCACCTCCGACGAATTTGTTCCAGAACTTGAGGAGATTTCCTGGAACATCCCCTGCCAGCGAAGCTCCAATCAGACGTCCTTTTCCTCTCGCCTCCGCGACGAATCCACCAGAATTCTCAAGTCAACTTCGAGAGTCTCCTCAACCGTCAGTCACGAATCATCATTGACAATCTCCTCAACCGTCAGTCACAAATCATCATCAACAGTCTCCTCAAGTCTCGAATCTACCTAGACAATCTCCTCTACCTCGACAGTCTCCTTTACCTCGACAATCTCAACCTGGTCAACCTCGAGCAGCTTCTGCATCACATCACAGTTATCAAGCGCAAAACTCACATGAGGAAGAAGCTGATTCTAAGGATGACAGTGTAAGGCAATCAAATCTCCCAGCTGATGTACTCGCTTCTTTGCATGACATGCTTGTCCAACCAGGCCGTGAGTTGTATACCACTGTCCTCTCTCCCTCATTAGAGCCTGGAACCACTTGGTAAGATTAGGATTTTTAGTTGATGAGATTAATTAGAGTTTGACTTGGATTGATTAGAATTTTTAGGTTTGTTTGTGTTTGGAGGTTTATTTTAGATTGATTAGAATTTTTAGGTTTGTTTATGTTTGAAGGTTTCGATTAGAATTTTACTTTTGATTTGTTTGTGTTTGAAGGTTTGGTAAATACAAGTCATCACTTACCCGGAAGATTACAAAAGTGTTTACAAACAAGTTTGATGGTCCATTTTACAGTTAGGGTTGTGTTCCTACTGTAAGAAGAGAAAACTACTTCTTGGAATTCGCGGTAAACTTCTACTCCTTTCAATTTGATTTCTGTATTTATAGTTTTTTTTTTTGGTTTTTTTTTTTTTTTTTTATCACTAACACTAGTCTTCTTTTGTAGAAAACACACACCTAGGATCCCTCACTAACCGGTGTGGTTCAACAAAAGTTCTATACCATTTGTCAAAACCGTATGAAAGACATGGTTTCCAAGGCAGCAGCTCAGCGAGATCAAGAAAAACCGAGTTGGATTGAGAAAACTCTTTGGAAAGAAATGTGTGACTATTGGAACACAAAAGAAGCCATGGCAAAGAGTGCAACCACTTCAGTAACTCGAATGTTAATGGTCTTGGCCCTAACAAGCATGTATCAGGGCCGAAGTCTTACTTACAAATCGAACAAGAGATGGTGAGTTATCCTTTTCATTGTTTAATAAGTTACATCAGATAGTTCATTATCTAACCATTTCATTGTCTAACTTTTCAGGAAGTGGAATTGGGAAGACTGCCAACTATTCCTGCAGTCTACTTTCATAAACTATAGAGGAACATACTTTGGGGTTGGAAGCCTAGGGAGTTACATCAACGGGAAGCGGAAGTTCCATGGAAGCTCTTCTGCTTTCACAAGCCTGCAACAAAAGCTTGAAGAAGCAAACTGCAAAATAGAGCAACAAGCAGCTCTACAAGCAGAGCGCGACGTAGAGGCTTCACGGGTTGCAGCTGAGGCTTTACGGGTTGCATCTGAGCAACAAGCAGAGATCTCACGCTTGGTGAGCTTTCTCAAGACTAACCCAAACTATGTCGCCTTCCTCGAGTCTCAAACCAATGACCCAAACCTTTTTGATGTTCAAAGTTAGGTTCCTTCACTATCCCTCCTTCCTTTATGATTATGAAAACTTTTGTAATATTTGTGACTTGTACTCTTGTTATGTTTGGATGTTTTCTACAACTACGATGTTGGATGTAAAATTAAACTTATGTGTTTGTTTAATTTCATGTTTGTTATGTTTTAGTTCTATTTTTCATAATCAGTTTTGGTATTACAAAATCAAATAATTCGTTTTTACCAAATTTTTTTTAAAAACATGATAATTAAGCAGTTGTAAAACAATCACCGAAACGTACACAAAACAGTAACCAAAATAGTCGCAAATGAGTAACCAGATCAGTCGCTAAAGCGTTGTAAATTCAGTCGCAACTTTAGCGACTATTTGGCGAGGGAATCACGACCACAATTATCAGTCGCCAACTAGTAGCTCCGTGTTGACTGTTTGGCGACTGATTATTTTAGCGACGCACTGTTTAGCGACTACGTATGTCAGTCGCCAATCAGTCGTAACTAAGTAGTTTGCGACTGTTTAGTGACTGTTTTTGTAGTCGGCAAATCCATGTATTCTTGTAGTGCAAAGGGGGTGAATCGAGTGGGCTTGGGCTCGATTGGACACTCGATTGTGTGCTTCTTAATGGGTTGGTCGAGTGGCCTTAGAGATCCTTCTCCATGAGTCCAAGTCACTTAAGTCCACTTGTAAACCCATGTAAAAGCCTACTCAAAACAAACATCAAAGAAAAACATAAAAACCATAAGGAAATTAAACTTATATACAAAGATACCTTAGGGACTTTCTCCCTAGTGAGCTTGTTTATAGTCACTAAGCTTGACTTTTGGCGCCTTTTCAGGCTTGGTTTGGAGACCAAAGAGGTGATGAGGTCTCCCCTGGTTCAAATTGATCACCATGAACCTTGTTTTTAGTCAAAACAGTCACAACACCTGAACCTTGCTTATTCTTAATCCTTAACCTTGGCCTTGTTTTTTTAACAGATTGCTTGTTGATCTTCACTTGGAGATCCTTCACCAAGCTAGTCAACTCTTGAACCGAATCCTTGAGGTCTTGAACAGCTACCTCATTGGAAGAAACCTTGGCCTTAGAGTCTATTTTTTTTCTTAAAAGACTCATCAGCTGCTTTATCCTCTATAACAAAGGGTTGGCCTCCAATGGTGGGTTGGTTTGTTGCATTCTTGATATTAAACCTCATAGTCAACCCATCAGCAATGTCCAGGCTGATCAATCCCTTTTTAACATCAATCACAGCTTCAACAGTGGCCAAAAATGGTCTTCCTAGGATAATAGGATCATCAAGCTCTTGTTCCATCTCTATGATGATGAAGTCAGTTGGTATCCTTGCCTTGCCAATCTTTACTGGAAATTTCTCCAGCTTGCCAACCACATCCTTCCTAGACCCATCAACAAGACTTATGTAGAGGTTGCTTGGCCTGAACTCTTCATATCCTAGCTTCTCTGCTATTGAGAAGGGCATGACATTCACAGAAGCTCCAAGGTTACATAAACATTTGTTGAAGTGCATATAGTTCAGTGAGCATGGCAGGTTGAATGAGCATGGATCCTCAAGCTTAGTTGGAACCACATCAGTTCCAATGTCTTCTAGAACCTTCTTGGCTTGATTCTTAGCCTTCTGCTTTGATATGTTAAGCAACATACCTTTATAGAGTGGATATGGCTCATATTGATCCAAAGCTCATCCTCTATCCTCTTTCTTCACTTCAACAGTAACTTCATGTTGAATGGCCATCAATTCCTATTTCTCAATCTTTTTTTTGAGCTGCCTAATCATTTGTGTGGATGTTGCATCGATCGACACTATCACTTGCATTGGTCGATGCATGTCTCTGAACTTCACAGCTTAGCCTCAATGCTCGAATGTGCACCAGATCCTCCTATTTAGCTCCATTATGCACCATCCGTGTCAATAAGTTCCTAATCTTATAAAGACTCAAAAATAACCTAGAAAACAAATCAAAAGACTAAAAAAAAAAAACTTATATCTTGGTTAAAATCATAAAAATCACGATATATCACATGGGTCAATCATAGACGTCCACACTACCGTGTGGGAAACATAAACTTGATTGAAGAAGCTTTACTTACGTCATACCAAAATAGGAAGGATGTCACTGTCAAAACTTTATGCAGAGACCATAATGGTATTTTCAGATGGAAATTCTCCACTATATCCGCAACACTTCCCCAAAGGTCTCCTCGTACAGAGGAGTTTGGTTTACCTATGGAACCCCAAAAAAAACTCCTTCTGTACTTGGGAAAAGAAAGACATATAGAAAGAATAGAAAGAAAGAATTATAAAACATGAATATATAAACTTGATTTTATTTAGAGAGGATGATATCATAAAACTAACCTTACCTAACTACAAACTGTATAAACTTGATTTATTTAAATAAATTCGATTAAAATTTCATAATTTGTATCATATCATTTATGCTGATACATAAAAGAACCAAAGCACTAATTAAGATGGAGTGGCTTATCTCTTTTTTAATTGTTCTAGATCTTTTCTAATTTTTTTTTCATGTAAATTCGTAAGATTATTCTCTCTTTATGTAGTGATCAATTTCGTACAATTCCAAAGTTTCCAACTCAACCATACGAAACAATCAACGAATAAATGGGTACATTCGTTGATTATAAAGATATCGTACGTGCTTGCAGCATGCTGAAAAATGAATACTCAATCATTACTATAAAGATTTTATTAGTCCCTATTGAATGCTTAGATTATACTGTATGAAATAAAACTACAGTAATGACTATCACACGCGCATGCTTACCTCAAACTACATCAATATATAACGACGGTCTCACACATCAACGCTAACAACTTCAAGTTTTCCAAAAACTAAAAACGAGGCTTTTTTTCTTACCAAGGTAATCATCTTCTATGCTATTTGTTTTTAACATATTATCTAGATTATCATATAAAAAATTTTCAAAAAAAAAAAGAGATTATCTATACAACATATACTTCTTTTCCCAAAAATATTCAAAATCGAAGATTTCCAATACCAGAAAATTTTAGATTAGGAATGCTCATTTAGTTAGGAACCATTCAAAGACTTTCGGAAGATCTTTTAAATACAAGCTGGTTCTGACATTTTTGAAGTTTTTCTAAAGAAAACTATCTTTGGTATTTTAATAAATAAAACGTAAACTTGTTGTTGTTGAGAATGCTTCGTTTTTAAACTGTTAAAGCTACTTATATATTCTCTTAATATGCAGGTCAAAACACTTTTAGCGTCGAAAATGAGTCGCATATGCCTTAACAGTAACAACACAACAGTAAGTAATTCTTTTTTCCATATCTTTTAGCAACAGAAAAAAAAAAATTAATTCTGTTTCCACAACTCACAAGGTGTATATGGATTATCATATAGATATAACACATCCAAAAGTACTAATGGGTACAAACTATATATAATCATTGCATTTCTTGATCGTAGGAGACTATAATTTGGACAGCTGGCGTTGATGTAATGTTGCTCACAATATACATCCAAGAGTGCAGAAGGAATAATCCAATCAACGAAACCCAAATTATTCGGATTTTTGCTGAGGAAACCGGTCATGAGCTCAGTTGGAAAAGTTTAGAAAAAAGAATTTGCTACTTGAAAAGTTTGTACGCCAGCTTATGCAAGTCCTGTACATGGGATCCAAGAACAGGGGTGCCCTCAATGAGTAATGAAGTGTGGACACAAACTACGAAGGTGTGTCTTGTGAATTGATTAATTTTTTAAATTTTTCATAACATTTAAATTTCCATTTTTGGGATATGATCAAAACTGTTTCCTCAATCATATTATTTCAGAGACATCCTGAATTGTCAAATCCAAATTCCGAACTACTAGTTGAGTTCTTTATACAAAGAATGACATCGAGGCTACATGATTCGAGTGGCTTTGACTGCTTCAAGGCGACACTACATCTACCTGAGAATCCCAATGGCTTTAGTTCTATGTTGAACCTCGCTCCTCCCCATTGGAGAGACTCGTCGGGAAAATTTGCTGGATTTAGCTTGTATCAGCTGACTGAAAATCTATGTTCAACAAAGAAGAAAGGCACTTAAATGAATCATGTTAAAAATACTAAGAAATAGAAACAGTCCAAGAAATAATAAGGAGAAGAGAAAGATCTTGTTATATAGCACTAATCTAAATTTTTCTTTCAAAATTAGCACACATATATTTTCAAAATTTTCAAAACTAGCACTTGTAAATATTATATTATTATTTATTTGAATAATAAGAAAAATAATTATAATATTTTATACAAACTTATGGATTTATTAAACTACTTGAGTGATTTAAGTTATCACCAAGTAGGCAATGATTCAAGAAAACTACTCTTAAGGTTACCTTACATTTCTATTGTAAACAAAAATTTATATGAATTTCCACTTGCTAAAATTTTAGTTACATGGACTAATAGAGTTCTCATCATATTCTTTTTTTGAGCTTCTTGTGAATCTTCTAATAACAACCGACAGAAAGTGCAAAATGGATGAAGAAAGAACATACAAACAAATAAATAATAATTCGATAAACTAAACATCAGTATAAGATCAAAGACTTGAAGAATATAAGAACACCTCTATTATTGATTTAGAAAACTCTCTCAAAAACTAAATCTCTCAAGTCTCTCTAGTCTCATGGAACACCTCTCCATAGACTCATATATTTATATGTTCTAACTTTTCCTAAACCTATTAGGATTAACATATTACATCTTTAAGACTTTAGGAACTTTTCCTTTTCCTATTCTATCTCTTAAGGCAACTTCCTAGGAGATAGCTTGTCATACAAGTTGGAATTATCCAACATTCTCCCCCTTAATTCCAACATGAACTTTGGGAAGCTTGATCTCTTCAACTCTAAGTAGACTCCTCATTTGCTTGAACTTAACCCGTCCTAGAGGCTTTGTAAGAATGTCGGCCTTCTGTTCTTCTCCTGGCACATGATCAACTTCGATTTGATCATTCTCTACACACTCCCGAATGAAATGATACTTGGCAAGCATGTGTTTTGTTTTCCCGTGAAAGACTGGGTTCTTGGTTAGAGCTATGGCTGATTCATTATCGATTCTGAGCAGGATCTTCTCTCCTCTCACGCTTAGTATCTCACTCAACAACTCCTTAAGCCATATTGCTTGTTTTGCAGCCTCCGTTGCAGCCATGAACTCTGCCTCGCATGATGACAACGCAACAGTCGGCTGTTTCTGTGTTGTCCAAGTGATAGGCGATGAACCGTAGTAAAAGACATGACCCGTGGTGCTCCTCCCATCGTCAATGTCAATGTTGTGACTACTGTCACTGTACCCTGTGACCTTCCTTGATCCATCCCTCTTAAAGAACAAGCCATAACTCATAGTTCCTTTCACATACCTTAGAACATGCTTGATTGCTTGCCCATGTGACACTCTCGGACTCTGCATATAGCGACTAAGCACCCCAACTGCAAAGGACAAATCCGGTCTTGTATGAAGAAGGTATCGCAAACATCCAATGGTCCTTCTGTACCTAGTCGCATCAATCTCTGTTTCTTTCTCTGCTTTCGACAAACTCAGTCCCGGCTCCATCGGTTCATGAGTTGAATTGCAGGAACCCATCCCTGCATCAATAAGAATCCCTTGAGCGTATGCTTCTTGCTTGATTCTTATTCCATCCTCTCCTTGGAAAACTTCTATGCCAAGATAATAAGTTAGTTTTCCCAAATCTGACATTTCAAACCTCCTTGACATATCTTCCTTGAACTGCTTAATGATCTTAAATGAAGTCCCTGTCACAAACAGATCATCAACATAGATAGCCACAATCAAAAACTCCTTATCCTCTTTCTTGCGATAGACTGTTGGTTCCTTCACACACTTCTTGAAGTTCATCTCCTTAAGAACTTGATCGAGTTTTAAATTCCAAGCTCTTGGTGCTTGACGCAGTCCGTACAAGGCTTTATGAAGCTTGTATACTCGATCCTCTTCTCCCTTCTTCTCAAACCCCTCAGGTTGAATAACATAGACCAACTCTTTTAACTCACCATTAAGAAAGGCTGTCTTCACATCTAAGTGATGAATCTCCCAACCTCTTGTTGCTGCGAGTGCTATCAGAAGCCGTATTGTCTCAATTCTTGCCACTGGAGCGAAAACCTCATCGAAATCAATACCTTGTTGCTGCACATACCCCTTTGCAACTAACCTCGCTTTATACTTATTCACCGAACCATCAGCCTTTCTCTTGAGTTTGTAGACCCACCTAACTCCTATAGGTTTGACACCAACTGGTTTATCCACAAGCTCCCAAGTGTTGTTCTTTATAATTGAATCTAGTTCAATTCTCATAGCATCGACCCACTCTTTTATCTTTCCAGCTTCAAGATAATTCTCTGGTTCTCCATCAATTGTTAAGAACAGCTTGCAACTCTCTGCTTCTGCAAACAAGACATAATCATTGAGATGTCGTGGTTTTGTTACCACACGACCAGACCTTGTCACCAAAGGTTGTACTACTACAGCCTGTTGTTGTACTACCGCAGCTTGTTGTTGTACTACTGCAGCTTGTTGTTGTACTTGGTTCTCTACAATCTCATCATCCTCATTGTCTTCTTCATTTTCTTCCTCTTCCTCGTTATCGTGATTTATAGCTTCTTGGTCTGCATTTTGCTGGTCGTTTTCTTGACCACCATCTTCTATAAAACCTTCTTTGAAAAGTTTAAATGCTCCTGGTTCACCTTCTGACCCCACTGTCGCAGATGACCAGTCCCAAGCCTTATTTTCATCAAAAATCACATCTCTACAGACCACTACTTTCTTTGCAATCGGATCATAGAGTCTATACGCCTTAGAACCAGGTTCTGTACCGAGATTGATCACTTTCCTTGATCTATCATCCAGCTTTTTCAACTGTGGTCCATTGACCTTTGCATATGCAACACAGCCGAACACTCTCAAGTGTTCAATATTCGGTTTCTTAGACATGAAACACTCATATGGAGTCTGACCATTCAATGCTTTTGTGGGCACTCGATTGATGAGATAAGTCGAGTGGCGAACAGCTTCTCCCCACATATTATTTGGAATCAACATTCCCTTCATCAAGCTTCTTGTCATCTCCATCAACGTACGGTTTCTTCTCTTTACTACACCATTTTGCTGTGGTGTATACGGTGCAGTCAAGTGTACGGTAATACCATTCTCCTCGCAGAACCGATTGAACTCACCTGAAGTGAACTCTCCTCCTCTATCGGTTCGAAAAGTCTTAATAGCCAACCCACTCTGTTTTTCAACAAAGTCTTTAAACCTTTTAAAACGTTCAAAGGCTTCGCTCTTTTCTCTAAGCAACATTGTCCACATATACCTAGAGAAATCGTCAATTAGCACAAAAACGTAGCGGTTGTTGGCCG